>NC_037676.1:131753500-132075193 GCF_003255815.1 Theropithecus gelada
TAGCAAACTATCACAAGAACAGAAAACCAAACACCGCATGTTCTCACTCATAGGTGGGAACTGAACAATGAGATCACTTGGACTCAGGAAGGGGAACATCACACACCGGGGCCTATCATGGGGAGGGGGGAGGGGGGAGGGATTGCATTGGGAGTTATACCTGATGTAAATGACGAGTTGATGGGTGCAGCAGACCAACATGGCACAAGTATACATATGTAACAAACCTGCACGTTATGCACATGTACCCTACAACTTACAGTATAATAATAATAAATAAATTTAAAAAAAAATAAAATAAAATAAAATAAAATCTTTAATCCAAAAAAAAAAAAAAAAAAAGAATATTATTCTTAAAAAAGGACCCATGGGCTTCATTTGAGTACCAAAAAGGTCCAGAGAACAAAAGTGGGTCAGAATGCAAGAAAGGCATTGGAGAAAAGCACAGAAAAGTTGGATGAAGTTGGGTGAGGTGTTTGTTTGTATGTAGGTAGCAGCAACGAATGGCAGGTTTCTATGGGTTAGTATTAACAGTCTTCAAATTCTTGGATAGATCCTGATATTAAGATAATACAAAATATATCCCTTCCCTATGCTCCCCTGCCCTCACTTCCCTTCACCTCCCTTTCTCTTCTCTTCCCTTCCCTTCCCTTGGGTCCAAGCTTAGATGGAGTGGGCTACCCAGCACCTAGTCAGCAATCTGCAGCTGCTGTTTAGAATTCTAAATAAAACATTTACAAAACTCATCCTTCAGCTTAGCCCATTTTAGCCTCCAGGTGAAAAGTAGGCTTCCCTCCTACTGTTCCCTCCTATATCTGTGACCCCACCCCCATGCTTTATAATTGTCTAGTCCTCTAAAATCATTGGTATCTTAACTGAGGTCTTCAAGTACCTTAAAGTAGGGGTCAAAAACTCAAACTTCCTCATGGACTAAGCAGATTATGTTAATGAGTGAACATTAAACCAGTTGACTTGGGATCCTTCTGGTATACTGCAATACCTTCTGGGGTCACCCAATCCTTGCTACATTCTCCCATTTTTTCCAGACACTGAGTCTGTGTATTGCTATACTGTAATAATGACCAGTGTTTCCAGAGCTTACAATCTTCCAATAAAAAACAGAATTCCAAAATATTATGTGATATATTCCAATTTTTTTTTTTTGAGACGGAGTCTCGCTCTGTCGCCCAGGCTGGAGTGCAGCGGCGCCATCTCTGCTTACTGCAAGCTCCGCCTCTGGGTTCATGCCATTCTCCTGCCTCAGCCTCCCCAGTAGCTGGGACTCAAGGCGCCCGCCACCACAACTGGATATTTTTTTTTTGTATTTTTAGTAGAGACAGGGTTTCACTGTGTTAGCCAGGATGGTCTTCATCTCCTGACCTTGTGATCCACCCGCCTCAGTCTCCCAAAGTGCTGGGATTACCTGCATGAGCCACCGTGCCCAGCCGATATATTCCAATTTTTAAATGCTATGAGTCAAATTTAGCCAGTAGCTCAGCTAATAACCTCTGGCTTAATAATTCTAATATAATAAGGAAATTTCTAACACCAAGGGAGGATTGTTTTGATGGTGGCCTCCCCAGGACCTTCTTGGGTACCTCAGAACAGCATTTGACAAGGTTTTTCACATACATGATTATGTTTGCCCCTAAAGAGCTGGGGCAGGCATTAGGGACACCATTCTACACGTTAGAAACTGAGACTCAGAGGGTTGCCTGACAAGCCCAACATCACACGGCTAGACTGGAACTGAGCTGTGCTATATTTCATTCACAGATGGCCTCACACTGCAGTGCTTTGCCTTAAACACTCCTGGGCAGTCAGTTAAGAGCCAGCTCTGGTTTAAGCTGGCTACCCCTGGCCTCCAACTCTCTCTCTGGGATACATTTAAATAGCTTTAAAACAGAAGCTTGGAAACATATCATTTTGGTATCTGGTCCAACTGCTCTGACTACCTCTAGTATTTTATGTTCTAATCAACTGACTTCATGTTTTTTAAATCCTCATATACATACTGGCGTGCAGTGATCTGACGGGCATCATGGAACAACTTTGATTTTTCCATTTGTTCCAGGATTTTAACAGGTTGATCACATCAGCAGTAAGCTGTGGGTCCCTCCCCCTTCTCCTCCTTCACAGAAATATTACCACGACTTGCTAGTTCTTCTGGAAATAGCCACTTGCCATAGCGATAAATCTTAGGTTCACTATATAACCCCTGATGCATTTCACATTTTCCCACCAAATTCCACTGTCCAAATTTGGAGTCCCAACTTGACCACAAGCAGATACAATTTCACTCTGTGGGATTTTCCCAGCTTTTCCTTGCATTAGGATTGCAAAGCTTGTAACACCAGCTGTGTCTGAGCCAGCCCTCCAAAAAAGGCAATTGTGTTCCCTGATGGAATCGCTGCACAAGAGAGCTGCTGCCAGCTCTGCTCCTTGAGCGGCCTTTTCAGGATTCTGGGGCTGCTTCCAGCCCCTCCTCCCCACTCACCCGTTAATGATGTGGACTCCTCCAACAGCCCATGGTCCTTTAAAAGGCGTAGGAAAAGAAAGGGAAAAATAATGCAGACTCTTTCTCTCTCACTCCCTGGGACTCCATTTTTCTTTTCTTCATCATCAATATTCTCATCAATCTTTCATTTATTTCATCAATACACATTTATAAATTACCAACCTTGTCCTTGGCACTTATGTTAGGGGTTGGGGAAAATAAGCTTAAACAAGGCAGGTGCTATTTCTATGAGGACTCATAAAACAACAGGGAACCAGAAATGGGATGATGATGATGATGATGATAATACCAGTCCACAGTCCCTTATCCAAAATCTTTGAGGCCAGAGAAGTTTTAGAGTTCAGACATTCTCAGACCTTGGAGACATGACATGATATATATACATTGTATGTTTCACAGAATCTCATTATCAAATTTAACTTATATAAGACAAGTAGCCTCATGTCACCTCAGGTCAGATTTTGCCCCCAAAATTCATTTTGACATCCAACTTTCTATTTTGGATTTTGGATTGGAACTGCAGAGATGGGATTTGGACCCTGAATGGTTTTCATTTATTGAGTGTCTACTATATTCCAGGCAATTGACATGTCTTAGCCCCTTTTATCCTCCAAAAAGCCCTTCAAAATAAACTATTATTTTGACTGTTACTAAACACCCTATCTGCTAAACTTTTTATCACACAGACTACCTTTCATGAGCATCACTAACATTGCAGCAGGATATTGTTCTCTCTATTTTAAGGAAAGGAAGCAGAGGTTCATGGAGGTTAAGGAACTCTCAGAAGGTTGTGGAGAATGTGAGTGGTAGGCTGGGAGCCGCGTCTGCTGGTGCTACCGGAAGCTCTACTGTTTCCATGATGTAAAACAGCTGCCTTTCTTGGGAGCCACTTTGATTCCAGTGAACGCCCTTCCTACCCTTTCCGCTTTTGGTTCCAAAGCCCTCCCTAGTTTCCGTGAGAGGTTCTACAACACGAAGATAAGTCCCACCTCACAGATTTGTTCCACGTAACGTACCCCTACTGATGGTCATTGAGTTCTCTCTTTAATTGCAAAATAATTTCAGAATCAGACTTTTCTGGGGTTGAATCTTATTCCTGACCCTGACATGAGCTTGGAAAAGTCACTTTACCTTTCTGAGAGTGTTTTCCCATACTTGAAATTGGGGGGAAAGATAAAGTCCATAATCACTGGCATTATTACAGGGATAAAATAAGCTAATTTGTGTAAAATGTTTAATGTGATGCCTGGAAAAGCATACGTGCTTGATAAAGAGTAGCTATTACTGGGGCAATTGTTATGACTTGTTATCATTGTTATTGAAAACTTATTGCTTAAGCACAATCTGGCCTAAGTAGGAAACTAAGGAATGCGATGCAGTAGCCTATTACGTTGTCACTACCTGGCAAGCCCAGTCTTTTCTGAAGAAAGCTGATCATATGATCCACAACACCGAACAAAACCCAGTGCCCCAAGAATAGGAACTTGACCCATAAACTGTCACCTAAGGTGGCTTCTGGCTTCTGAGTTCTCTTGGCACAAAGTGCTTGCCCACAAAAAATAATAGTTGTTTACTGAGTCTATATAAAAGTCTTCTTATTTGTTTCTTTTCTTTTTTCAACTTTTATTTTAGACTCAGGGGACATGTTTACAGTTTTGCCATCTGAGTATATTGCATGCTGAGGTTTGGGGTATGAATAATCCCATCACCCAGGTACTGGGCATTGTACCCAATGGTTAGTTTTTCAATCCTTGTCCCCCACCCTCTTGCCTCTAGTAGTCCCCACTGTCTACTGTTGCCATCTCTATGTCCATGAGCATGCAATGTTTTACTCCCACTTATAAGTAAGGACATACGGTATTTTGTTTTCTGTTTCTCCATTAACTCGCTTAGGAGAATGGCCTCCAGTTGCAACCATGTGACTGTAAAGGACATGATTTTGTTGTTTTTTATGGCTGCATAGTATTTCATGGTATATATGTACCACATTTTCAAGAAACTCTTTTTAAAGGGGGATTGGATGTGAAATACATAAAAGACCAGAAAGATCAGTTGGCCACAAGAGGGTAGAGAATAGACATAAGGGGGGGAGGAGGAGGAGGAGGAGGAAGAAGAAGAGGAAGAAGAAGAAGAAGAAGAAGAAGAAGAAGAAGAAGAAGAAGAAGAAGAAGAAGAANAGGAGGAGGAGGAGGAGGAGGAGGAGGAGGAGGAGGAGGAGGAGGAGAGGAGGAAGAAGGCGGAGGAGGAGGAGGAAGGGGAGGGGAAGGGGGAAGAAGAAGAAGAAGAAAGGGGAAGGGGTAAGCAGGAAGGGAAGGTGGAAGTGGGAAGGAGGAAGAGGGAAGGGGGAAGGGGGAAGAGAAAAGGGAGAAGGGAGAAGGGGAGCATTTGTAGAAGCATGGGCAATAGTTGCAGAAAGAGAAAGAACTCCGGTCAGATCATCAAAATACCAGAGCAGAGAATTGAACTCCAAAGTCTGTGCTTTTGATCTCTACAATAAGGGCCACAGATCCTCATGCCTCTGAGGCCAGTAGAGTAATAGAGATGAGAGGTGGGTGCCTGAGGAAGCCTATGTCAAAGTGGAGCGTGCACACCCTTTCAAAAGGGGGCGGCCACTAGTTTATTTTGATAAATGGTACTCTGTGGGAACATGAGCCAAATTTATCAGGTCTTCTGACTTTTCAAGAGAAGACAGGAATTCAGATATCCATGGGAAAAGTCCAGTGTTTTAATGTTTAAAACTAATTTGGTCTTTTTTAATCACTGTGCAGGCAAAAATACACACACACACACACACACACACATCATTTTTGGGTTAGATTTAGTCTACAGACCTTCAGTTTGAGAATACTGCCTTATACTATCAGCTGTAAGACAAGGGAGATGTTTGGTGCAATGTCCAAACTCCCCTCTCTAACATATGGAAACAAGAAAGGATAAGATGTGCTATCAGCCCAATGAGAAAATGTCTCAGAGTTCCAGTTGAAGGCAATTTCTGAGAGAAGAATCCAAAGGAGATGTTTCAGCAAATAGCCCGAGCCATTTCATAAATCCAAAAGGAGAGCAGATATGTGTTTCTGGTCAAGATACAGAAATAGAGACTAGATTTACCTTCCCCTTGAAACAACTAAAAATCCAGCATTTAAAACACATGAAACATTTTTTGAGACATTTAACCTAAGTCTCACCTCATTCATTTACTTTCTCTTACAGATCACTGTCCGATGCAGAAAAGTGATCGTTAAGAGAAGGTAAATGAATGAGGTGAGCCCTCTGACTGCCCCAGCTGACAGCACAGAGAGTTTCCAGGCCACAGCACAGGGAGAGGAACCCCCATGGAGCTGGGTGGTCCCACTGAGTTGAGGTGATGGATCTGAGAATGCAGGAAACCACAATGGCTGAAGTTTGAAGACCAGAACAGTACCGCAGAGAGAGCCACCTAACAGAGAACACCAAAGATTCTACAGAGCCCTCCTTGAGTCTTCAGCTGAGCACTGATCAGCACATGGTGCAGAGAGACTTTATGAGACGAGGGTGGGGGAAGCACCAACAAGGATTAGAGAAAACATCCCCTGTCACGACACTGGCACCAGGAATAATTCTTTTTTCCAGTAACCTAAGTGGAAAACTCATACTTCATGGAGTATTGGGTAAAATGTTCACAATAGTTTTGCTAAGTAATGAAAAATAGATAAAATGACATTCTATCTTGCCTTTAAAAAGTTTAAAAGCAAAACTCAAAAGTATCAGACAATTTATTGACAATTGTATACCACTGTGAAACCATCACCACAATCAAGATAACGGGCAAAACCATCAACCCAAAAGGTTCCTCCCACCTTCCTCCCCTCCTTCCCATTTTTGGACTCTCCTCCTGCCCTTCCCCTTTCCCCAGGAAAACAATGATCTGGTTTATCCTCACTATATAAAATAGTTTGCAGTTTTCAGAACTTTGTTGAAAGGGAATTAAACAGTATGTGCTCTTTTGTTATCTGCTTCTTTCACTCAGCCTGGTGATTTTCAGATTTATCTATGCTGTTGCCCGTGCCCATTGTTCATCCCCCTTTATTGTTCTCTAGTACTGCAGAGAGTGAGAGTATTCCCATGGCTTAGCAGATTTGCCCTCTGAGTGCGTGGGTGTGTAAGGACAGCAGTGACTCTCCAAAGGAAAGGAGCATTCTACTTCCTCAAAGCTGAAAGTCAGAGAGCATGATGTGCAGAAAGCCAGGAGGGCACAGGAGGAGTACAAAGCAGTCGTGGCTATCCAGAAACAAATGCCAAAGGCTGAAGCGGCCTTCCAAGGACTGGGATGGAAGAATTTGGAACAAATGTTTACCACTGTGTGTAGGGGTTGATCAAGAAGCAAGAATAAGGAAATTTGTTTTTGACCTTTGGGAAATGAAAATTAGAGTTTATTGTTTGGAACACTCCAGGTAAATAATAGTTACTCAATCTCTGACCCAGTTGCAAGAAAATTTCACTTGCTGTCTCTGACTGTATTTTATATATATATGTAATAGATTACATATGTATCTATTATACGTTATTATATGTTATTATATATAATATATTTATGTATAACATAATAAATGTATATATCATATATGTAGTATATATACATATAGTATGTATATGTTTTCATATTATATACGTATATATACATATATGGATATACATGTATGTGTACATATACATATGTATTATATATAATACTATACATATTATATGCATAATATAGTATACATTATATGTGTATTCTATATTGTATATATTTAATGCTAAATGTAATATATCATATTATGTTATATAATATATTGATACTATATATCAATATATAGTGTATAAATATATACCACATATTATATATACTATACAGTACTATATATATAACATAACTGGAGAATTGGTTAAGAATGATTCTGAGTTTGCACAGAGATTGAAGGGACAGTGTTTTAGCAGTGGCTGTCATAGGCAGGAGATAAGAGAATGACCACCACAGGTGTTCCATTGTTGCCATTCCTGCTCAAGGGTTTCTCCAGTTGGAGACCCGAATTCATTATTTCATTTCAGAAAAAGACCTCTCTTTGATCCTCCGTTTTTTTTTTTTTTTTTTCAGACGGAGTCTCGCACTGTCGCCCAGGTTGGAGTGCGGTGGCTCAATCTTGGCTCACTACAAGCTCCCCCTCCCGCGTTCACGCCATTCTCCTGCCTCGGCCTCCCGAGTAGCTGGGACTACGGCGCCCACCACCACGCCCAGCTAATTTTTTGTAATTTTTAGTACAGACGGGGTTTCACCATGTGAGCCAGGATGGTCTTGGTCTCCTGACCTCAGGATCCGCCCGCCTCAGCCTCCCAAATTGGATACTCTTCTCCTTAATCCCTCTCTCATTCCAGGAGACACAGAGCTTCCTCTAACAATAAGGCAACTGGATGTGGAGCTTCTCAGTATGACTGAAGCTTCCTTCATGCCATTTCATCTAATTGGGCCTCAGTTTCCTCATCTACTCCATAGACCCATGTTAAAATAGATGATCTAAACTTAATAGTAAAATAAGTAATTACATTATAATAAATAAACACAATTATTTTTGTCCAATATGATGTTTCCCTATTGCAGACTTCTTATGGGCTTTTTAAAAATCAGAAATTTAATCAATTCACACTTCAGATTGACCAGTTACTTTCCTTGTTCACTTACTCCTCATCTGTATGCGTTCCATTCTCTACAGGGTGATTAAGCATTTTGCAAGGATAAGAAAAATTGTTTTGACCTTTGGGGAATTAAATTTAGAGTTTATTGTTTGGAACGCTCCAGGTAAATAATAGTTTATACAGTAATAAATTGTGTAATTGCATTTAATCTGTGCCTAGAGGCCAGGAAGCACTGCGAATCAGTACATTCCAAATAAGGCTCTCTGATTCTGGGAGGCAGTGGGAACCAGCCCCAGTAAGGACATCTGTTGATGCAGCACATATTTCTCCAGTGCGAAACCAGGCAGAGGCCTCGGGTTTGGTCCAGTTTCAATCATTGCAATTCAAGCGATGAGGAGGTCTATGACAAATTATTAGAGGTAGGAAACACTGGTCCTAGGACAGAAAATCAAACGATTCTGAACTGTAACCAAAAGCAGACTAAGGACCAGCTTTGGAAATGTGTTTCCAAGCCCAGGCAATAGAATGGGTTGAAAAAAAGCCATAGAGTAAGAGGAATGAGGTAATTCATTGAGGTTTTAGTCTGCAACCTGCAGTCACAGGTGTGACTTGAATAATGCATTCCTCCTTTCTTGGCTGGAGGTAGGAAAATATAGTGATTGAGATATGTGTACCAGAGTCAGATTGCCTGGGTTTGAATCCAAGCTCTGGCATGTCCTCTTCCTGACCCTGAGCTCTCTAACCCTTAGCTTCTTTGTCTGTAATATGGGACCAGTCAGACACCTTCCTCATAGGACTGTGTGAAATTAATGAAGAGATAACCAGGAAGCACCATGTTGGCAATAATAATAATGCTCCATTTACACCAGGAATGAGGTCTTCAGCATAAATGTGGTGTTCAGACAACTGCAATGTCATCTTTTCTCTTAGCAATATTTTTTTGTTTTTATGAAAACATTGTAAAACATACCATAAACTTTCCCACATACTAAAACAGGGTATAAGAAAAGAACATAATGTTTGGAGTAAGAAAATATGGGCTTTGGTCTGGCTTTGCCACTTCATAGCTGGGGGACCCTGAGGTATGGGGGTCTCTGAGCAGCAGTTTGCAGCCATTTGAAATGATGCTTGCACGTCATGGAGCTGACAGAGGAGATATAGGTGATAAATGCTTTGCACACTCATTTGCCAAAAAAAAAAAAAAAACCCACTGTTTGTTTTCCTCGATCATTTAAGACCATTGTTATGAACATGGATTGGTATATTACAGCATGATTATGTTTTTACCTCATGGAAGAAAATGTAAAAAAGCACCATGTGTTCACATCATGAGACTACCATCCTCTCGGGACACCAGGCGTCCATAGCAACTGACACAGTACTGTTCCTATCTCACTGCCTGGGAAATATTGTGAAACAGATAAAATAATCATGTTTTCTTAAAATAGTGCCTTTAGCTTTTCTTTTAAAAGAAATTATGTGCTGAGTATCAAAAATACAAGTCATACTGACCTACATATAAAGAAGTTAGTTTTTTAAAAAAAAATCACCCAGCATCACATCACCTAAAAATAAGCATTGCCAGCCTTTGGTGAAGATCAATTCAGTTACAACTCTATTATACATAGAAACAGAAAGGATAGTTCACAGACACACAAATACATTGATAGAAAGTATTAAAGACAACAATGGGGTTATAAGTGTTATTTCCAATAAAAATATTATATTTAAGTTCATTTAAATGTAATATAGTAAAAAAGAAACTAAGGAAAAATTGAAATAAACTGCTAAATGGAATGTTTCTTACCAGAAAGATTTGTTAATTTGTGACAGATACCTCTAAAGTTCAAGAAATAAAAGATTACAAAGTATATTGTAAGAAGTAATTTAAAGTCCAACATTCAACATTTTGTTGTACCCTTGGTTTCACAGAGGATCAGCATAATTACTTAGTTTCTCACCTCTCCTTTCCCTTCCTCCCACATTTATTAGCTATATTACTATTTTTAATTTGTCAGTGTTTAGAGAATTTGCGTTTTACTCTAAAATGATAATTAGAACTATATACCATTTAAATTGTATTTTTAAATGTATACAATCAATATCTATTGAACATCCATTATGTGCCAGGTGCTATTTAACACGTTGAGTATACAGTGGTGAATAAAACAGAGCAAATAAAACAGAGTCCCTGCTCTCATGGAACTTATGGTGAGAGACAAGCAATAAAAAATAATATTCTGTCTATATACAAACATGCACACATAAAATATGTCAGGCAATGATCGATGCTATCAATAAAAATAAAGCAGGTGAAGAAGGAAGAGAGAAGAGTATTTGAGTGGGGAATATTTACACAGGGTGGTCCAGTGATCTTAAAACTTTCTAGGAAATAAGAAAAGTATAAGAGCCAGGCTTTTTACAGTGGCTTCTTTCCTCCTAGGGCCTTTAGTTTGGTTGGGTTTTTATCAAGAAACAAACACTTGAATGAATTTTTTTAAGTACTCATTGATGCTGTATTCCAAAAGTTCCCAAACGCCGGAGATGTCTCCCTTTTGCCTTATTACTTAGAAAGCAAATTGGCAGATTATAAACTTCTTGGCTCAAGATCTTCTCCTTAGAACTTTATTGACTTTACTCCACTGTCTTCTGGCATTGACTGTTGCTGTAGCAACATCTCAGAAGAAAGCAGACTAGAAGACCAAGTGCCTGGAGATGCGGAAATGGGTAAATAACTATAACACTATCCCTGATGAGAGGGAGTGAATGTGAAACTAGGGCAGTAGAAAGGGGAACAGGGAAAGGGTCAGAAGTGTTGTGAGATGTGAGATCACTTAACTTCTCTGTGTGTGTTTTTGTTTTGTTTTGTTTTGTTTTTGTCAGCATGATGTAGGATGAGCATGTAGAACTGGATCCCAGCTTTGGAATCTAAGAAATCTATGTTCCAACCCAATATCTGTCCCAATATCTGCAGTAATACCTTAAGATGGTCCCTTTGCCTCTCCAATCCTCAGTTCATATATCTATAAAATGGGAATAAGAATTACTTTGGAAAGGTCTATAAGCATTAGAAGCGATATAAGTGAAGTTTTTGAGTTACTGCCAAGTGCCAATCAAGTTATTTATGCTACATAACAAAAGCTATGATTTCTATTGTGCCAACCTTGGCTACATATCTGTTAAGGGCCAAATAATGAATATAAACATAATAAGAGAGATAAAAATACATGTATGTATATGTTAGAAAAATATGCATACAAGATAAAATGTACATACAAAAGAATGGCACCAGAATACTTAGACTCCTGAAAAATGCTGCATTCAATTTTGATATAATGTTTATAGATGATGTGTGTGTGTGTGTGTGTGTGTGTGTGTGTGTCAGAGCCCTTCTCTGTAAATGTCAACTTAACCCACACTTGAGTTCAAGGAACTTAAATATTATTTGCTTTTACTACTTATGAAAAACTACTTGCAAAATAGTAACATCAGCCAGGTTCAGTGGCTTATGACTGTAATCCCAGCACTTTGGGAGGCCAAGGTGGGTGGATCACCTGAGGTCAGGAGTTCGAGACCAGCCTGGCCAACATGGCAAAACTCCATCTCTACTAAAATTACAAAAATTAGCCAGATGTGGTGGCACATGCCTGTAATCCCAGCTACTCGGGAAGCTGAGGCAGAAGAATTATTTGAACCCAGTAGGCGGAGGTTACAGTGAGCCGAGGTCATGCCACTGCACTCCAGCCTGGGTGACGGAACGAGACTCCATCTCAAAAAACAAACAAACAACAACAACAAAAAAAACCCAGTAACCATCAAAGTGCAGATTTCTTCTTGAGATCTAACATTCATGTAGTTGGTCAAAGCGAAGGGATTGACTAAACTGGTGAAAACTGACTAAACAGTTAATCAACCTGTTGATTCATCAAAATCTGGCCCTATCATCCCCAGAACCATCCCTTCTCCTATCACAGCTGGTATAGATGTCTCTTCCTGGACTATTTTTGTCTTATCTTTCCTATACTAATAAACCAAGTATCAACTCTGAACAAGCAGGGAAACTGGGAAGAATCTGATAAGTTTATATCAAACTGACAAATTCTTTGGTCCCAGCATCTACCTCTATTTTCATTTCCTCTGTCTTTCAAACTTTATTTCATTTTATTTTATATTATTTATTTTTCTATCAGAAGATTCTGGGCTCCTCAAAGTATACATGAGTCTTCTGTGGTGTCAGAATGGTATAGCTGCGGAAAAGTACCCCTAATAGAAATATAACACTTCTTACCTGGTTCATACCAATCTAGGTTTCCTGGAAACTTCAGCCCTGCAACATTAACCATGTTGAATCACCAGTTAACAGATTGATAGCAACTATTACATCAGGAAAATCCTCAGCTTTCAGGGCACCTGGATCTTCAAGTTTAGGGCAACAGCAACACACAGCTAGAAATCTGATAGGCCACACACTTTGAGTGAATGGGATCCAAGTGAGAGAGACTGATGTGGGGTTCCCAGAGCAGGAAAACAGACAAATACTTTTGAACTGGAAGAATCCTGAGTAATCATCTAGGCTAAGAGGTGAACCTCAAACTTCAGAATACATCAGAATCGCTTGGAAGCTGTCTTAAACACAAGTTGCTGAGCCCCACCTCAGAGTTTCTGAACCAATGGGTCTGAAAAGGGGCATGAGATTTTGCATTTATAATGAGTTCATAAGGTGATCCTGATGCTACTGGCTGGGGGAACATACTTTGAGAACAACTGTATTAGAGCAGTGGTTCTCAATCTTTGCTGCATATTAGAATCGCCTACACAGATTTTTTTAAATGCCAATGCCCAAGTCAATTAAATCAGAATTTCTATGGGTGGAACCTAGTATTCAATAATGTTTAAAGTTTCCCAGATGACTCCAATGTACGGCCAATTTTGACAATCTAATTTCCAGTTGAGGAAACAAAGACTACCTTGTTTGCCAGGACAATATCTAAATCTTGAGTCTTCTGTCTCCCACTGAGGACTGTTTCTGCATCATGTAGAATACTGACTCAGAAAGAATGAATGTACATAGTAGACTGGATTAGGTAATGGTTTTAACAAGAAACCCCTATTACTGTGCCCATTATAAGCATTAAAATATATGTCTAGTTATCCATTGCTGCATAACAAATTATTTGAAGTCTTAGTGGCTTAAAACAACAGTTATTGTCTCAATTTCTGTGGATCAAAAGTCACGCCCAGGCTTCAGTCATCTCAAGGATTGACTGGAGGAGGCTCCACTTCCAAGCTCATTCTCATGGCTGTTAGCAACAACGTCAGTTCCTAATCATGTGGGCCTCTCCTTAGGGCAGCTCACACCATGACACCTGGCTTCCTGCAGGAGGAGCCTGTGAGCAAGATAAAGAGGGGATCAAGCAAGATGGAAACCACAGTCTTCCCATAACCTCATCTTAGAAGTGACACACAATGAGATACCATCTCACAAAAGTTAGAATGGAGATTATTAAAAGTCAGGAAACAACAGATGCTGGAGAGGATGCGGATAAATAGGAATGCTTTTACACTGTTGGTGGGAGTGTGAATTAGTTCAACCAGTGTGGAAGAGAGTGTGGCAATTCCTCAAGGATCTAGAACCAGAAATACCATTTGACCCACCAATCCCATTACTGGGTATATACCCAAAAGATTATAAATCATTCCACTATAAAGACACATGCACATGTGTGTTTATTGCAGCACTATTTGCAATAGCAAAGACTTGGAACTAACCCAAATGTCCATCAATGATAGACTGGATAAAGAAAATGTGGTACACATACACCATGGAATATGATGCAGTCATAAAAAAGAATGAGTTCATGTCTTTTGCAGGGACACGGTTGAAGCTGGAAGCCATCATTCTCAGCAAACTAACACATGAACAGAAAACCAAACATCACATGTTCTCACTCATAAGTGGGAGTTGAACAACAAAAATACATGGACACAGGGAGGGAAACATCATACACCAGCGCCTGTCAGGAGGTCAGGGGAAAGGGGAGGGATAGCATTAGGACGAATACCTAATACCTGCGAGAATTAAAACCTAGATGATGGGTTGATAGGTGCAGCAAACCACCATGGCACATGTATACCTATGTAACAAACCTGCACATTCTGCACATGTATCCCAGAACTTAAAGTAAAATTAAAAAAAAAAAAAGAAGTGACATCTAATTTCTTTTGTTCACACTCAAGGGGAGAGGACTATACAAGGGCATGAAAAACAAATGGCACGAATAATTGGGGGACAATCTTAGTGGCTATCTACCACGATACAACTGCAGAAATTTAAAATAAATAAAACACTAATAATATACCACAATATTCTCAGCATACAGAATATAAGAATATTAAAGGCAATTTGAGGCTTCTGAGACATGAGTTCTCCCTTGGATGTCTGTGGGAGGGGAGGACAAAGGGCAACCAGAAAGGAAAAAGGGAGAGAGCAATGCAAAAAAAGTAAACAAGGAAAACAGTTTTTCCTCCAAATTTCCCAGGACTATAAAGGAAAAGAACTTCTGAAAATTATGAAAGTCAGGGGAGTTAGAACATGAAGCTTTATGGGAAATGAAAGAAACTAGTATAATATCTGATAAACTATGCTATCCATATTAAAGTCATTGGGAAAAATACGTAAGTATTTTATTTCATCCAGGTATCTAGGATGGCTAAATGAATGGAATAAATATAAATTAAATCTTAAATCTTGATGAAATTCTATTCTACCTCAGGATTTAAATAATAGGCTACACAGAAACAAAGACACTATTTTCATGCAAGTAAATAACTCAGTAGGTCTGTGGCAAACTCAAAACTACAACTTGAGTCTCCTGGCTCAACACTTTCCTAACTCCACTCATAACCCAATAATGCACATTCAACTCCTTAGTAGATCACCAGCACTTCAGACTATGGACTGTCCCTGTTTTAACCAAATCTCATGATAGCACAGCCACTTGCAAAGATGGGAAGCAAATAGTGAGTGTGCTCATGCTGAAGGTGACTTTTTTTATGCCCAGGTTGTCTATATGGGCAAATGGGAGGATTACAATAGATTTTTTAAAAAGCAGTAGAATATGCCCAGGTCAATTCTATTTTGTTTCTGTACTGAATAAACATTAACTAATAGATATGTGCCAAGCACTGCACTGGGTAAAGAGGTTGCAAGGCCAGAAAGGATGCACCACCCACTCTTGAGGAGCTCTGAGGCCAACAAAGGAGACAGAGAGGTAACTCGGTAATTACTGTACAATGGAAATAGTAATTACAGTACAATGGAGAGGTAAGTCAGTAATTACAGTATACTGCCTCACTGGGAACATGGATTTGAGGAATTGAAGTCAGATTGGGTTTAGAATTTAAAATGAAGTGATATTTACTTAGATAAAAATAGAGAAAGCCTTCAATAGAAGTGATTTTATGCATAAAAGAATGAAGACTTAAGGCTGGGGATGTTGGCTCACACCTGTAATCCCAGCACTTTGGGAGGCAGAGAGGGAGGGTCACTTGAAGCCAGGAATTCGAGACCAGCCTGGGCAACCAAATGAGACCCCATCTCTTAAAAAAAAAAAAAAAAACCAAAAATGAAGACTTAAAAGAGCATTATGTGTTCATGAATACAAAAGAAATTCACTGTGGCTAGACTGATTTATGGAAGAAAGGACCAAAAGCTAAGAGCAAAAAGGACTGTACTAGTTTCCTATTGCTGCTATAACAAATTACCTCAAACTTAGAATCTTAAAAATATAAAAACTCACTCTCTAACAGTTCTGGAAACCAGAAGTCCAAAATGAGTCTTACAGGGCTAAAATCAAGGTGTGAGTAGAGCTGGTTTCTCCTGGAGGATCCAGGATAGAGTCCACTTCTTGTTTCTTCTGGCTTCTAAGGATGCTGGTGTTCCTTGGCACCATCACTCCAATCCCTGCTTTCTGTCATCACATTGCCTTCTCTTTTTCTACAGTCAAATCTCCCTCTGACTCCCTATTATATGGACACTTGTTATTGCATTTAGGGCCCACCTGTATAATCTAAGATCCTCTCTCCATCTCAAGATCCTAACTTAATCACACTCTCATAGCTTTTTCTGCCATATAACATTCAAAGGTTCCAAGGGTTCAGTGTAGATCTCTTTGGGGGTTATTTTTCCACTTACCGTGAGACCTCTATGAGTTACAATAAGAATTTTCGCTTTAAAATACATGGAAAGCCATGATAAAGTCTTTAGCAAGAAAGTGATGAAGCAGATTAGGGGAAGCTCATCCCAGCAATCCCTTTGTAGAAGATGAATCAAGGGGCTGGGAAGGGAGGTGAGCAGCCAAGTTGTTACTAATTCGAGTAAAAAGTGATGAGGACTTTAAGTAAGGAAAGGAAGTAGAGAGGAGGAATTAATAAGATAGATTTCACATCTAAATCAGGAAGACCTGAAGACTTATAAGCTAGGGAATGAAGGGAAGGAGACATCTGAGAAGACTCAGATTTCTAATTCAAGTAACTGGTTAATATTAATGGTATTCACATTGATTTGATATACAAGAGGTTACAAAGTTTGTGGCTTAGTTATTGGAGTATTGGAGGAGACAAGGGAGCTGAGGATGAGGAGTTCACTCATGAACCAGTTGGGTTTTAGATGTCTAGAAAATATCTCATGAAGATAACCAGCTATCTAGTAGGAAGTTGATGATGTAATTCTGAAGTTTAGCAAGGAGGTCTGTCTAGAGAACTTGATTCAAATATGTCAGCATATAAACTAGTATTGAAGCCACATAAAAGTATGTAAGTAATATGACCATTGATATACATACATATATGTATATATATGGAATAAGAAGAAAGAGTTATAAATGAAGACCTGTGAGATGCCAACGTGCAAAGGTGAAGGAGCCCACAAGGGGTTCTTGGAAAAAGAGACCGATATTGGAACAGGAAATTTAAAAGAGAATGGGCTTCAGATGATGAGGAAAAGGAAGGATCCAAGGAAGGATTTGTTACTGTGAGGAAAAAGTACTGCTTGGGAATTCATGTAGCAGAGGAGGATCTAATTTCCCTGAAGATCTTCTGCAAACTAATGGGGAAAATATTAACAACCTAATAGACACATACAAAAAAGATACATATATTTAACAGAAAAAAATACAAATGGCAGTTAAACATACGAAAAAAAAGTTTCATCTGTCTCATAAAATAAAGGAAAATTAAAAGTACCCTGAGATGTAATGTCTGCCTGTCAAATGAGCAAAATTAAAAATTTTGCTAACACTGTATTAGCAACAGTGAGAAGCAATAGGTACTCCTAAATTGCTGGTTGGTTGCATTATAAACTGGACAATGTCCTTGAAATGTTTCTTAAATATCTATTAAAATTACTGATGTATATAATCTTTCATCAAGTGTATAGTGGTAAGTTAATGAATGTTTACTTCTGTTTTTAAGAAGCCAGGAAGATATATGTGAAACTGTATATGCACATAGGTGCATATATTTATAAGTATGTGTGTTTGTTCATGCATATAAAAACTACTGATGAAACTGATAGAACTAGGATATCTCCAGGAATGAAAAACAAATGAGGACAAGGATCGTAAAAAGAATTTTTCATTGTCTTCCCTTGTAGCACTTTTGAGCATTTAACTATGTGAATTTATTACCTATTCATAAGTTAATTAATTTAATTAATTAATTAAGCAAATATATTTCCACATGATACAGAAAGTTAAAGACAAAAAAGAATCAAATGTTTGGGGATCAATACTAATGTCACATGTTCTTATAAAGACTGGTTCAGTGATATGGTAGAAATAGAAGCCAAATTATAGTTGGTAAATCCACAGACAGAAAGTTAAAAAAGAAAAAGAAGATGACCTTAAGTGTGGGCTGATTTGTCAAGAAATTGGCTAAGAAAGGAAAATAAGAACATAAATAGTCTTGAGAAGGTAAATTTTGGGGTTGTCTGTTGGCTTGTTAATTTTTTAATATGTGCACCTTGCTATTTGGAAGGAAAAGAGAGTCATAAAATACAAACCAAAAAAAGTGGTATTTGACACAAAGTATGAGATTTCTAAGGAAGTAGGAGGGCTTAAGATCAGGTATATATTTTCATGGAATACTTGAATCTGAAGGAGTTACATCACATGCACTGAGATAGGAAAGATGAGAAGAGAATATAGACATACACAAAGAGATGAATATATGACTGTCAGAAAATTAAACTGCTGAAAATCTCACCTTTGGCCTTCATTTCTTGTCAGTTGAGTGTGCAATCAGCTGCTGAGAATAATAACAGTGGTGGTAAGTCTGAGGTTTGAACAAAGAAGTGAAAATTTTAAATAGCTGCTAAAGGAATGAAAGATGGTACTAACCGTGGAGAAATGCAGAAGAATTGGCCTATGGCCCCAAGGCCAGATGAGACCCCAAATGTGAAATGATACCAAATATCCATGGTAGCTCAGTATATTCATCCATTTTCAAACTGCTATAAAGAGTACCTGAGACTGGGTAACAGAAAAAGGTTTAACTGACTCAGTTCCACATGGCTGGGGATGCCTCAGAAACTTACAACCATGGCAGAAGGGGAAGCAGGCATCTTCTTCATAATGTGGCAGGAGAGAAAAGAATGAAGGAGAAACTTCTAAACACATATAAAGCCATAAGATCTCATGAGAACTCACTCAGTATCACAAGAACAGCACGGGGGAAACTGTCCCCATGATCCAATCACCTCCCTTACTCCACACATAGGGATTACAGGTCCCTCCCTCAACACATGGGGATTACAACACGAGATTAGATTTGGATGGCAATGCAGAGCCAAACCATATGACATGATTTCCCTATCAGAATTCAACTGTCTAGATATTGAAATGAGACACTGAGAGGTTAAATTGGTACAGGGTAGGGCTTTACAATAAAGACAAGGGAGCAATGAAAGGCTATTTATGAAAACATTAGTGAAATGGTGGGTCACAATAACTCTATTGAGCTAAGCTGGATAGCAAGGAATGTGAAGCACATAGCAGGGTGATAACTAAAAAACAATAGAAGATCCCAGAACTTGGAGGTTTAAAGGATAGGTAGAGGGCAAGGGAGAGAGGAGATAAAACTAAAAGTAAAGGATGGAAAGTGGGATGTGGAGTTCCAGATTTAAGGAGACTTTGGCCATGACAATGACCAAGAGAGAACATGGACAAGGTGGAAATTGAGGTAAGGATCCCTGGAGATTAGTAAGTCAAAACACTACCTCATGCTTCCTTTATCCTGGGCTCCATGCTTATAACCACTGGGTCTTCAGAAGCAGAGTGTGCCACTAACAGGAAGACTTCATGGAAACAGCTCACTTCAAATGTTCCACAAAAGTACAGGTAATGGTGAAATGAAGAGTATTCATCTAATAGATTGTATAATATATGATCTTTCAAGACCATAATATGTCAGCCCTTTCAACTTGTAAAATTTACTACAGAGAAACTGCTTCCCCTGGGAATGGGTCCAGGGATGGTGATGCATTTTACCCTGGTCTGACCCTCTGCAATTGTCTATATTTGGATATTTGGTTACTGCTGAAATTCACTGGTTTCACATTAATACTAACTTAGAAAATGTTTGCCATATTTCTAAATGTTGAAGACCTTATAATATAAGTGTAAATGTCTACAGAAGAGGAGAGAGCACTACAAAATAATTTTGCATTAGGCCATTGTATTTGTCAAAGTCTTCTAAGTGTTGTTTATGAAATGTGGAAGAAGCTCTGCAACTTTGGCAGAAAAGAAGTCCTCCACATTCTCTGGATGGAACTATGACATCTGTCAGACCTCTGGAAGTCAAGATATCAGAAATTTGGGGTGACTCATTCTCCACTAAAAAAATGTATTACCTGCTTTCATGGTGCTATTAATGAACTGGGTGATTTTAGACAAGTCATTTAAACTCATTGAGCCAAGGGATGTTTGTCTGTAAGGTAAGCCTATAAAACCTGACTTACTGATATTACTGAAAATAAAAGGATAACAAAACTATAAAATAGACGTTCCCCTCCAAAGAAGCCTAAATCCTTGAGTCTAGAAGTTGAACCTCATCATAGTAATTCCTTTTCCTTGCCTTATGCATGCTGCCACGCAATACATAAATCATGCCTCCACCCTATGGAAATATACACAGGAATTTAGTCCATTAATTAATCATCATCATGTCTTTGTCCTCTCTCATCAATTTCTCCCTCTTCATCCACTAGTCTCTGTCAGCTTGCTCTCAGGCCACCTAGCCAAGCATGATTAAGGTAAAAGTACTTTAACCAATGCATTGAAGAAACGGGATGCATTGTTTGCCATCTCTTTCCACTGCCTCATCAAATCATCTCTGGCCCACAACTATAATGGAATCTAGGGGATATCCCCCCCAAATTTTATCATCACTCTTAAATAATAAAAATATTTTAGGGAGGTATGGAGGAGGCTTGGTAGAGATTCAGAACTTTCACCACTGTCCAGCAGTAATGAGAAACTTCCCCTCTTCAACTGTCAATAGAGGCCACATGGAAATCCGGACTTCTATCTCTACCTGGAAGTTATGAGGTGGCTAGAGCAGTATAAAAGGAATCCAGATGTTATAAATTCTCATGTCTCCCCATAAATTCATATGTTGAAACCTTAACCTCTAATGTAATGATATTACGAGATGGGTCTTTGAGAGGTAATTAGGGCTAGATGAAACCATGAGGGTAGATTCCTTATGAATGGAATTAGTGTCCTTATAAAAGTACTGAAAGGGCTTTCTTCTTCAACTGCCAAGTAAGGACCCAGCAAGAAGATGGCCATCAATGAGCCAGGAGATGGGCCTTCACCATACACCAAATGTGCCAGAGCCTTTATCTAGGGCTTCCCAGCCTTCAGAACTACGAGAAATAAATTTTTACAGTGTCTTTGTTGCAGCAGTCCAAGCTAAAATATCAGCTAAAACAGAAGCTTTAAATAATACTAAAGACTCATAATATAACTGCCAAATATGCCCAGGTTTTAAACAAAAATCACTTATCACACCAAAAACCAGGAAGATTTCAAGCTGAATAAAAGAAAATCATAGTCAATAGATGCAAACACCAAGATTACAGAGAGGTTCAATTATCTGACAAAGCTTTTAGAGCAGATCATCACAAAAAAATGGTTCAAGTAGAAATTAAAAACATGCTTAAATAGTGAAAAATATAAATATTAAGCAAACAAATAGAAGATATAAAGAAGAACCAAGTGGAAATTCTAGAACTAAAAAATATAATAACTGAAATAAAAAATACAATAAATGGAATTGATGAAATAATAGTGTGTACAGAAGAAAAAACCAGTAAACTTAAACACAAAACAACAGAAATTACCTAATCTGAATAATAGACAAAATATATAATGTGTATTTTTTTAAAAAGATCAGAACCTGGAGGACCTGTATGGCTATAACTAAAGATTTAACATTCACGTCATTAGAGTTCTGAAAGAAAAGGAAAAAGAGGGCGTGTCCAAAAAAGTTCAAAGAAATAATGACCTCATACCAAATTTGTTAAAATGCATAAATCTACAGATTCAAGAAAATAAGTGAATTGCAAACAAAATAAACACAGAAAAATACATGCCAAGAGCCATCACAGTAAAGCTTCTGAAAGTATAAAACAGAGAAAAATAATGAAATCAGGGTGATAAGGATGACATCTTACCCATGGGGGAGAATTTGAATGACAGTGTATTTCTTATCAGAAACTATGGAAATCAGAAGGAAATGTAACAATATTTGTCAAGTGAAATAAAATAATTGTTAAACCACATCATATATCTAAGGAAAATACACTTCAAAAGTGAAGGGGAACTCAAGACATTCTGATGTAGAAAAACTGAGAATTTGTCAGCAACAGACATGTCATAAAAGAATAGCTAAAGAAAGTTCTCTAAACAGAAAGAAAATAATTAAACAATCAATCTTAGAACATCAAGAAAGAGGCCGGGCACAGTGGCTCACACCTGTAATCCCAGCACTTTGGGAGGCTGAGGTAGATGGATCCCGAGGTCAGGAGTTTGAGACCAGCCTAGCCAACATTGTGAGACTCTGTCTCTACTAAAACTACAAAAATTAGCCAGGTGTGGGGGTGCACACCTGTAGTCCCAACTGCTATGGAGGCTGAGGGAGGAGAATCACTTGAACCTGGGAGGCAGAAGTTATAGTGAGTCAAAATCACACCACTGCCCTCCAGCCTGGGCAACAGAGTGAGACCCCGTCTCAAAAATATTTTCCTTTTTTAAGAAAGAAAAGAGAACACAGTAGGCAAAAATATGGGTAAATACAATGGACTGTCACTTCACTCTGGAGTTCTCTAAAGTTATGCTATGTAGTAGAAGCAAAAATTATAAAGCTCTCTGATATAAGTCTCGATATATGTGGAAGAAATGTTTATAACATAATATACCTAGAGTAACCACTTAAAAAGCTACATAGGCCATGCGTGGTGGCTCACACCTGTAATCCCAGCATTTTGGGAGGATGAGGTGGGCAGATCATGAGGTCAGGAGTTCCAGACCAGCCTGGACAACATGATAAAACCCCGTCTCTACTAAAAATAGAAAAATTAGCAGGGTGTTGTGGTGGGTGCCTGTAATCCCAGCTACTCAGGAGGCCAAGGCAGGAGAATCGTTTGAACTCAAGAGGCAGAGGTTGCAGTGAGCCGAGATCACACCATTGCACTCCAGCCTAGGTGACAAGGCAAGACCCTGTCTCAAAACAACAACAACAACAACAAAATAAAGCTATATAAACACTCAAAAATACTATACATCAAAATAGAATTCTAAAAAGTATTTAAGTAACTATAGAAAAGCAAGAAGCAAGGATAAACTTGAAAAACTGATGTAAAAAAACAGAAAAAAAATTCCAGTAATAAGCACTACAATATAAATGATTACAAAATGTAAATTATAGGCCAGCTGTGGTGGCTCACATCTGCAATCCCACCACTTTGGGAGGCTGAGGTGGGTATATAGCCTGAGATCAGGAGTTTGAGACCAGCCTGCCTAACATAGTGAAACCTCGTCTCTACTAAAAATACAAAATTAGCCTGGCATGGTGGCAGGCACCTGTATTCCCAGCTACTCGGGAGGCTGAGGCAAGAGAATCACTTGAACCTGGGAAGGTGAGATTGCAGTAACTCAAGTTCAGGCTGTTGCACTCCAGCCTGGGCAGCAAGAGTGAAACTTTGTCTCTAAATAAATAAATAAATAAATAAATGTAAATTACATTAAATACATCAATTCAAAGAGATTGGCAGAGTGGGTTAAAAACATAACTCATTTATATGCTGTTTACAAGAAACTCACTTCAGATATAAATACTATAAGAATAAAAAATCTACAAACTAAGCAAAAAAAAGACTTAAGTGACTATATCAATATTGGATAAAGTAGATAAACTTTAGAGCAAAGCAAATTATCGTAGACACAGAGGGACATTATATGATGAAAAGGTCAATTCAGCAAGAATTAGCAGTCCTAAAGTATATGGACAACAGAACCACAAATTATGTGAAGTCAAAGCTAATAAAATTGAAAAGAAATAATTGTAAAAATATAGTTGAATAATTTAATACCTCTCTCTCAACAGTTGATACAATCCGACAGAAAATTATCAAAGTATAGTAGATTCAAAAACACAATCAAATGACAGAATCTAATTGACCTTTACAGAACACTCCACCCAACTGAAGCATAATAAGCATTATTTTTCAGTTTCCATAGAACACATACCAAAATAGATCACATCCTGGGCCATAAAACAAATTGAGAAGAATTTAGGTCATACAGAATGTATTCTCCAGCCACAATGGAATACAACAGAAATCAATAACAGAAGGTAAGCGGAAAATACCCAAGGAACAAAATGGAGGTAATGTTTCTACACATTACTGAAACTGGTAAAGTGATGGTATCAGCAGACTGTGATAAATTATAGAAAAAGATAGCTAGATGATAGATAGATAATGGATGGACAGATAGATAGACATACAGATAAACAGTATACTTCCAAATAAGCCATGAGTCAAAAAGGAAATCTAAGGGAAAATTTAAAAATTCATTGCATTGGGAGTTATACCTGATGTAAATGACGAGTTGATGGGTGCAGCACACCAACATGGCACAAGTATACGTATGTAACAAACCTGCACGTTATGCACATGTACCCTACAACTTAAAATATAATAATAATAAATAAATTAAAAAAAATTCATTAACCTGAATAAAAATTAAAATACTACATGTCAAAACTTGTTGTAGACAGATAAAGCAATGCTGAGAAAAAAATATATAGCATTAAGTGCATACATTTAAAAAGAAAAGCCATATGTAACAGACCCACAGCTAATATCATACTGAATGGGGAAAAACTGAAAGACTTTCCTCTGAAATCTGGAACATGACAAGGATGTCTATTATCACCACTGTGATTTAAAACAATACTAAAAGTCCTAGTCAGAACAAAAAGACAAGAGGAAGAAATAAAGGACATTCAAACTGAAAAGAAGTAAGTCAAATTATCCTTCTTTGCAGATGATATGATCTTATGTTTGAAAAAAATCTAAAGACGCCACCAAAATACTATTAGAACTGATAAATCCAATAAAGTTTCAGGTCACAAAATCAATGTACAAAAATTAGTAGCATTTTTATATGCCAACAGCAATCTGAAAAAAAAAAATCAAGACGGTAATCCCATTTACAAGAGCTACAAATAAAATTAAATACCTAGGGATTAACTTAACCAAGGAAATGAAAGATCTCTCTAACAGAGATTATAAAACATATATGTAAGAAATTGAAGGGGGCACAAAAATTTGAAAGATATTCTATGTTCATGGATTGGAATAATCAATATTGTTAAAATGTCTATACTACCCAAAGCAATCTAAAGACAATGCAATCTCTATTGAAATACCAAGGATATTCTTCACAGAAATAGCAACAACAGTTCTAAGATTTAAATGGAAACACAAAAGAT
Organism: Theropithecus gelada; assembly: GCF_003255815.1. Taxonomy (NCBI): domain Eukaryota; kingdom Metazoa; phylum Chordata; class Mammalia; order Primates; family Cercopithecidae; genus Theropithecus; species Theropithecus gelada. The sequence continues at coordinate 131,778,726 of NC_037676.1, forward strand.
CCAGAATAACCAAAGCTTTTCTAAGCAAAAAGAACAAAACTAGAGGAATCACATTACCTGACTTCAAATTATACTACAGAGCTATAGTAAACAAAACAGCATAGTACTTGCATAAAAACAGACAAATAGATCAGTGGAACAGAATAGATAACCCAGAAATAAATCCATACATCTACAGAGTACTCATTTTTAAACAAAGTTTCCAAGAGCATACACTGGGGAAAAGATAATCTCTTCAATAAACGGTGCTGGGAAAACCAGATATCCATATGCAGAAGAAAGAAACTAAAACCCTGTCTTTCAGCATATACAAAAATCAAATCAAAATGGATAAAAACTTCAATCTAAGACCTCAAACTATGAAAATGCTAAAAGAAAACATTGGGGAAACTATCCGGGACACTGGAATTGGCAAAGACTTTTTGCGTAATACCCCACAGATACAGGCAATAAAGGAAAGATGGGCAAATGGGATTACATCAAGTTAAAAAGCCTCTGCACAGCAAAGAAAACAATAAACAAGCAAAAAGACAACACACAGAATAGGAGAAAATACTGGCAAACTACTCATCTGACAAGGGATTAATAACCAGAATATACAAGGAGTTCAAACAACTGTATAGGAAAAAAACTAATAATCTGATTTTTAAAATGGACTGAAGATCTGTATAGACATTTGTGAAAAGAAGACACACAAATGGCAAATAGATATATGAAAAGGTCCACAAAATCATTAATCATTAGAGAAATACAAATCAAAACTACAATGAGATATCATCTTACCCCAGTTAAATTGGCTTTTATATTAAAGACAGGCAATAACAAATGCTGGCAAGGATGTAGAGAAAAGGGAACCCTCGTATACTGTGGGTGGGAATGTGAATTACCACAAACACTATGGAGAACAATTTGGAAGGTCCTGAAAAAACTAAAAATAGAGCTACCATAAGATACAGCAATCCCACTCCTAGGTATATACCCAAAATAAAGAAAGTCGGTATATCAAAGAGAGATCTACACTTCATCTTTATTGCATCACTATTTACAATAGCCAAGATTTGGAAGCAACCTAAGTGTCTGTCGGCAGACAAACGGATAAAGAAAATGTGGTGCACATACACAATGGAATACTATTCAGCTACTAAAAAAAGAATGAGATCTTGTCATTTGCAACAATATGGATGGAAGTGGAGGTTATTATGTTAAACAAAATAAGCCAGGCACAGAAAGACAAATATCACAGGTTCTCACTTATCTGTGGGAGCTAAAAATCAAAACAATTGTGCTCATGGAGATAAGAGAGCAGAGGAATGGTTACCAGAGGCTGGGAAGGGTAGTTGTGGGAGAGAAGGGGTAAAGTCAGGATGGTTAAGAAGTACAAAAATATAGTTAGAAAGAATGAACAAGACCTAATATTTGCTAGCATAACAGGGTGACTATAGAAAAAAAAAATCCTCCATTTAAAATAATTAAAAGACCGAAAACTATTGAAAAAAATTTTAGTAAGTGAAAGAGCATAACTGAATTGTTAAAACACAAAGGATAAATGCTTGAGGGGATGGATACCCCATTTACCCTGATGTGATTATCATGCATTGTGTGACTGTATTAAAATATCTCATGTAACACATAAATATATACATTCACTTTGTACCCACAAGATTTAAAATTTAAAATTTAAGAAATAGAAAGAATAAAAGTCTTAAATTAATGGCTAAGCTCCCATCTCAATAACTGAGGAAAAGAAGAACAATATAAATGCAAAGCAAGAAGGAAAGAAATAACAGTAAAAACAGAAATCAATTATATTGAAGGCATAAAACCAATAGGGAAAATTAATGAAACAAAGAGCTGCTTTTTAAAAAAAAGATATATAAAGTGACAAAACGTTGGCAAAATTGACAAAAAAAAAAAAGAAGATACAAATTACCAATATCCAGAATAAAACAGAAATATTACAATGAGCTTTGCAGGCTTCAAAAGGATAAGAGAGTACTAAGAACATTTCTTCACATTTAAGTTTAAAAGCTTGGATGAAGTGGACCAGTTAGTTAAAAAACACAAAATACCACGAATCACTCAATATTAAATAGATTAGTTGAAAGGTCCTATAACTATTAAGGAAATTAAATTTGTAATTTAAAAACTGAAACTTCTTCCATATGTTCAGAAATTGTTAGGAATATTAATAGAATATTAATAGAAAGAATTAGCTCACTGATCTACAACATAAAGCCTGATACAGAGCTAACATTCAGTCCCTGTCATAATACACAAATATATACATGAATAACAAGTTTAATATTGATCTTATAGAAATATTAGGCAAGTCACTTGTTCAATTCTCATGTATTTTAGGCAATATAGAATTCTACCCAATAAAGACCTGAGAAAGTGTCAGCATTCACTTGGTACTGGGCATTTGTAAAATGCTAAAAGTATATTCATTTATCATTCATTTATTCATTCGGGTTTTTTGTGTTTTTTTTGTTTTGTTTTGTTTTTTTGAGACGGAGTCTCACTTTGCCGCCCAGGCTGGAGTGCAGTGGTGCGATCTCCACTCACTGCAAGCTCCACCTCCCAGGTTCACGCCATTCTCCTGCCTCAGTCTCCCGAGTAGCTGGGACTACAGGTGCCCATCACTACTCCCGGCTAATTTCTTGTATTTTTTAGTAGAGATGGGGTTTTCACCGTGTTAGCCAGGATGGTCTCAATCTCCTGACCTTGTGATCCGCCCGCCTCGGCCTCCCAGAGTGCTGGGATTACAGGCATAAGCCACTGCACCCGGTCGTTTTTTTGTTTTTTGGTGTTTTTTTTGAGATGGAATTTCACTCTTGTTGCCCAGGCTGGAATGCAATGGCGTGATGTCAGCTCACCGCAACTTTTACCTCCCGGGTTCAAGCAATTCTCCTGCCTCAGCCTCCTGAGTAGCTGGGATTATAGGCATGTGCCACCATGCCTGGCTAATTTTGTATTTTTAGTAGAGATAGGGTTTCTCCATGTTGGTCAGCCTAGTCTTGAACTCCCGACCTCAGGTGATCGCCGGCCTCCCAAAGTGCTGGGATTACAGGTGTGAGCCACCACGCCTGGCCTCATTCAGTATATTTTATATGTCAAGCATCATGCTAAATTCTAAGGAGGTAAATATAAATAATGTTATCCTCGACCTCAAGAAACTAACAGTCTATTAAACAAAATTTAATATGGACCCATTTGTCCAAAAGTCAGAAAAACTGAGCTCCAAGCCCTGACCTTGGCTCTCTGTAGCTTTCTTCTTAACCCAGTAGAACTCTTCTTCCCCAAGAGTATCTTGACTCACTGACCTTGTCACCATCCCACCAACATAGCCTGAAATTCAGAAGAAATCAGACAGGTAAAGAACACTGAATTTATCCAAAAAGTGTATTTTCAGATTACTTTTAGAGTCATAATGTGAATGCCAAAGAACAAGACTCATGGATGAGCAAGGCACAAAATATATCATTTAAACCACATTTCTCATGGATTCTGAGACACTTCGCCTGCCCTTTATGATAGTACATAAATGTGCTAATCAATAGAAAAGGTTATGTAGACAATGTCCAGTTTCAAGATAAATACAGATAAACATTACTACCTATATGCATATCAAAATCTTGAATATTTTATTCCTTCTCTTCATCCTGAGAAAAGAGGGAGAGAGAGGGAGAGAAAAAAGAAAGAGAGAAAGAACAAGACAAATCATTATTTAATAGATACAGCAGATTTTATCACTTTTTCCCTCCTTAGCAGATTTGTTTTTCCTATTGTTGCAAGCTTAGCAATTGCTCTTGGGAGACACAATGGCATTTCTCAGCAAATCCTGCACTTTGGATTTGGCTTCATCTGTGTCTAATGAGTCTTCATCTAATTCAGATCATCATGGATCAGTACACTCACATCATTTATTCAATCCATTTTAAAAACAACCTCACTAACACCTCACACTTAGAATGCTTCGTTAATTTATTGTAACCAGGACATCTGAAAACAAACACTGTTTGATGTTTTAGTCTCATCTTAAAATGCTTAAATGCTGATTTTATAATTTTATATAATTTTGAAAACACTCAAAAGAAGAAAAAAGTAAAAGCAACCACGAAGTCTCACACCAGAAAATATTCGGCTATGTTTTCTGTGTAAATCATTCTAATCTTGCACACATATACATATATGTGTGTGTGTGTATATATATATATATTTTGTTTTGATTCTTAGCTTTTTTGCATGGTGATAATATTCTATATTCTATATCTGTCCCTATATTTTAATATTCTATATCTGTCTCTTTCTTGCCTATTATTACAACTGAGCATTTTCCAAATTATTGATAAATTACTTCTTATTTTTAAGGACTTCATAGGTTTATATCAACTGAGTATTCTATGGTTTATAGCCATTCACTGGGTATCGTTTCCACATTCCAACTATTGTAAATAAGCTGTGATTACATCTTTGCTCATAAACTATTCCTCTGTATGCCCCTTTCAGAGTCTACAACCAAGTTAGTTACATGTCTAGTTACATGTCTGCTACTTGTCTATTCACTCTTCACTATGAATCTGGAGGACAGGGATTGTGTTTTCCACCTCTGATCCTCCAGTACTCAGCACAGAGCCTTTGCTTATAGTAAGGAAGCAACAAAAGCTTGTGAGGACAAAATCGCTGATCACTTAGGCACCTATACAGTACCCTACAGAAACTGAGAATTACCAAAAAAAAAAAAAAATTGTGTTCATGCTAAGGACTTAGAGCAAAACAATTATCAAAAAAAAAATAGTGTTCATGCTAAGGACTTAGAGCAAAACAATTATCAAAAAAAAATAGTGTTCATGCTAAGGACTTAGAGCAAAACATACCAGTGGTTATTAGGGAGCCCAAGGATGCCAGATTACTGATGGCAGTCTTCTCAGCAGTGGATGAACTGACCCAGAAAAACACCTGCTCACCTGCCCTTGGCAATGTGTTGGTGCCTATTTCCAAGTAACTGGCCTATTATAGGAATTCCTTTTCTGAGTACAGCTTTGTCAGGTAGAGTTGAGGTTCTTATTGCTATCTCTGACTCAAGTTCCTTTGAACCAACAAACAGGACTTGCTAAAATGCCCACAAGTCTCCTGGGTTTATGTATGGCTCTGGAGATTTGTTTACATACCTGTCTCTTTGCCTCCCTGTTCCATTTCCTACCCCTCATTGTGAGCTCTCTGAAGGAGAAATCAAATCTTACCTATCTTGCTTTACCTAGTCCTTAGCATTTAGAACAAAACACATGGAATTCAAATTTGAACTCAGCCTATATGATTCTGAACCCTGGGATCTTTCATTTATTCAACAAATATTTATTGAGAGTCTGCTATGTACATGGTTATACACCACCTGCTAGAGACAGAGAGGTCAACACAAAAGGGGCAACTGGGTAATGGCCACCACAATCCTCCAGGTACGTAAACAAAATCCTGGCTGAATCTAGCCCAACGATAATGTTGAAACAAAATTGAACTTAGACTTCCTTTAACTGGAAAATTAGAGTGTCTAAATCTTCAACAAAATGTCTAGAATAAACGGTTCAGTTATCGGATATCTTTAAAGGGCCTGAATAATTTGGTGGCAGTGAGAACACAGGTCCTACTCCTTTGTCTTACCTGGAGCATTTTGAGTTACAACTTCCATTGACCAGAAATTAGTAGTTACGATGCTGACCTACTCTGAGGACCCTGGAAAGATTAAGCTATAGTCACTGATTGCTGTGATTAATTGGAGATGGTGCTCTCAGGTTTACACTGTTTTCCTTCAGGCTGGTTTCCTGTGCAAATCAGTCATATTTGAATAAATGGCTTATATTCTCTTTAACACAGAGAATCCCCGGAAACATGGAAAAGGGTCAATTTCTGACCCAGGAAGGGGAAAATTCTCAAAGCGAAAGACAATACTCAGGATCAGGTTGGGTTTAATCAGCCATGTTGAGAGAAACAAAAATGATTAAAGCTATCCACTCCTCAGGGCACTAGTTCTTTCAGGAGACATCCCTTGCCTCTTCATCTACCCAACTCTTCAATGTTTCTGCTTGCCCTACTTTCTCAGCATCTTTTTCATCGAAGAGCCTGCATCCAGGGGCTCTCAAAGTCTCTGCTCCAACCCAGGCTTTGTCATATATGTGTTATATTACTTCAACTGAGCCTCAGTTTCGGCATCTAAAAAACAGTGATTAAAATGCCAATTTATTAGCTTCCTAGGGTCTCTTTAACCAAGAACTGCAAACTGAGTGACTTAAATAACAAAAATTTATTATCTCACAGTTCTAGAGGCTAGAAGTTCAAGATCAAGGTATTAGACAGTGTCTTATTCTGTCACCTGAGCTGGAGTACAGTGGCGTGATCATAGCTCACTGCAGCCTCCAACTTCTGGGCTCAAGCAATCCTCCTTCCTCAGTCTCTTGAGTAGCTGAGATTACAGACACATGCCATCCTGCCCAGCTAATTGTTTGTGTTCTTTCTGGAGGTGTGGCCTCACTGTGTTGCCCAGGCTGGTCATTAACTCCTAGCCTCAAGTGATCCTTCCACCACTGCCTCCCAGTGCACTGGGATTACAGGCATGAGCCACCATGCCCAGCCAAGGATTGGTTCTTTGTAAGCACAGTGGGGAATAATCTCCTCCAGGCCTTCTCCTAGCTTCTAGTAGCCTCAAGCATCCTTTGGCTTATAGGTGGTGTTAGTCTTGTGTCTTCATACTGCCCTCCGTCTGTGCATGTCTGTCTCCAGACTTCCCTTTTTATAAGGACACAATCACATTGGATTAAAGACCACCTTAATGACATCATTTTAACTTGATGGTTTCTACAGAGACCCTATTTCCAAATGAAGTCACATTCTACAGTACTGGGAGGTTAGGGCTTCAACATAATGTTTGAGATGACAAGATTCATCCCATAATAGCCAACTTCATAGCATCTTTATAACAATTAAATGTTCTGAAGTGTGAAAAATGGCAAGTGCCTAGTAGGTGCTCAAAAAAACCTACACACTTACACCCTTTCCTTCATTTTCCTTTCAGCTTTGCTTTTTAGCCTTACATGAAACATTTTTTTCTCTTGATACCCTAAAATAAGCTTTTCTCCCAAAACACATTTTTTGTTCACTGCTTTCTTCAATCTAGCCTTTGCAAGAATACTAGGATCTAACCGAACATAGTGCTGTGTGCTTACTAGGTGCTCAGTAAACATTTTATAGGGAAAAGTTTCACTTTTTATTTAACTACCATGATACTTACGTTTCTCAAGAATATATTTTCAGTGGAATGAGTGAGAATGTAATAGTATAATGTTAAATATGAATTAATTAAAAGCACATTTAGCTTTGAATCTGTGTATTGGATATATAAAGCGCTATGGTGTTTAGGTGCACAAAATGTTAAAAGTCACATTCATTTCATTATTTTGAGAGAATAAAATGAGATCATGTCTGTAGAGAGTTTGACACTAGTAGGCACTCGGTAAACAGGATTTATATTCATTGTTTTTGTTGCGAAGTCATGGACACTGCCCTCTAGGAGCTCTCTGTCAAATGAGATAGTGTAACCAGAATAGCCAACCTGCTTCAAAGATAAATAGCCTCTCCCTTTGCTTTCTTCAATATCTAAACATATGCTTATTTGAGAATTCCAGGGGCTAATCTTGAAATGACCTAGGCATGAAGTTCAGATCACAGAATCTTTCCTTCCCAGAAACATTGTTGGGCAGTAGTTAACTTATAACCTGAGAACAGTCAAGATGGTGCCAGCCAGACCTCCAGATGGTCCATTACCCAAGAAAGCCATCAGAATCAGACATGCAGACCTGCACCCTGGACCACTCTTGCACATAGTTTCCATGCCACCTTCTCCCTTAAAATCACTTTGACTACCCTGAACATTTGCAGTGGTCTTTGAGACATTAGACATTAGTTCACCATCTCCTCAGGTTGTCAGCTGGATATATTCAAATAAACCTGTTTTTCCTTCCACCAACTCTTGTCTCTTGAATCTAACTTTCAAGCAGTGAACAGCAGAACCTGAGTTTACAATAGTAAAGGCTACCACAGAAACACTGAGGAAGGAGGAATGCCTCTAGGCCTGGGAACATTTCTAGGAGTCAAAGACTTTATCAGCTCAACCTGCAGAGGAAGGGAAGCTCAAGACAGTCAGTAATAGCATGTACAAAGCCAGAAAGACGGGGGCAAACACTACATGTTCTGAAACTTATCTGTCAACTCACCTCTGCTGGAGCATGAAGTACCTATTTCACGTATATGGACAATCAGTTGGAGAGTTCAGCAGGACTGATCAGTCATGGAAGTCTACATGTAAGACTTGTATAAGGGGTCAGGAGTTTGTCCCAAAAATGATGGGGAAATCACCAAAGATTTATAAGTATGAACTAGCTACATTTATCCATTCACTCAATAATTCATTCATGTAACAAACACTGCTATTTGTATACTAAGTTTTGTGCTAGTTTTCGGGTCATAAAAGACGAAAAAGACATAGACCCTATCCTGGTTAGGTTTGGAATTGCATTTATAATATGGACTTTTCAGTTATTCCAAGTGGAATATTCCTAATTCCCTAGGCTTTGGATTTTTTCCTTTGTAACATGGCAATATTAGACAAAATTGCTAAGGGTCATGCCTGGGAAAGTTTTATAAATTCCAGAGAATAAAAGTAGAGTTTGCTTTACACTGGAGGCTTTATAATACAGTGCTTAGAAGTAAGGGCTGTAAAGTTAGACAGACTGTGGTTCAAAGTCAAGCTTCATTGCTAATCATTTACCACTAATTATATTTCACCAAATTACTTAACTTTTCTAAACTTCAGTAACCTCATCTACAAAGCAAGACTGTCAATACACAACTTGAGGGGATGTTATAAGCATTCAATATGAAAATAATGTGAGCCACTTAGAGAAAAGCCTAGCACATATAAATACTCAATGCATAAATGGCAGACATAGAACTCATATATATGTTCACTCATGTATATACTATATATATATTCTATATATGTAAATCCTATACGTGTACCATTTATATACATATATAGGGATATATCGTATGTGTGTATATATGCTACATACATATAGTTCATCACATATGTATATGAACATTCAGATATATTAACCAGTATTTGAGTTAGATTATTGTGTTAGTTCATTTTCACACTGCTGATAAAGACATACCTGAGACTGGAAAGAAAAAGAGATTTAATGGACTTATAGTTCCACATGGCAAGGGAGGCCTCAAAATCATGGTGGAAGGTGAAAAGCACTTCTTACATGGCAGCAGCAAGAGAGAGAAGTGAAAGCAGAAACCCCTTATATATCTTGTGAGACTTATTCACTACCACAAGAACATGGGGGAAACTGCCCCCATGATTCAATTACCTCCCACTGGGCCCCTCCCACAACACATGGGAATTATGGGAGTACAATTCAAGATGAGATTTGGGTGGGGACACAGAGCCAAAACATTATCAATTATTAATGTTTATTTTTTAAAAAGCAATGCTTATATTGGTAATTACATCTTCTAGTACTTCTGATATGCACCAAGAAACCAAAATCACCTTCAGAAAGTATAACTTGTTTTCCTCAAAGGGTATCTTTGTCCTGTCTGGCTATATATAAAGAAATGGCTTGTAATAATTTATAAGTGTCTGATTACTCAACAAACACATTGCAAATATTCCACAGATGGGAACTGGATTTGCTCAACGTATGCTTAAATTAATATTTTAACATAATTTAATGTAAACGGTAATCTAATAAATATGAATCCAAGCCCAACATTAACTAATATATGCAACTTGACTTGCTGAAAAGAAGAAATGGCTTGTGATTGCTTAGTACATACGAAATATTTATGTATCATGCTACCTGGAGAAATTAAAGTATTCTGTGCTTCTGGCCTGTCCCTTCAACTAAAGATGTACTAATAACATTGTATATGTTGAAGAGACTAGAGAAGAGATATGTCAAATAATCTATCTTGTACTCCCTGCCACTTGGTCACAGATGCCCCCCACCAACCTAGCCAATATGAGCCCTAACTTCAAATCACATCAGCAACCACTCTTTGATGTTTGCTCCAGACACTAGGTCGTCTTGTTGCAGGAAATCAGAATAGCCAGGGCTTTCTTATGATCTTAACATACCAAGCAGAAAACAAAGAGGACTCTTGTACGTACTGATAATGAAGTAGGCTTTACTATACAGCATGATTTCATGCATATTTATTACTTGAATGGGTTTGCCTATAGCAAAAACTTATTAGACAATGATTACACTTTTGGGCAAGGCACTATACCAAAAATGTGAGATATAAATGATTCAATAATGAAGTCAAACTGGTATCATGTGCCTATAACGTGCAAGGCAATGAAAATACAGGCTGGGAAGTTGCTTCTGCAATGCAGCCTTAATTCATGAGTGTAAATGATGCGATCTGAAGACCTAAAATTCAACAGAAGGTGGAAATGTGCTACAAACATAATTGGAGATTAAAACTTAGTCCAGTGTTGACTTAGGAACCACAGAAGCAACCCCTGACTCATGCCCCAGATTGGCAAGAGATCCTGCAATAGGAGAATTCCTTCAATAGGAGAATTCCTTCAATTGGAGGAACACATTATTGATATTTGGCTCATCACTGGGTTTTTTACTTCGCTGAATGGGGTGAGAGATGACTTGCAAAAAAATAAAAATAAAAGTGATGGTTTTATTTACTGGTTATAAAGGAAAGGAAAAGCACAGTCACTAAGGAAAAAACTGGGAAAAAAAGAATTCTCAGGTAGATATTTTGACAAGATTTTGCCGCATGTCATGAAATCAAAAAAAATCTTCAGTAAATCTTACCTTACTTCATGATCCTTCTTTTTGTAAACATTAGTGCTAACAACTGATATATATCCAGTCCTCCTCTTTTTTTCAGGTGAAGAAATATTTTATCTCAGAATATATTTATTTGGCATATTTTGAAATAGTTGCCACAGAGCCAGCAGACTGCAGTGGCCCCACAAAGCTGTCTTTTGTGGGGGCAATTTACATCTGTAGAGAATCATCACCAATACAGCCAGGGCTTTCTTTTCCAGGCTTTTTCCTGATCTGAGAAATATTAACTGAGAGTCTGGCACCTTTAAAGTTCTGAAAACGAACATTTACCATCTATTCTCTCTGAGAGCTGCTACCTGTAAGGTTCATCTACATAACAAGACCCCCTTTCTAGCCAAGCCTCTTTCTCTCTCCCAAAACCCTTCCTGCCCCTAAAACCTGTTATTGCCCATGCTCTGAGACCACAATCTTTCTATAACTTCAAGATGGCATGTAAGTTTCTGTACCTTCTTGGGAGTTTGGGTCTTCATTCTAAAGGCTCTCATGAATTGATGTTAAATAAATTTGTATGCGTTTTCTCCTATTAATCAATCTGCCTCATGTCAGTGATTGTTCAGTGAGCTTTTAGAGGGCCTTGGCCCCCAAACAGGCATATTGAGGACTAAATTTGCTGACCTCTTTGTGGTTGGCTAAGACCATGTATTAGTTTCCTAGGGCTGCTGTACCACAAACTGGGTGTCTTAAAACAACAGACATGTTTGGTCTCCCAGTTCTGGGGGCTATATATAATTAAGGTGCCTGCAGGCTGTGTTCCCTCTGGAACATTTAGGGGAGAATGCTTTCTTGCCTTTTCCTAGCTTCTGGTATTTGAATGGCATTGGAATGCCTGTGACTGGTACTGGAATGCAAGGAATCCTTGGCTTGCAGCTGCAGCTCTGCAATCTGTTCCTCTATCATCATATGGCATTCTTTCCTCATGTGTCTGTGCTTGGGTTTTCTCCTCTTCTTATAAGAGCCCCATTCATATTGGAGTAGGGCCTACTCTACACGAGAATGACCTCATCTTAACTTGATTACACCTGCAAAGACCCTACCTCCATATAAGATCAAATTTATAGGTACTGGGGGTTAGAAAAGCCACATATCATTTAGGTAAACACAATTCAACTCATAACAAACCACATATATGGTTCTGGCCAATAAATGTGAGCAGAAGTAACATGCGTCTTTTCCGGGCTATAGCACTCGAATACTGGTAGAAGACCTGATGCGGCGTTCTCTATGCTTGTTTTCTTCCAACATTCCCAGTGGTGACTATTTTGTCAGCATGGGTTGTGTAGTGAAAACAGCATGGAGCTAATTTCTAGTAGACATACAGTATGAGTAAATCATATATCTCTACTGTCTTAAGTCATTGCAATTTGGAGGTTGTTACTATGGCATAATTTGGCCTATCCTGACTGATATACTTCTAGTGTAGGAGTCTTGGCTTGAGGAGGAAATGAAGTGATAGCAAAACCTGCCCAGAGAAGACTGGAGACATTCAGGTTAATCTAATTAAAAGGCACTAAAATTTGAACAGGGGAAATGCAAGCAGAAGAATCCCTGGGGAAATTTCAAGTTAAAGACCTGAGCGGAATTAGTAAAACAGCCAGTTCACTGTGAGATTCAGTTTCTGTTTTGTTTTGTTTTTAACAAAAATAAGACCCTTGCATTGAGTTTATACAGTGAGTTGAGCTCATTTAATCCTCACAATAACCCCATGAAGCAAGCACTTTTTATAGATACTGATATAGGAGTTAAGAAGGAATTACTTAGGCAGATAGCAAGGGCATGGGAATCCTCCATAAGGCTTTTCTTTTTAACGAGAAGCAGCCCCAAATCATTTTCTAACAAAGAGCAATCTGCAAGCTGGGAGCTCGCATGGGTGAATGCCAGCAGGAACTAAGGACTAGACATTTTCAAAATGGTGGATCCATCTTCCCTTCTCTGCCAGCCATGTGTATTAGAAGGAGCAGACAAGATGGCACTAATCAACTGGAAAGCCATTTGCCTGATAATATTAGGGTAGGGAGACTAGCCTTTTTCACATGCTATGTAAACATCATACCTAATGGAACCAATCTATGAGCCCTGTGTAAATCAAACACTCAAACTGGACTATAAAACTCGGTGCATTCACCACCAGCCAATCTTCTGTTCGGCGACCCCTTCCTCTTTCGAGGAAGCTGTTTCTCTTTCTCTTCTCTTCTACCTATTAAACCTCTGCTTCTAAACCCCTTGTGTGTGTCCATGTTCTAAATTTTCCTGGCACATGACAACGAACCCCAGGTTTATATCCCAGACAACTTAGCTACTTCAATACAACTCTTCCAACCTTGATCCTGATAGACAGAGTTTCTGCATCCTAGGAATTTATCAAGAGCAGACATATGGTCAGGTAATTCAAACAGTAGAAAGAGTGTGAAAGAACTAAGAAAGGGACAAAAAGGACCACAGGATAGTAGAGAAAAAGGAGACTAATCTCAGCAGGAATGGCGGTGGGAAATCTGGTATATCATCCAAAAAGGACAAGATGTGCACAGAAGCTTTAAGCATAGATAGGATTTTTACAAATGGTGAAGAAATGGTGCCAAAGGAATTCAGGGAGGAAGAATTGACATAGCAAAAAAAAATATATGATAGTGAGAAAACACAGGCAATATATCAGCATCAAAGAATATCTAGGTATTTTTAGTTATTATTATAAAGCTTTCATCACACATCGAATCACATTAGAGACGCTTTATTGGAAGAAGAGAGACTAGTTTGGTTCTGTGAGAGTTTAGATACACTTGGGGAGGGGCAGAGCAAAATGGCACAATAGAAGGCTCCACTGATTGTTCCCCCAACAAGGACACCAATTTAACAACTATCAAACATAATAAAAGGCATGGAAGAGGTAGGAAAAACAATCTTAAATCACCAGTGCCACTCCTCTCCCATCCCCTGGCAGCAGCAGCAGCATGGTGCAAAAAGCATTTCAGTGTTCTGGGGAGAGAGAATGAGCACAGAAATCGTGAGGTGTTGAACTCGGTACTGACCTATTACAGTAGAAAACAAAACAAAACCAAAATCAGTTGACACTCGCCTACAGAGGGAGCAGTTAAGCCAGCCCCAGCCAGAGGTGAATCATCTATCTCAGTGGTCTATACTTGAGTTCCTGCAAGCCTCACCATCATGGGATAAAGTACTCTGGGACTCTACATAAAATTGAAAGGCAGTCTAGGCCTCAAGGACTGTAACTCCTAGGTGACTCCTGGTGCTGAACTGGGCTGAGAGTCAGTAGACTAGGAGGTCACACACCTTACTGAAACACTAACTGAGACAGAAAAGGAAGTGTTGGCATTACCCCTCCCCTAAACCCAGGCAGCACAGCTCATGGCTCCCAAAGACAGCCCTTCCCTCTACTTGAAGAGAAGAGAGAGAACAGTAGGGAGGACTTTGTCTTGCATCTTGGATATGAGCTCAGCCACAGGACGTACCAGTCAGAGTCATGAGGCCTCCTTTCCAAGCCTTAGCTCCCAGATGACAGTTCTAGACACATCCTTGGCCATAAAGGAACCCACTGTCTTCAACGGAAGGACCTAGTCCTGGAAGGATTCATCACCTACTAACTGAAGACCCCTTAGTCCCTGAATAACCAGAAGCAGTGGCACCCAGGTACCATGTCAAAGGCCTTAATTGAGATACTGAGATTTGCTGGCTTCAGGTATCAGCTGGTTACAGGGAAGAAGAGCACCACGTAGGCTCTTGGTTCCTCAATACCAGGACTTGGCTCTTGAGTGGCATTTCTGGACCTGCCCTGGACCAGGGTCCACTGCCTTTATGGGTGAGTCCCAAGCCAGGCAGCATTCACCACAAGCTGACTGAAGAGCACAGGGCCTTAAGGGAACATCAGCAATAGTCTGGCAGTACTGTTCATGGGTCTGTGGTGGTGGTGACCACAGGTGAAAGTCCTCTGCTTTTGGAAAGGGAGAGAAAAGTAGGAAGAAAAGTGACTTGTGCTTTGAGTGCCAGCTCAGCTTCAGTAAAATAGAATAACAGGTAGGCGTCTAAGGTTTTGACTCTCATCCCTTGGTCCTGGATGGTACCTCTGGAACTGTCTGGCTTCTGGGAGAATTCACCACATTAAATGAAAGGACACAGGCCTTTCATTAACCACTTAGTTATGCATCTTAAAGAATTAGAAAAGCAAGAGCAAAGCACACCGAAAATCAGCTTTGCCGCCGCTGACTGTAAAGCCCCAGGGTTTAACAAACACAGACAGTAGCCAGGGAGTGGGTACAACAGGGGTGAGATCGAAATCTGTACTGGCATCCAGCACCGTCCTAGTGGTGGTAGCCACAGGGGTGCTTGTGTCACTAAACACCCAAGACCTACTCGCTCATAAAAGAGAGAGAGAGAGACTCCACTTATCTGGGAGGAAGTAAGGAAGGATAATAAGAGTCTCTGCCTGGTAATACAGAGAATTCTTCCAGATTGTGTTTAAGACCATCAAGGTGGTACATCCGTGAGTCTGCAAGAACCACCGTGTTTCTGAGGTTGGGATGCCTACTAAAAGAGAAACAGCTTAGATCACTACTCCCAAGTTCACTGGAAAATCTGGAAAGCCTTCCCAAGAAGGATAAGTACAGACAAGGGTTGGGGTGCCTGCTAAAAGAGATACAACTTAGATCACAGCACCCAAGTCCACTGGAAAATTTGGGACAGGTACAAACAAGTCCAGATTGAGAAGACTACAATACATACCTAACTCTTCAATACCCGACACAAAGAACACCAACAAGCATCAAGACCACCCAGGAAAACACGACCTCATCAAATGAACTTTAAATAAGGCACCAGGCACCAGTCCCGGAGAAACAGAGATATGTGACCTTTCAGACAGAGAATTCAACATAGTTATTTGTTTCTTTGAACTCAAAAGAAATTCAAGATTACACAGAGAAGGGAATCAGAATTCTATTGGCTAAATTTAACGAAGAGATTTAAATAAGTTTCAAAAAACAAAGAGAAATTCTGGAGCTGAAAAATGCAATTGGTACATAAGCAGAATACATATCAAAAAATAATGAATAAATTTAAAAAATACATTTTAAACATGTTTGTAAATGCAGTTGGCATAATGAAGAATGCCACAGCATCTCTTAATACCAGAATTGATCAGGCAGAAGAAAGAATCAGTGAGTTCGAAGACAGCCTATTTGAAAATACACAGAGAAGACTAAAAATAAAAAAGAGTTGGCATGTCTACAAGATTTAGAAAATAGCCACAAAAGGGCAAATCTAAGAGCTATGGGCCTTAAAGAAGAGGTAGAGAAAGAGACAGGCATAGAAAATTTATTCAAAGAAATGACAGAGAACTTCTCAAACCTACAGAAAGATATCAATATCCAAGTACAAGAAGGTTACAGAACACCAAGCAGATTTAACAAAGAAGACTACCTTAAGACATTTAATAATCAAACAGCCAAACATCAAGGTAAAAAAGGATTCTAAAAGCAGCAAGAGAAAAGAAACAAATATACAATGGAGCTCATCCAATATATCTGGTAGCAAATTTTTCTGTGGAAATCTTGCAGGCCAGGAAAAAGTGGTACGATGTATTTAAAGTACTGAGAGGACAAAAAAACTTTTACTCTAGAATAGTATATCCCAGGAAAATATTCTTCAAACATGAAGGAGGAATGGATTTTCCCAGACAAACAAAAGCTGAGGGACTTCCCAGACAACCAACACCAGACTTACCTTACAAGAAATGCTAAAGGGAGCCCTTCAACCATAAAGAAAAGAATTTTAATGAGCAATGACAAATCATTTGAAGGTACAAAAGTCATTGGTAATAGTAAGCACACAGAAAAACCTAGATTATTATAACACTATAACTGTGGTCTTAAGTAGAAACACTAAATGATGAACCAATCAAAAACAGTAACTACAACAATTTATCAAAACAGAGTAAAATAAGATATAAATAGAACAACAAAAAGTTAAAAAGTATGGGAACAAAGTTAAAGCATAGAATCTTGATTAGTTTTATTTTTGCTTGTTTATCCAAACAGTGTTAAGTTGTCATTAGTTTAAAATAATGGGTTATAAGATAGCATTTGCAAACCTCATGATAACCTCAAATTTAAAAATATACAATGGACATGCCAAAAATAAAAAGCAAGAAACTAAACCATGTCACAAGGGAAAATCACCTTCACTAAAAGGAAGACAGGAAGAAAGAAAAGAAGGAAAGGAATGTCACAACGCAACCAGAAAACAAATAACAAAATGGCAGGAGTAGGTTCTGACTTATCAATAACAACATTAAATGTAAATGGACTAAATTATTTCATCAAAAGATACAGAGTGGCTGAATGGGTTGATAAAACAAGACCCAATTATCTGTTGCCTACAAGAAACACACTTCACTTACAAAAGATACATGTAGACTGAAAGTAAAGTAATGTAAAAAGATATGCCATGCCAATGGAAACCAAAAAATACCAGGAGTCGCTATACTTATATTAGACAAAATAGACTTCAAGACAAAAATTCTAAGAAAAGACCAAAAAAAAGTTACTATATAATGATAAACGGGCCAATTCAGCAAGATGATATAAAAATTGTAAACATATGGACACCCAATAATGAAGCAATCAGATATATAAAGCAAATATTATTAGAGTGGAATAGGCCCAAGTATAACAACAGCTGGAGACTTCAACAACCTACTTTCAGCATCGGACAGATCTTCCAAACAGAAAATAAACAAAGAAAAATTGGACTTCATCTGCACTACAGACCAAATAGAACTAATAGATATTTACAGAACATTGGATCATTCTCAAGGATAGATGACATGTTATATTGCAAAACATCTTTAAACATTCAAAACATTTAAACAATATCAACCATCTTCTCTGACTGCAATGGAATAAAACTACAAATCAAGAACAAGAGAAATCTTGGAAACTATACAAATACACAGAAGTTAAACAATATGCTTCTAAATGACCAGTGGGTCAATGAAGAAATTAAGAAGGAAATTGAAAAAATTCTTGAAACAAATTGTAATGGAAACACATTATAACAAAACCTATGGGATACAGCAAAAGCAGTACTAAGAGGGAAGTTTATAGCTGTAAGTACCTACATTTAAAAAGACTTTAAATAACTTAATTATGCATCTTAAAGACTTAGAAAAGCAAGAGCAGAGCAAACCCAAAAGTAGTAGAAGAAAATAAATAATAAAAATCAGAGAAGAAATAAATGAAATTGAAATAAAGAAAACAATACAAAGGATCAATGAAAAAAAAAGCCTTTTGAAAACATAAACAAAATTGACAAATAGCTAGGCTAACTAAGAAAATAAGAGAAAAAATCTAAATAAGTAAAATCAGGAATGAAAAAGGAGACATTACAACTAATACCACAAAAATTCACAGGATCATTACTGATTACTATGAGAAACCTTATGCCAATAAATGTGAAGATGTAGAAGAAATGAAATATAACCTACCAAGATTGAACCAGGAAGAAATCCAAAACCTGAACAGGCTAATAATAAGCAACAAGATTGAAGCTATAATAAAAAGTCTCCCAGTAAAAAAAAACCCAGAACCCAACTTCACTGCTGAATTCCACCATTTAAAGAAGAAGTAATAGCAATTCTACTCAAACTCTTTCAAAAGATAGAGGAGGAGGAAGTACATCCAAACTCATTCAATAAGACTAGTATTATCCCAATACCAAAAGGAGACAAAGAACACCAAAAAAATAAATAAAACTACAGGCAAATATTTCTGATGAATAGTTATGCAATAATCCTCAACAAAATACTTGCAAACTGAATTCAACAATACATGTAAAAGATCATTCATCACAAATGACCAAGTGAGATTTATCCCTAGGATGCAAGGGTGGTTCAATATGCACAAATCAACCAATGTGATATACTATAACAACAGAATGAAGGACAAAAACCATATGAACATTTCAATTGATGCAGAAAAGACATTTGATAATATTTAACATCCTTTCATAGTAAAAACACTCAAATATACCTCAACATAATAAAAACCATATACAACAAACCCACAGCTAGTATCATACTAAATGGAAAAAATCTGAAAGCCTTTCTTTTAATATCTGGAACATGACAAGGATGCCCACATTCACCACTGTTAATCAACATAGTATAGGAAGTCCTAGCTAGTGCAATCAGACAAGAGAAAGAAATAGAGGACATCCAAATTGGAAAGGAAGAAGTCAAATTATCCTTGTTTGCAGATGATATGACCTTATATTTGGAATATCCTAAAAAACTGTAGCAAAAACCTATTAGAAATCATAAATTAGAAAAGTTGCAAGATACAAAATCAATACACAAAAATCAATAACATTTTCATATGCCAACAGTGAATACTCTGAGAAAGAAATAAAAAAGTAATCCCATTTACAAAAACCACAAAAAATTAAATACCTAAAAATTAACTAAAGTGGTAAAAGATCTGTATAATGAAAATTATAAAATGTTGATGAAAGAAATCAAAGAAGAGACCAAAAAATGAAAAGCTATTCCATGTTTATGCATTGGAAGAATCAATATTGTTGAAAATATCCATACTACTCAAAGTCATCTACAGATTCAATGCAATCCCTATCAAAATACCAAAGACATTCCTCACATCAATTAAGAAAAGCAATCCTAAAATTCATGTGGAATCATGAAAGTCCCTGAATAGCCCAGGCTATCTTAAAGAACGAAACCAGAGGAATCACATTACTTGACTTCAAATTGTACTACAGAGTTATAGTAATCAAAACAGCATAGTACTGGCATAAAAACAGACACACAGACCAATGGAACAGAATAGAGAATCAAAAACTAAATCCACACACCTATGGTGAACTCATTTTTAACAAAGAGGCCAAGAACATACACTGGGGAAAAGACATTCTCTTTAGGAAATGGTGCTGGGTAAAGTGGATATCCATATGCAGAAGAATGAAAGTAAACCCTTACCTATTGCCATATGTAAAAATGAAATAAAAATGCAATAAAGATTTAAATCTAAGACCTCAAAATATTAAACGACTACAGGAAAACTTCGAGGAAATGCTCCAGGACCTTGGAGTTGGCAAAGACTTCTTCAGTAGCACCCAACAAGCACAGGCAACCAAAGAAAATATGGACAAATTGAATCATATCAAGTTAAAAAGCTTCTGCACAGCAAAGGAAACAATCAAAAAACTGAAAAGACAATCAACAGAATGGGAGAAAATATTTGCAAACTATCCATCTGACAACAGATGAATACCCAGAATATATAAGGAGCTTTAACAACCCTATAGGAAAAAAATGTAATATTCCATTTTTAAAATGGGCAAAAGATTTGAATAGATATTTCTCAAAAGAAGACATACAAATGGCAAACAGTCATATAAAAAGGTACTCAACATTATTGATTGTCAGAGAAATACAAATCAAAACTACAATGAGATATCATCTTATGCCAGTTAAAATGTCTTCTATCCAAAAGACAGGCAATAAAAAATGCTAGTGAGGATGTGAGCAAAGGGAACCCTCATATACTATTAGTGGGAATGTAAATTAGTACAACCACCATGGAAAACCGTTTCGAGCTTCCTTAAAAAACTTGAAATACAGTTACCATATGATCCAGCATTCTCACTTCTGGGTTTATATCCAAAAGAAAGAACATCAACATATCAAAGAGATATCTGCATTCTCACAGTTGTTGCAATACTGTCCACAATATCCAAAATTTGGAAGCAACCTAAGTGTCCATCAACAGATACGTGGACAAAGAAAAATGTTCTACTTATATACAATGGAGTACTATTCAGCCACAAAAAAAATGAGATCCTATCATTTGTACAAACATGGATAGAACCAGGGCTCATTATGCTAAGTGAAATAAACCAGAGGGAAACAGAAAGACAAATATCACATGTTCTCACTTATCTATAGGAGTTAAAATTTAAAACTACTGAACTCATGGAGATAGAGAGTAGAAGAATGGTTACCAGAGGCTAAGAAGAGTAAGTTTGGGGATGGGGGGAAGTGGGGATGTTTAGTATGCACACACAAAAAAAGAAAGAATGAATAAGACCTGGTATTTGATAGCACACCAGGGTTACTATAGTCACTAATAATTTAATTGTACATTTTAAAATAACTAAGAGAATAGTTGGATTGTTTTAACATAAAGGATAAATGCTTGACACAATGGATACCCTATTTTATCCAATGTATCAAAACATCTAATGTACCCCATAAATATATATACCTACTATACGCTCACAAAAAATAAATTTAAAACATTTAAAAAATATTAAAACAAAAATTTTTTGAATATGCATTTGATGTAGATTTATGAGAGACAGACTGAGATGTATAATAGCATTAGAATTTATCATGAATGCATGGAGGAATTTTGAGAGAGGAGTGACCCTATAAAGTCAGGACATTAGAAAATCTGTAAAGTATAACAGTAGTTAACCAGTATAGTGTGGACTCTGACTACATGAATTTGAATAGTGACTAGGGTAGGCAGCCTCTGTGATAGTCCCAGTGAGCCCCACCTTTTAGAATTTATGCCTTTGTCCTCTCTTTCCATCAAATAGAATGCAGCTAAGATGATAGGATGTCACTAGTGAGATTAGGTTACAAAAAGATTATGGCTTCTATCTTAGGTGTTATCTCTCTTTCTTTTTCTCTCTCTCACCTCTACTCCTCATGTGTGCACCTGCACGTCATAGTTTCTATTGCTCCTACCATCTTTTGCTCACTCTCTCTCAGATTACTAGCCCTGGGAAAAACTACTTGTAATCTCATGAGACTACACTGTAGAGACAGCCACATGTTCAGGAGCCAAGGTCCACTAAAAACCACATGAGAAAGCTTAGAATTGAATTCCCCAACTCCCACAGTCTAGCTTCCAGATGAAACTGCAGCGCAGCACAATAACTTCACTGCAACTGATGAAAGACCTTGAACCAAAAGCACCAGCCAAGCTGTGCCCAGATTCTTCACCCACACATATAGTGTGATTATTAATGTTTGCTGTTTTAAGCTGCTAGATTTGGGGGTAATTTGTCATGTAGCCATGTATAAGTAATATATCTGCTATTCCATATTAGCCAGGTGGCCTTGGTCAAATTATTTAACTTTCTGGGCTTCAGTTTTGTCGTCTGTAAAATAAGTCCTTAAAAATATCTAACTCATAAGATTACCATGAATTATAAATGAGATAATACATATAAACTATTAGAATAGTGCAGAGAACACATAAGTCTTCACTAAATATTAGCTATTGCCTTTATGATAAGTATTATAACAGACATAGCATATGGTAGATAAGGTGACAACTAAGATAGGAGCTTACTTGGGAACTGAAGAGTTGCACATGTAAAAGAATACCTAACTCAAAATGAATTAATAAATAAAGTAAATTGTCAAGTTAACAAAACTGAGGTCCAGATAGGGAACTTAAGGACAATTATTAAGGCCTCTAAATCCTTTTCCCTGCAATTTTCCAGACTCCTCCCTCTCTTGTCTTTCAGCTTGATCCTTAGACTAGCTTCCAACATACAGTCAAGCAAACTACAGTAATCTTAGTCTTCATGCACTCATAACACAAATCAAACAGAGCTTCTCTTTGCCCAGGGAATCCAGTGTTTCACAGTGAGTGGGCCAACTTAGGTTGTAAAACTATACATGGACCTATCAATTTGACCATAAGAAAGTACATCATTCCTTGGATTAAATGTGTTTCTTGCAATCCATCACAATGTGAAGATGTTAAGGATATGGTATTATATCCCATGAGGTATCACTGTTGGAAATGTGAGCGTGGCCAGTCTCATTATAACACATGGTTACTGCTAATGGAGGAAAAATAGAATGGGTTACTATGGAGGAAATAATAATGTCACACACAAGAAGGTATTTCAGTAGTCCAACTATGAGCTCAGATGACTTGCACTAGGGAAATCAGTAGCAACGGGGGCAAAATAATCAATATGGCTAAGTGTCAGAGTTGAGAAGGAAGGTTTTAGAAACACAATAGAATTTGGTACCCAAATGAATGGGGTAGCTGAGGGAGAAAAGAGATTTGAAGAATTCTAAGACCAGGAAAATGACAAGGAATTACACTTATGGAGCTAAAAGTCTCAGAAGGACATGCAGATTAAAATAAAGAGTAATGCCACCAAGATGGAAAAATAGGAGTTCTCTGGCTGGACACTGTGGTTCATGCCTGTAATCCCAGCACTTTGGGATGCCTAGATGGGCAAATCACTTGAGGTCAGGAGTTCAAGACCATCCTGGCCAACATGGTGAAACTTCGACTCTGCTAAAAATACAAAAATTAGCTGAGCATGGTGGCAGGCGCCTGTAATCCCAGCTACCTGGGAGGCTGAGGCAAGGGAATTGCTTAAACTCAGGAGGTAGAGGTTGCAGTGAGCCAAGATTGTGCAACGGCACTCCAGCCTGGGTGACAGAGCAAGTCTCCATCTCAAAAAAATAAACAAATAAATAAATAAAATAAGAGTTATCTGGCTTCATTCCCCCACACAGAAGTTCAACTAACAACTATCCATGGGCAAAAATACCACCATGAATATCTCAGAAATTGGGACTAAGGTTGAGATATCCTCTTCGACCACAGAACCAAGAAAATCCATGATTGGACAGTAAGAGAAACAGTCCTCCTTGACCATGCTGCCCCTCCCCTAAGGTGTCACAGCACCACACAGAGAATTCCTTCCAAACAATGGTTTCTATAGGAGGAAAAGTGAGTTAGAAGCAGGCATTCAGTTTCCTCACCATTTTGGGACCTTTCTGGGACATTTCTCAGGAGGCTCACTCCTGAAATGTTTCATGGGAAACATTGGGAGTATTGGCAGGGCTAGATCACCTGAGATCAGTTAGAAACAAAAAGCATGGGTGGCACTCACAGTACCCAGTGTACAAGTCTTGGTGGTTGCTCTGCATTCCAGCCAATGAAAGTGCCACACCAGAAAAGCTAGCGAACAGCATCACCCTGCAAGAAACATAGTCCATGGGTCTCCCAGGCACAAATCCTCAGCCAGCTTTCTCATACAGCCTAGGTGCTCTCTTTAAGTCTTCCCCAGATTGAAAGACAACTGTAAGTCAGCAATTACCTGTGGAGATAACATCAGGCCCTGCCCAACTGTGGTAGCAAAGAGGTGATCCAATTAAATTTCAGTATTCACATTAAGTATTCCCCAAATCAGGAGGCAACTTCAGGGCAGCAATTACTCATGGGAGGAGCCCAACTCTAACAGTGGAGAAGTGATCCAACTAAGCTTTTTCCCTATTAAAATAAATAAAAAGGCAAAGCGTAATAATAGATTTTCTAGTACCTAAAACCACAATCTTGAGCAATTTCAAGCCTCCTGTATTTTCACTTCCTTTGGAAAGCACTTTCTCTTCTACTTGTTTTGTTTCCTTCTGAATTTTGATCCTATTTTGATCCCAACTACTGTCTCCATTTGACAGAGAAGGATAACCCTAGTATAGAGAAGAAATAGGACTTTATAGAAGATGTACAAGAGTTCTGTTCTTCAACTCACTTCTAAATGGAGAAGAGATTCCTGTGCATGTTGATAGAAGTCTTTTATTTTATCTATTATTCACCCCTAATCTAGAGGAGGATTTGAAAAACTAGTGGCCTGTGAGTACTTTCCATATGACAATGACGTATAATGCAAAGTGGAAGGCATTTCTAGGTGGGACTCAGGGGGTCTGAATTGTCTCACAAAATTGTCTTCTGAAATAGACATGAATATATTCACATGTGACAAAAATGGAAACTGATGTTCAGCGATGTAAAATCACTTCCCACATTTAAGACGGTAGTAACTGTTGGAATTATCTTCCTAATTCTGGTCTTTCTGATTTCAACATCGACATTCTCCTGTTAAACCTTGCAGCATGGGAATAACATACACGACTATTCACTCCTTCATTCTCTTAATCCATCTGATACTGACACAAAAAGTTTTACCAACCTCAGGTACAATTATGACTGCTTGATCCCCCCACCTTGCCAGATTACCAAAAAGTCATTTCTTTTGAGATTCTAATTTTCCACTAAATTTGCACTAAAACACAAAGTGTACACTGTCAAAAAGTGTCATTCTTTCAAAATTACATTAGAGCAGGCAGAGTACTAACTTCCAACCTGCAGCTACTGGCATGACTTATCATTCTAGGTTGTTGTAATGGAATACAGGTCATCATGGCAATATTGTCTCATTAGTCAAGCTCCTTGCTCAGAGCACTACTATTCTTCAAAAGGGAATAATCTCACAACATAAGCCAAAAGAATTCCAGGCTGAGACTGGTGTTCAGTTTCACCATCACATTAAGCTACTGTTCCCCGGAGTACAGCACTGTGTTGAGGTGGCTGGAAATGGAAGCAATTCTGACAGCACTCAAAGTAGGAGGCAACCAGTCCACCTCCAAGGAAATCTAGATCCAGCCTATCAGCCTAGACTGTCTCATACTGAAGAATAATTTTATTTAAAGGTCTCATTGCCTTTGTCTGCACCTGGGTCATCAGTCATTCCACCCAGCTTCACTCTGATAATTCTCTCTTAATTACAATCTCAGGAGAAAAGACAGTTTGTTGTCCCTTCTCTTTTAAAAAACCACAAGATCCTCATGTAAATGTATTCACCTCTTCTGCAGAGATTAACATTGCATACCATTGATCTAGAGAGTGACACTCTTAATGAAGTTATAAAAGTTTGCTATACACTATCTCAACACAATGGCTATTTTACTCTTGCTATATATTTGCATAATTAAGTGGCCCACTCAAATTACTCACAAGAAAGTCAGCTACTTTTGATTAAGATTTTAAAACAAACAAAAACCAACACTTTACTTTGATCAATAAACATTTAAATGATACCTATGGAACTTTACTTAGTATCAGACATTGAATACAATGACCTGGTCTTGGCTTTCAGATCTCACAGAGTATTAAGTGGGTGAATAACTAGATCTCAGTGTAAGAAAACATAGTAAATGCTAGAAGAGAATAGTATGTGAAATTCTATAGGATCACCCAAGAGAAAACAATTCATTTTATATTGGGAAAGGAGGGTAGGGGCAGTGGACAGAGAAGAGGCAACACTTAAACCAAGAGTTGAACATTTCACCAAGTGTAGAAATCAGGACAAATATCTATTTTTTGCAAGGGCACGATAAGTTCAAGTCCAATTGTAATGATCTTTTGGATATATCAATTTGGCTAGCCTACATTCCTCCATTATTAAGTAAAACACTAATCTATGTATTGCTGTGAAAGCATTTTGTAGATGTGATTAAAAACTGTAAGCAGTTGCCTTTAAGTAAGGAGATGATTTTAGATAATCTGGGTGGGCATAATTCAATTGGTTGAATGAAAATCAGTGTTCCGGCTTCCTTAAGAGAAAGAAAAATTCCACCTATGGACAGAAGCTTCAGACTACGTCCAAAAGTTCCAGTCTTTCTTTTCTGATGACTTGCCCTACGGATTTCGGACTTGCCTAGCCAGTCCCTACAATCACATGATCTAATTCATTGCAAAAAATCTTTTAATATTTATGTCCTACTGGTTCTGCTTCTCTGGTTGACCTGATTGGTTTACTGATACAAATTCTGTTACCTAGAAGTAGGATGCTGGTATAACAAATACTTAGAAATGCCTTTGGAATTGGACAATGGGCAGAAGCTGGAAAAATTTTGAGGAGCACGACAGAAAAAGCCTAGATTGCCTTGAAGGGACTATTAGTAGAAATATGCACATTAAAGACTCTTCTAGTGATGGCTCAGAGGGAAATGAAGACCATTGTAGGAAGGCAATGTCTCAAGAGGTCAGGAAACTAAATATACAAGTGAATAAGCCATTGCAAAATAGAGCAGAGTTTTGTCAATGCTAAGATATTGAGGAATCCAAAAGTTGAAGGTCAAAACCTGCTTGGAGGAAAGCCCAAGTGAACACCCAGGCTCTGAGTTAGTACCTCTGGAGGGCTACGCCCAGGAGTGGGGGCAAATACAAGTTCAGATATAGCCATGCAAACATTGCAACCCAGCCTTGAATAAACTCCATTCTTGATTATGATGATTTGTTCCTGCCTTAGATGCCTATTAGAGAAAAGGATAAACCCTCCATGAAGGAAAAGAGCATCTCCTAGAGCCTCTACAATTTTTAACATACAATGTCAGGTCTTCAATATAAAAAGAAGCATAACAAAAACCAAGATGAACAGAAAAAGATATTGAAATAGATCTACAAATGACTGGTCTTCAATATAGCAAGTACCTATAATAGACTATCACAAACTTGGAGACTTAAAACAATATTCATTCATTATCTCAGTTTCTGAAGTTTTGAAGTCCATGCACAGTATACTGGGTCCTTTGTTCAGGATTTCACAAGGCTGAAAGCAGTGAGGTTGCATTCTTACTTAGCTTAGGGTCCTCTTCCAAACTCATTCAGGTTGTTGGAAGAATTCAGTTCCTTGCGGTTGTTGATATAAGGGCCCCACTTTCTTCCCGACTTTACTGATCATGTGGTCCTCTCACAAGTTGGAAGCTTACTTCTTCAAAGCCAGAGGGAGAACTTTTCTTCAGTCTGCTCTGAAGGAGTCTTATCAGAAGAGTGACAAGCTCATACATCTCTGTTACATAATCTAGTCTAATCAGAGTGTGAGTGCTACCAGTAAATTTCATAAGATAGCACTCTGATAGGATCATACATGGAACATGTACACTAAGTGGGAAGTGTGAGAAACATCTTGGGGGCCATTTTATAATTCTTCCTACTATATGACTCAAATATTGGTTTTATCTGTAACCAATATGTAAAATAAAATATATAGCAAATGGGTAATTTCACCAAAGAAATTGAATAAATTAAAAATGTGAATAGAAATATTAGAACTAAAACATGAAGTAAGTTAAATTTAAAACTTGATAGGTGGATTTAACAGAAAATTAGATGTAGCAAAAGAAAGGATTAGTCAAATGGAGTATAGATCAGTAGAAAATATACTAACTCAAACAAGAAGAGCAAAAAATATGGAAAATATAGAAAGAGGGTAAGATAGACATATATATATATATATTTTTTTTTTTTTTTACTAATGTACATGTAATTGAAGTCCTAGAAGAAGATTAAAAAGAGAATAAGGCATAAAGAATATTTGAAGAGAAAAAATATATCAAGCAACCCAAGTGAGATAAATTCAAAGGAAACTACAGATAAACATATCGTGGTCAAATGTCTGAAATCCAAAAAGAATAAAATTAAAACAGACAGAAAAAAATACATTAACTTCAAAAGAGAAATAAGACTTAAGGCTGATTTCTTAATAGAAATAATAGGAGCCAGAGAATAATGAAAGAATGTCTTTAAAGGGCTGAGAAAAATAACAATAAACACAAATGTAGACCTTCGAAGTGAAGATAAGTACAGATTTCTGGACAAGAAAAAATTGAGGCAATTCATATCCAACAGATCTATGTATACACAAAAATAACAAGAGAAATTTTCAGACAGAAGGAAAATTATCCCAGATAGAAACCCAGAAATAGAGGCAGAAATGAAGAATAATAGAAATGGTAAATATGTTGGTAACTTAATAGAAACACAAAAAATTAAAGTTTTATAGATTTAAAGTATATGGAAAATTATAATGAATATTTTATTTTATTTATTTATTTATTTATTTTGAGACAGAGTTTTGCTCTTGTTGCCCAGGCTGGAATACAGTGGCACGACCTCAGCTCACTGCAACCTCCACTCCCTGGGGTTCAAGTGATTCTCCTGCCTCAGCCTCCCAAGTAGCTGGGATGACAGGCACCTGCCACCACACCCTGCTAATTTTTTTGTATTTTTAGTAGAGACAGGGTTTCGCCATGTTGCCAGGCTGGTCTCAAACTCCTGACCTCAGGTGATCCACCTGCCTCAGCCTCCCAAAGTGTTGGGATTACAGGTGTGAGCCACCGCGCCTGAACTTATAATGAATATTTTAAAAAGCAAAAGAGGGTAAATGAATTTTAAGTGTTTAAAGATCTAGCATTGTTGGAGAAATGGCAGAAATATTAATTGTGTTAAATTTAATAAATTTGGAATTATCTTGTAATGTTCAGGATAACCACTTGAAGTATAAGAATATAAAGCTAAAATTCTAATTAAGAGGAGAAATGGAATTTAGAAATATTTGCATATTTTTAAATGAAGCAAGAAAGAAGATAAATATTAAAAAGTGAGTCAAACAGAAAATACATATGTTTTAAAAGCACAAATTTATCAGGAATTATATTTAATGCTAATACACTAAATACTCCAATTAAAAGACACACATTGTCAGATTAGAAAAAACCTATATGCTGCTTACATGTTATATACCTTAAATACAAGGACACAGAAAGGTTAAAACTAAAAGGATTTAAAAAGATAAACTACGCAAAAACTCAACAAAAGAGATGTAGTATAACCATACCAATATCATCCAATATGGACTTTAACATAAGCAGCATTACTAGAGATAAGAGGCATATTTCATGATAAAGAGTCAATTCGTCAGATGTAATCATTCTAAATTTGCATGTACCTAATAACATCAAATGTATAAAGCAAAACTTTCCAGGAACAAGACAAAGGGAAATATAATTACAATAGGAAATGAACATGGCATAGAAAGCCCCTCTGATCTGAGGCCAGTCACTAACTCCCCTACTTCTCTATTTCCTGTTAGAATTCTAGAATTCATTTTTTCCCCACCTACACATTTAGGTTTTTGGCTTTCCTTTGCTTTTATTATGCCACTACCCCATTCCTTCCATCTCCTTCAATTGATCACTGAATACCCTTATCCTACATAATCTCCAAGGCCCAGCACAAAAATCACGTTCTTGGCAGGGCACATGGTTCACGCGTATAATCCTGGAACTCTGGGAGGCCAAGGCAGGCAGATCACTTGAGGTCAGGAGTTGGAGACCAGCCTAGCCAACAGAGTGAAAAGCCATCTCTACCAAAAATACAAAAATTAGCAGGGTGTGGTAGTACACATCTATAATCCCAGCTGCTTGAGAGGCTGAGGCAGGAGAATTGTTTGAACCTGGGAGGCGGAGTTTGCAGTGAGCAGAGATCACGACACTGCACTCCAGCCTGGGTGACAGAGTGAGACTCCGTCTCAAAAAAAATAAAAATAAATAAATTACCTTTTCCATTAAGCTTTCCCACATTTCCCTTTTTGGGAGTATGGAATTTCTCCCACCTCAAAATTCAGAAATCTGTTCACATTTCTTGGCATTTTCTACCTTGCATTCCAATTATTTTTGCACATGTATTAATTTCTTCTTTTATTAAGGCGGGGCTTCCATGGGCTTCCATTTTGCATGGATTATACCTGACAGAAGCGAATCCAAACCATAATGGGAGTTCACTAAATACCTGTTAAATAAATGAATGCTGAATCTTCCCAGAACCTTTCTCCCAAAAGTGCCAGCCAACCCTAAACTGTGTGTGTGTGAGAGAGAATTAGAAATTAGAATTAGAAATCTGGCTTTGGAGAAAACAAGCCCCAGATCAGAGCAGAGTTTCCCAAGCCAGAAAACTTCTCTAACTTTTCTAGTCGACCATGTCATGCTAAACGGGCTCCCTGGAAGCTGTGACAGAATTTCACTGACACATAAAAGCCTGTCTTGCCAACTGCTTGAGGCACTGGTCATCCGCTCAAGCAACAGCAGACCTCACTGGCCAGAGTCAACCACTCTGTCTTATATCATATTCAAATAATTCATTACAGCTATCATATTGCTATTTACCTCACCCTTGATTTTCTTCTGCCTGAGCAAAACAGTAAGAAGAGGGAAAAGTAACTGAGATCTCAGAATTACATGAGCATGTCTTGGCCACCCAGCTCTGCCAAAATAACTGCTTGACTTGGATTGGATGCCTCAAAGTCATTTTTATAACGGAAATAATAACACTACTTATTTTGTAGGTTGTTATGAGAATTAAATGGGAAAATCCATATGAGGCCACCCAATAATGCCTGTTTTAAAAGATTAGCTTCTTCCCTTCTCCACCTTCCCACCTCTTAAGAGACCAGCAGATCATTTCCCTTATTCAGTCAGAATAAGCTTTGGTGGGAGACAGGAGATGACAAATTCACATCCACCATCTCCCTGGATAAGAAAAGAGATTCATGCTGGCTGGCTGGCATTTCCAGAGCCTTGCAGCCATTCCGAGGATTCTATGTGCACTGGATAAAACTGGATTTCCAATAAAGTATTTCATGCCTGGGCATCGCCCTGCCAGAAGCACTGACTCTTGCCCAAAATTAAGCTGAGTTTGCCATCTAGAGGACATCAGCAGACAGGCAGGGCCCGATACAGCAATGACTCACTGGGCACCTGGAACAGAGATGAAGCTTCATTCCTTCACTGACAAACGTTAGTTGAGGATCTGCTATAAACCAGGCACTGTAGGAACAGGGCATGATGCAGCTTCTGTCCTCAGTGAGCTCACAATCTAGTGGAGAGTTCACACTAAATTGATTTCATTGTCCAAAATGAGACCTGGTTTCTGAAAGGAGGAAGTGTTCCTCCTCTAACAGTGCAAAATGAATTTGGTCACTGATAAATCAGACAGCCAGTAAGTAGAATAGCTGAGTTGTGTCTTGGCCCTCAGGGATTGGGTTCCAATTTTCTAGACACTCAAGCTGAGTTGGATATTAGAGGACCCACCTCTTCATTTTGCAGGCAAAGAGAGGTAAAGTGAGCCGATCAGGGCCACGCAGCTAGAAAGTAGCACAGCCACTCTTGCAATGTCCATGTTTCTTCCAAGGGACTGAATTATGCCTGAAGCAGCCAGACACCAGAGCAGAGTGGACACAGACAGGTGTGCACAGAGCTTTCTCAACTGAGTGTTTGTCAAGGGCAGGTTTGCAGAAGTCAGGAGTTTTTATATCTTGTTGAGGCCCTCACTTGCCAGCGATGGAATAAATGAGGAACTTTGGCCTCTGGCCTAGATTCACATAGTTCTTCTCACCCTATAAATCCGATTCATTTAAAGAAAGTCCCTCTGACATTCATGGGTGTTCCTTCAGTTGCCAGGAATGTCTGTGTATTTGGAATTGCGCTTATAGTCTAAGAATCGCTTAGATTTTGAAAGGTGGCAATGTGGCTACACGTAATTCAGGACATTTAAACTGGAAGGGAAATCTCTTTTCCAGAAGCAGGAATGTACTTCAGGATACTAAACATTGCACCAACATTATATGCTTTTCAGACCTCATTATTGCACTGGTGGCCAGTTTTGGCTTATCCACATAGTCATTAAGCAAGCATGCATTCTGTGCTTCCTATGTGCCAGGCACTGTACTAAACAAAGCACTGAGGATACAGTGATGAACAAGACAGTTATTTCCACTGCCTTCATGGAGCTTACAAGTCATTACCCAGATAATTACATCAAGTTATGATGAGTCCATACAAAAGAAAACAGAAGGCTCCTCTGAGTAAATGCCAAAGACTACTTAACTGCAGAATGAAACTGGATATGTAATAAGCTTTTCTACTCACTCCCTGTTTGTCCAGATTATCCTGTACATATTTTCTTAACTTTCTCCTCAACATCTTTTGGGGGTTTTGTTTGTTTATTTGTTTGTTTGTTTGTTTTGATTTTTCTTACAGTTGATAGTGTATTTATTACCCACAAGATTCTCAGCTTCTTGAGGTCGGGGAAAAATTCTTATTTATTCCAAGATCTTCCATGTCTACTAAATAGTAGGTGCTGATAGTATTATTTTAATAAATAAGTGAATTAAATTGATTTTATCAGTCTGTCAATTTCAAATATGACTGATAAAACCACATTTATAAAGTCTTTATATGTGATGCATGAGACTGAGATATAGTCAATGACAATAGGTGAAATTTTTAAAGTTATGTTTCTATCTAAGTGTATCATTGCAAGTTCTCCACCATTTCTTACATACCCAGTCTGTCAGATATGATGCCGGATGCTGTCTAGAACAGGAGATGAGCACTTGCATACATAAACATAAAATGTTCAAGGGTTTTCAGAGGGGAGCACACCTGACACTAGCAGGAATGATCAATGTTACGGAAATACAAATAACTGCTAATCACTGCTGAAGTCCAAACAAACCTAAAATCTAACCATAATAATTGGAAATAGCTGCCTCCATGAAGTGCTGTGTCCCAGGAGTGAGGTGCAGGTTGTGAATATGTCCAAAGATTGTGTCACAAGTGAACAGAAACTTGCCAGAGTACACTCAGTGTCTACACACATAAATATGAAACATTGAGTAATCACTGATGGTACTCTCCAGCTTGGTTTTAAATGAAGCCAGTTTTAGATAAAGAGCCATAATATCTCTTCTCGCTGCATCATATCCTTCAGACCCCATCCACCTGGAGCACTTTTACTCATTATTTAAGTCTTTGGTCAAGTCAAACTTTGACTCTCACAGCTCTCCACAACCCTTGAAAAGTTAGCCCCCAAAGGATAGTGTACATACTTCTAGTCCTAAGTTTTCAACAGCAAAGACTAGTTAGTACAAAAAAAAAGCTATGATTTCATGAGCATCTACTATGTGCTGAGCTAGGCACTTTCTCAGAATGATCTCTTTTATTTAGCATAAAACACTACATGGTAAGTGCTATTAACTTCAGTGTATACATTTTTTTTTAAATGATGTTGAGAGAGGTGAGGTCACTAACAAGAACCCAGCTAATTAACAGTAGAACTAGAATATTCATCCAGGCCCATCTCCTCCAAATCCCACTTTCTTCCCTCTTAGTAATGTTTCTCAAAATATTAAATATGAAATATAGATACTGTTTTCTCTACTTTGCTAATTTTTATGCTTTATCTTTCATTGATGGCAAGTGGTACTGCTTTTCAAATTATGGTGGGTATGCGAAGTTTCCTATTTAAAGAGATTAAAATTACCTTTTGGATGAGAGTTTTAAAGAAATCTGTTATGTAAGTAATAGCACAATTGATGTGTGGCTATATCAAAAGCCACGCATGTGACACATCACTGACTGATGTCTGGGAAACACTGCTTTGCCTGGTAAGTGCTTCTCCACTTCCTTCATTTCTCACGTTATTTCTTGATCTCGTTACCTTTATGCCAGAGCCTCTCACCTCTGGGTGCACATAGAATTATGCAAGAATACTGATGTCCAAGTCCCCTTCTCAGCCAATTAATTAAGAATTTCTGGTAGTGGGCCGGGCGTGGTGGCTCACACCTGTAATCCCAGCACTTTGGGAGGCCGAGGCGGGTGGATCACAAGGTCAGGAGATCGAGACCATCCTGGCTAACACAGTGAAACCCCATCTCTACTAAAAATACAAAAAATTAGCCAGGCATGGTGGTGGGCACCTGTAGTCTCAGCTACTCAGGAGGCTGAGGCAGGAGAATGGCCTGAACCCGGGAGGCAGAGCTTGCAGTGAGCCAAGATTGAGCCACTGCACTCCAGCCTGGGTGACAGAGCAAGACTCCGTCTAAAAAAAAAAAAAAAAGAATTTCTGGGAGTGAGACCTAAACACTGCTATTTTTTCAAAGTTCCCCAAATAATTCTAGTAGCAGTCAGAGTTAAGAACTACTGCTGCAAACTATGAACCCCTTTGGGTATGCCCAGTGCACAGCACACTGCCTGACACATAGTAGGAGATCAACAATGTTTGTTAAATAAGAAATGATGTTATCCTGGATTCTACCAAGTCTAGGGTTCTTTAATGAATCACTGGGGCCCATATTTCAGATCCTATCTCTCCAATATGTTCAGGAGTATGTGATGTGAGGCCTCTGTATAGGCAATCAGTCAGTTACAGGGTGAGACTATATTGCGACCAAGCCAACATTTCATTAAATAATTCCCAATTCCTCATTTCCATCAGGGTGTTGACTTTGCTCCTACTCTGTTTGCAGAAGGATTTGAGGTCATTTAACCCATCCATAAGCAGGAGGCAGCCATGCCGTGAGCAACCCTGTACCTAGAGGTGGTCTCAGCAGAGCCACTTCCTCATTGCGTGCCTGGTACCCTTGAACTCCTCAGAGCTACCTACTTGTGAACTTAAGCAAAACAGATAAGGCCTAGCTCCCAGCTAAGGATCTATGAGGTAGAGGGGAAAAAAAGGATGGACTTTAGGAACAAACAGATCCAACATTAAATTTCATATCCATCACCTTAGATAAATCACTTCCCCTCTGTGAGCACCCACTTCCTCATGTTTAAAAAAAAATTATTAATTAGGTTTTACAGTATTGTTAAGGATTAGAGATACTGAATGGAAGCTTCCCACAAGTGTTTGGCACATGGCAGGTGCTCCACAGAGGTATATACGGCTTTTCCATGGTTGAAGGAAGGAATGAATGAGGAGATATATAAATCTGTACAAGCTAAATATAAAGCTATTACAAATACAAGAGTTCATACATTTCCCTCTTTTCCTTCTTTTCAAAGTCCTCTGTTTTAAGAAAACATAGCACTTTTACCACACTTGACCAGTTCCTTTAGCTGTTCTTCCTTCCCCAAAGAAAGATTAACTCAACAAGAAGATTCTTCAAGGCTTAGAAATGTATGTCACTTTATTGACATAGCTTTAGGTAACAAATAGACTTTTACAATAATTCTATTATTGTACTTTAGTTGAAAAGGACACAAATGTTGAAAATTAAAGAGACTTTGTTTTGTTTGTGTTTGAAACACAAAGCCTGAGGAAGAGCTAATTTGTGTGGTAAAATCTAGGGTTTAAAATATTTCCCAAAGGACAAACGAAAATAACTCCTTGGACCCTTATTTTACTAAGAGCGAAACACATCTCCAACAGAGAAGCATTGCTTCCAAATCTTTCAAACAGCCAGACTTAAATCTCAGGACTGTGTTTTCATTATCTACATACAAGGGAAATCCTCCCTCCTGCTTATCGAGCAAATTCTCCTTGAGTTCCTGCTAGGTGCAATGCACCATTTCAACCAAACTTTTTTTTGAGATGGAGTTTCGCTCATCGCCCAGGCTGGAGTGCAATGGCGCGATCTTGGCTCACTGCAACCTCTGCCTCCTGGGTTCAAGTGATTCTCCTGCCTCACCTCCCGAGTAACTGGGACTACAGGTCCGCGCCATCTTGCCCAGCTAATTTTTGTACTTTTAGTAGAGATGGGGTTTCACCATGTTGAGCAGGCTGGTCTTGAGCCCCTGACCTCAGGTGACCCACCCGCCTCGGCCTCCCAAAGTGCTGGGATTATAGGTATGAGCCACGGCGCCCAGCCCAACAATATTTTTTAATACTCACCATGCAAATGCAACTATTTTAAATGTCTTATCTTTTAATCCTCTTTCTTTTATCTTATGGCAAACTATTTGCATCAAGTTATAGCATTATTATCATCATCATGACTACCATCACCACTATCATAATTACCAGTTACTATGTAAACTCTGCTAAAGTGTTTTACAGACATCATCTTAGCTCCAATCCTTTCAACAGCCTTAAGACATACACGTCCTTAATACCTAGTTTATAGAGTAAGAAGCCAAAGCTTAGAGAAAAATACTTTGATTAAGGTCACATAGCAAATAAGTGATGAAGGTGGGACTAGAAATTATGCCTATTTTTGCCTAAAACCAAAGTCTGTGCTTAGTCCAGGTGAACTCAGAGACCATAGAAGTCACTGCTGAGATGAAGTTTGTCATGGTGCATAGAGTGTCAGAGCAATGACAAATAAAGGGATTTAGTGGCAGATTTTTATTTGGATATTCAACTCATTGCTTTGGCCTGTTTCAGCATTAACAGGTCTTTCCACAAAGGTCCTTTTCTTTTCCTGTCTTGAAAACACAATTTATAGGGAATTATCATGGTAGGATCCTTAAAGATCATCTAATCCAATCCCTCCTCATGCCAAGACAAGGAAGTAAGGTCTAGAGATCGTAGTTGCTTTGCTTAGGATCACACAGCAAGTCATCAATACAGCTCTGACCAGGGGTCTGGACTCCTGACTCCCATTTCAGTGTTCTTTCTGATATGTTTCCTTCTGTATAAACAATGCTATTTTCATCTTACATCTGATGTTTAGAGTTGTCTTAGCTGGTCTGATTATAATAAATTATGTGAAATAAAACATTTAACAAATTATGTGATTGGCCCTAGATAAACTCAAATGGAGAAAGAAGAGGAGAGGAAAAGACACTTCTAGCTAAGAAAATATCAAAAACAATGACAGAGTCATGAAAGAAATCTAGCTTAGTGTGTTCAAAAAAGGGAATTCATCTGGTATAACTTGAACAGACACAGCAAGGGGAATAAAGAGAGTGAATAAATTATTCTTCCCCTGAAGCCCATTCTAGGACCCCGGAAATACAAAAGTGACCATAACATGGTCCCAGTCTTCAGAAAACTTATAGACTAAGGGCTTATATCAAAAAAGAAGTAGGTATTTACAATACTATATAAGTGCTGTGATAGATGTAAGTCCAAGTTGCTACAGAAGCACAGAGTAGGAGCTTACAATCCAGATTTAGTGGGGGGTTCCTGGAAGAAGTGGCACTAAGCAAAGTCCTAAGGGGATGAGTAAGGCTGGTAGAGGACAAGGTAAATGAACCATCCATGAAAAAAAAAAGAATCACCTTAAAGGCATAATGGCTTGTCTTCAGCACAGCCCAGAGTTCAATATGGCAGGTCATAGAGTGAAGAAGAGATTGTGAAAAGCCGGTGTAGAGAAAAGGCAAAGACCAGGATGCACTGGACCTTATACATTGTGCTTGTTATTTGTGATATTATCCTAAGGACAAAGGGGACCATTGAGAATATTTAAGCAACTGGTTGACATGATTAAATGCATTCTTTAGACAGATCATTATGACTGCTGACTGGTGGATGGAATGAAAGAGGGCAAGACTGTAAGCAGAGAGACTGGTCAGTTAGCCACGGCAATATTCTAGACAAGGAATAGCAAGGGAATGAGCTATAAGCTTAGGAGAAGTAGGGTGCAATTAAGCAATACGAATAAAGCGAAATCTTCATGTCTTAGAGATTGATTAGATGTTGAGAAGGAGGAGTCAGGAATAACTCCCAACTTTCCAAAGGGGGTCATTGGAGACATAAAGGGATGTTTAGCAAGATAAGGTATGTCTCACTGCCTAACATATGTCCCTGAAAACATGAAGGCCTGAAGTTCAGAACAGTGTTTTTGTTGACACTATGTGAACAACTTCTAAAAGGAAAATGTTTTTGAAATTTCCACTGCACAAGATATCTGAGCCTAATGGAAAGACTCAATTGAATAGATAGAATAGGTTGTAATGCCAGTCATTTTAGAGAGTGAAGGGAATAGATCTAGCCAAGTTTATATCTTGTCGTATGATTTGGCTTTCATGACCTAAATACAAATCAAGATGTACTAGATTCAAACGTCATTTAATCTTGCCCAACTATGTAAAGAGAAGAGATTGTGAAAGCAAAACATTCACAATATTTCAGCAGGAATCATTAGATATCTTGGACACTTTACACAAAACACAATCCTAATGAGTGAATCATGAATTAGTAGACCCTGAGAGCGAGGACTTCTCCTACCCCGATGTCAAGACAATTTAAACTTCATGCAGAACGTGTCTGGCTACAAGAGTTCCAGCTTTTGCCAAACCTCATAGAATGAATTGGAACCATTTTACAGACCTCTACATTCTCATTGGGCTCCCCACCCTGAGCTCCGGCCCCTCTAATGCTGTGTTTCTGTGGGGATGATAGCTCTTGGGGCCTCGGGTTTTATTCAGAGCATGCCAGGACTTGGAGACATTTTAAACAAGTTAGAATCCATGTGTTGCCCTCAATTAAAGGTTTTGTAAGGCAAAGGGACAACAAGTCAGCCACCAAATATTTGGGTCTGGGGAAGTTTCTTCAACCTTTCTGACAGGCCAAGTGTGATGTGGCAAGCCAGGCTCCTGTCAAAAGCAATGAATAAGACAGAAATGAACATTGTAAAAATTAGGCTTGTCACCAACCTAAGCCACCGAACATTCAAATGCATGGCATGCAAAGTGTGGTTTGAACATTATGGCCTGGAAAGCAATAAGAATTCTGGGTAGGATTTGGGTAATTATGAGAAATGCTTGAAAAAAGAAAAATCAACCTCAAAGTAAAAATGAATAATTAGAAAAATATCTATGGTCAGATAGAGGGTAGGAATCGGTAAAGAATATAAAATTTCTATGTAGACTCAGTATTGGTTTGCTTACCAAATTCGTTCATTCTGTGAGTATTTACCTAGCCTGAACTTTGAGTGTGTTTGGAAGTACTATGGAGGCTATAAAAGACTTAAATGTAAAGAAAGCTTTGAGTGAAGAGAGTGCTCCAAAAACTCTAATACAAGTGAAAAGTCATAAATTTCCTAAAAAATATCTATTTTCAAGGTCATTACTAGGTAAAGAGTATGGGGCTTGGGAGGTCCAGTATCTGACAGTCTTGGCTCTCCTATTTACATAATATGTAACCTTGGATATTACAGTAAAGGCTGACATACAGTGCCTGGCATATTGCAGATATTCAATACCTTCTCAATGAATGGATGAATGAATTAGCAGTGCTTCTTTTTTATTAGACAGGGTCTTACTCTGTCATCCAGGCTGGACTGCAGTGGCATGATCACCACTCACTGCAGCCTCAACTTCCTGGGCTCAGATGATCCTCCCACCTCAACCTCTCAAGTAGCTGGGACTACAGATGCATGCCAGAACACCAGGCTAATTTTTGTATTTTTGGTAGAGATGGAGTTTCTCCATGTTGCTCAGGCTGGTCTTGAATTCCTGGGCTCAAGCAATTCTCCTGCTATGGCCTCCCAAAGTGCTGGGATTCCAGCAGCCATTGCACGTGGCCATGAGTGCTTCTTATGGGCCACACAAAGTGCTAAGTGTATGCACACTCCCTCATGAATGGCAAACACCCTATGAGGCAGGTACTACTATTGTTCCTACTTTACAAATAAGAAAATTGGAGTTTAGAGAGTTTACGTACCTTGCATATGGTCGCACAGCTAGTGAGTAGGCAAGCCAAAACTCAAATCCAGCCTTTCTCATTCCAGAAACAGAATCTCAAATCTCTGTCTTAGAATAAATTGTTCTTATATGGAATAGGAATAGAAAAAAATCCCAGGAGAAACCGAGAAAATCAGTTTTACCTGAATCACCATCAAGCCTACCAGTTTCTACTCAACTGAGCTAGTTCACACAAGGTAAACAGCCACATGGACCCTTGAAGTTGACTTTATGGTGAGAAAGGGTCCTTAGTGCTCAGCAAGACTATGAGCCAGGGACTGAGCAAGGAGCTTTCATACTTATTACCTTAGTGAACTCTCCCTACAACCCAGGAAAGCAGGCATTGGTGCTCCCATTTTACAGAAGCAATAGAGGCACGGTTTGAGCTCAGGCTTATCTAGATTATATCATAATACAAGTTCCATCCAGCCCCAGGTAAAAATTAAAGGACTTGCTGGCCCAGATGATACTTTCCTCTCTTCTTCTTGTTGAAGATCATGACCTTTTAGGGAAAGGAACTTTCGCTAAGTGTGGACCTGCTATCGAAATGATACTGGTAACTGGGTTTTGCAGTGCAGATCACTGCTAATCGTGTCAGAACAATAGGTTCCTGGAAGGGGAAGTCACCATCTCATCAATGACAAGGACAACAGCTGGGCAGGCAAACTGATGAAGTAGACTTCAAATCAAAATTTTAGAAAAAGGATGCCGGCACAGTGACTCATGCTTGTAATCCCAGCATTTTGGGAGGCCGAGGTGGGTGGATCACTTAAGGTCAGGAGTTTGAAACCAGCCTGGCCAACATGACGGAACCCCATCTCTACTAAAAATACAAAAATCAGCCAGCATGGTGGCAGGTGCCTGTAATCCCAGCTACTTGGGAGGCTGAGGCAGGAGAATTGCTTGAACCTGTGAGGCAGAGGCTGCAGTGAGCCAAGATCACACCACTGCACTCCAGCCTGGGTGACAGAGCAAGACTCCATCTCAATAATAATAATAATTATCATTATTATTATTATTATTATTTAAAGGAAGGGGCAAAAGTGATCCTGTACAACTGAAAACTAGAAAGAACTAAAAACATGAAAGACTCTGGAGGCACACAGGAAAAGAAATCAAGTCAGCAGCATTGCCAAGAAGAAACAAGAAAGAAAACACAGCAAACAATTCTAAGGCCTCTAGATGCTTCCACCCAACAAACACATTGGTTAGAAATGTAGAACTAAATTAAATCCAAGAGTTTCTATCAGGTATCATGTTGTAATATGAGGTATGAGCACAGAAAAAAACCATGATACAGATACCATCATAGGTAAGAGCAGTGGCTCTAAGTCAGACTTGACTTCACGTCTCATCTACCATTTCTAGGTAAATAATTTGGGCAAGTGGCTTAACCTTTCTGAGCCTCAATTGCCCTAACTGTAAAAGAAGGCCAATAACAGTGCCTCATTGGGTTACTGTGATGATTAATTTTTTAAGTGTGAAATGCTCAGCACATAATAAAATGCTCAATAAATATTGAACATAGTATATTATCATTGAGAATATTACAAAGGATTAAGGAAGCAGATCAGAGACAGTTCCTGAAACAAGATGTTTTAACTATGTCTTGAGGGAGTGTAAAAGTTCATGAGGTAGAGACTTTCTGGGGTGGGTGAAGTAGCAATTAATGGTTGGGGGGGTGAGGTGAGTGTGACAAGGTAGGCTGGTCTGTTTGCCTCCAGCATTGCCCAACCCCATTCACTCTCCATTCTATCTCCATTCATTTTCCATTATATCTCTAAGTACAAACCCAATCCTGCCACTATCCCTGCTTAAAACCTGTAAATGACTGTGTCTGGATTCAGGGTAACATTTGAACTCTTAGCATGCAGCCTATAAGTGATGTGCTCATTCCATGTCTATTTATTTAGCATCTACTATATGTCAGGACCTGTTTCATAAAGAATAATAAATGGGCCTTGACTATGAAAAATTCACAGAGCAGCTGAGAGAAAGATGAAGGACAAACAGGTTCAGTATATTACAGTCAGAGCTATGATAGTTTTATGCCTACAACACTATGATGAAGAAAAAGACTCACACCTCTTTTAGATTTTGGTAGTCTCATGGAAAACTTACAGTAGAGATATGGTTGAGCTGAGTTTTCAAAACTAAATAGGAGAAGAATAGGAGAATATCTAGAAGAAAAGATAGGAAACAGCATACAGAAAAGGACAGAGGCAACACAAACTGCATATCAGTGGTATTCTTAAGAGTCCAGTGTTGCTGGAGCTTAGAGAGGTGAACATGTCAGGCTGCAAGAGACAAGGGAGACCAGTAGCCAGCCAGAGACTAGATCAGTGTTCTAGGATGCCATGCAAAGGAACTGGCCCTTTATCTTGTGAATAACAGAGAACCAGAGAAAGGTCATGCTCAGTGCTGCGAATATGGTCTGAACAGGGGCCAGAAGAGAGGGAGAGGGATCACTGAGGGGCTCTTGCAATAATCCAGGCTATCCAGGATGAATGAATGAACACACAAATGAATGAATGATCATATAGATGAATGGTTCTGATAAGTTTTGCTGGAGTTTCTACTCACATGAGAAAAGGAAGTGGCTTTCACATGCTTTTCAACTGCTATCCCTTCCCCCACCCCCGGCACTCATGAATGGTTTCTCTCTTTTGCACGCATGTGTGTCTCTTCCTCATATACTGATTTCAGAGCTGCAGCCTAAGCGTCTTGTATTGTGCTGGTTATATTTAAACAATTCACTGTGTGAGGCAAGTGCCCAAACCAATTAAATAGAAATCTTCGAGTCCCAGGCAGAGAATAGAAATCAACAGTCAAGATATAGTTTGGACCAAAATGGTCATCAATTAGAGCTATTCTAAGATTGCTCTAACCATAGAAGAGCAAAAATGAGGGTGCTGAGAACAGGCAAAGGTCTGAAAAGTGGGCACAAATGGTTAACATTTTAAGAGGATAACACTGCTCTCAGATATGCCACAGAAATGCAGAGGCCAAGGCTAGTTGTCTTTGATTCATTGATTTACTAGTATTAACACACAAAATTATATGTGTGCCATAGAGTGAATAGTAGATGCAAAGATGAGTAAGGCACAATGTATACCTTCAGGAAGCTCCCAGTTTAGTGGAGCTGAATAGGAAGCCAGTTAAACATACTATGTTGTAATAGCTGCTGAGACATATGAAAAATAAGGGAGCACTTCATTCTACCTTAGAGTAAAGACAGTCTTGACATGAAAGTCAAGCAGGATCTAGAAGGGTGAGTTAGGCTTTGTAAAATCAGGGAAACAGCTCATACAAAGACATAAAGGTGTGAAAATGAGGTAGGACTTGGAGAACTAGAAGAAGAACTTGGCCAAGTCTGAACACTTAAAGCTGAGATCCTTAGTTGATGATCTCTTTGTCATTCCCTCTTGTACTCATGACAATGGTTTCAAAAGGCAGCTCCCTACTCTTGGCAGCAGAAAGGCTGAGGATCAAACACTGTCTTCAGATAGAAAAGAGATACTGCTAATCAGCACATCAGGAGACCTATGACCCAACCATTGTTAAAAATGAAAGCAATTAGATACGGTCCTTCTACAGGGAACTTCCTAAAATACATGTCTGAGATTATGAGCCTGGTCAGTTGCATGAGAAACAACAGTGAAAGCTAAATTTCTTTCCCAAGTCTGGCACTTACTTAGTTGAATGACCTTAGAAACGTAAGAAACTCCCTGAATCTCTGTTTCTTAATCCATGAAGAGTGATGGGTATGTGTGTGATAATTCCCATTCCATAGGATTACTGCAAGAATTAAATATGACATATATAAGATGATCATCACAGAGCCTGACACACGTAATGAACAAATGTGAGCCCCCTTACCTTCCTCCTGTCCCCTTCAGTCCTGGATTGAGTTCAGTGCACACATCTTGCACAGAATAGATGCTCATATATTCTTGGTTTCAGTGCCTATCAACCTCCACATAATTCCACTGGATCTACTGAAAGATGGTAGAAGACAGACAGTCATAGTGTTTACTATGGGCCAAATCCTTCGCCCATATTTGCTCAATTTTCTTAATTTTCACAATTCAGTGAAGTAGCTCAGTGAAGTAGCTCAGTGAAGTGCCCCACTTTGCAGTCGACAAGCTCTAAAGCTCAGAGTTGAAGTGACATCCGAGGTCATTCATCTAGTGACATGGTAGAGTTCCGTGCCCACCATGATATTCAGACTCTCCAAAGGTGGCCACTTCCTGAGATGAGGCTGAGGTGATCTCAGTCACCTATGCAAACCAAATCTGGATATGATCATGACTTGCACCAGAGTGTCATTGTCTTGAACCTTGCTCAATTACATCTGCCAGTATCGCCTGCGCATCAGATCCAACATCCGCATGACTTGCTCTGTTCAAGGTGGTATTTCTGGAACTTTTTTATTACTGATAAACAACAAGAAGAATTCTCATGATACTGAAAGAATCTGTGAGGAAGTGG
Organism: Theropithecus gelada; assembly: GCF_003255815.1. Taxonomy (NCBI): domain Eukaryota; kingdom Metazoa; phylum Chordata; class Mammalia; order Primates; family Cercopithecidae; genus Theropithecus; species Theropithecus gelada. The sequence continues at coordinate 131,823,243 of NC_037676.1, forward strand.
CCTAAGCAATAATCTATAGGCTTTCTTAATATCCTACATGAGTACAAAAAAAAATCAAAAAACAAACAAACAAACAACAAAACAGAAAATCACCCAAATGAGTGAGATTTGGCACAGTTAAAAATGTGCAAAATGTCCTTTGTTTCTCAGTATCAGTCATTTTGGGGCCACTTTGGGGAGGTTTTGTGCCTTTTTTTAAACTTCCAGATTTCATACTTTCTGTTCAGCTTTTGCAACTTCCCATGAGTACAGTTATAAAGAAAATAGAAAAAAACAGAACCTCAGCCCTCTTGTATCACTTTTAAGAAAGTGCCTCTTGCCAAAGAAAATTTGGACCATAAAAGGCCCTTACAGGTTTGCTTTAGCTCTCCCCTTCAAGAGCATTATTTTTCTTCTTTTTTTTTTTTTTTTTTTTTTCTGTTAAGTAAGTAGTCTTCGGATGATTGGCGTTGCATATCTTTGGAAAAAATTCATGCCAGACTAGTCAAATCGTAACGGCTGCTATCATCAGTTTGCAATGGTTTCCAAGTTAGTCTCCAACACAGAAACCACACATACACACAACTACATAAGTCTCCTCTAATTTTGACGTTGGAAATATCCATTTCAAAGTTTTTAGGTTAAAAATGAATGCAATCACAAAATAGCATCTGATCATCACAAATCTAAAATAGAATCCAGACCATGCAGTGTACAATGCTCATTGGCTATCGCATTCCCATTTCTTAGCACATGAAGAAATAAACTCTGGATGTCTGCATGGCATACTACTTATCGTGGCCTATCTACTGTAAACCACTGGCAGCTCTGTTCACTCGACCTCAATCTCCCAAGCAAAAGGACTGTAGTGTTCCAAAAAAAAAAGTACCTTCTCGTTGTTTTGCCACTGACTATCTGAGAAACATTGTGTTAATCCCCCACACTGGGCAACTATCTCTTTAGCTTTCATTTGAAAATTTTTCTAACATGCATTATTATACAACACTTTATCTTCTTGAACAAAGCATGCTAAATATTGTCTTTTCTGAAAAAGGCAAAGTCAACATTTCATTTAATTCAACAATTAGTATATTCAAGTATATTCAATTTAGTACATTTGAGGGCTACTGAATGATGTCAAGCACTAGGGGTGTAGAAGCGAAAGACATTGCCCCTTATTGTGTAGTTTTATGGCACTATCTAATATGGTGCTTCCTAACCAACATGTTAGGACCCATGGCACAGCTGTGCCAAGATGTTGATCCACTTAGTACTCAGGGAGGCTGGAGCTGAGCTGGCCAGAGCCCAAGGATAGTGAACTCTGCAGAGAGCAACCTCTTCTATTTATCCTAGTGTACTAAACAAACAGCCATGCTTCCATGAGTGCTGTACTGTGAAAAAGGTTAGGAGGAACTTTACTAAGATTATTGGCATGTCCAGGGTTATTGGCCCCAACCTTGAATAACCCAATTTTCATGCTTTTGAAATCTTATGTCTACTTTTTATAGTTTTTATGTTTCTGTTTCCTTCCAGTTAATTGCCACATCTTGCTGTCATGAGTGTTCTTCCCTTCTTGGTGGCTGTTTCTAGTCTCCTCTTAGACAAAAACACAAAGAGGTGAAGCAAAGATCTCATTACATTCAACAAACACTTCCTGAGCACCTACTATATGTTAGGCACTCCATGCTCTTGCAGAAGAAGGGAAAGTGTAGGTGGAGAAGGTACACAGTTGCATTTTTTAGTGAGATCACAACCTAAAATTATAAATAAAATATAGGTCACTAGGCCCTAGAAGAGTAATAACTAGGCCCCCAAATTCTAGGGCTAATATTTGAGACCATTGCAAAGTGCTTCATGCGTTTTAAAGAAAAGCCCAATTAGAAGGTTCCAAAATCTGAGCTGAGAAGTAAGCTTTATTTGTGCATATATAAGCAGACCACAGAAGCACAGAGCACACAAACTCTGAAAAGACCTGAATTCACCAACTTGGCTCCATCATCCATCAGTTATTCATCAAGTAAGACTTGAAATTTCAAGTTGCTTAATGTCCCTCAGTCTCAGGTTCCACTCTTGGAATGTGTAGAAAATAATACTTTAGGGTTATGATAAAAAGTAGAGATAATATGTACAGCATGGTCTTGACTCAGTTAATGTTTGACGGATGGTAACATTTTTAAGAAATAAAAAGGTCTGCATTCTATATTTGGAAATTCACCTGTTGTTGTCAAGAAAAGAAAGTTTTCCAAGTACATATATTTAAATACCTATTACTGAAATGCCTGGAGAGTGTGGAGGATATCATCAAGTATAGTTTCATTAACCAACAGCTCCTATTCAGTCAATCTGTTTCTGAGGTGCTTCTAAAATGGCATTACTTCACTGACTTGTCTCAGTATAATGAACACATATGCATCTTGTTTTGTTACACATGCACTAAAATCTTTGTTTGGAACGCTAGTACCCTCTGCAATGTTATGTACACAGTATGCCTTCACAGTTTTCTAAGAAAGTAAAGATTAAGATTGAACACAAGTTGGTTTTTATTGTTGTTGTTTTTTGTTTTTGTTTTTGTTTGTTTTTGTTTTTGTTTTTGTTTTACATGGGCACGGGAGCTTGTGCAAAGTCAGCTCTGGCTGGCTTCCTTTCTTTGATCACATCTTGAGATAAGCCTGTTTGTTTATGAATGGTCTCTGGCTCCTAAAAGTGGAATCATAACTATGGTGATGTGGACAAAACCATTGTTCTAATCCACTGTATTCCACTGTGACAGGAGACAACTCTAGTTACTCTCTGAACTCTGATATTTTTGTCCATAAGATAATAATACTTACCTCATAAACTTGTGTGGATTCAAAAAGGAAATACATATAAGAAGCCTAGCATTGTGCCTGCCACACAGTTGATATTCAATTGGTGTTGCCTTCCTACCCGTCCTTTTTGTCTGTGGTAATCTTAGGTTAATAATTTAATCATTCTGAACCTCAATTTCCCATCAGTATAAAAAAGGATGATAACATCTACCTTGAAACATGCAGGGAAGAGTTAACAAGGTAGCATATGGGAAGTATCTAGCATAAGGTCTATTGCATGGTATAGACCTCAAACATTGCTACTTTCCCTTCGCCCTACAAAACTGTGTTTATAAATTCTGATTTATTAGAAATTCTAATCACCGAGGAGTGTGTGTGTGTGTGTGTGTGTGTGTGTGTGTGTGTGTGTGTGTGTGTGAATTTCATTTACCAAAAAGTCACTGGATATTTAAAAACCAAAAGAAAAGCCCACTGTAACCTAAATGCCCCCTGGAACCATTTCCCACGTCAGAAGGGTTGAGGCCCATGTAGCTATGCTCATTCTGAGTGGCTGAATATCCAGGGCAAAGCTAAGAATCTGCAGAATGCTAAACAGTCAGTCACCCACTGGGAAAGAAGCCGTACAACCCTGAGTCATGTGGGAGATGTGCAAATTCTGGCCAGCAGAAATAGCAGCATCAGATAATGCCCCAAGGCTTGCTCTACAATGGAGTTTATTATTATTCATGTGAACGAAGTGGGAGAAGTACTGTCATCTCTTCCTGTGGTTTACTGAATTTTCATTGACAAAAAAATAAGAACACTTTTGTTTGCCAACACACTGCCCTTTGCCGGCCAGCTATGGCCTAGCCATGTGAAGTTGCACTTCATATTTCAATGCAGCAAATCTCCCCAATGAGAGAAAAGGTCACTTCCTCCATCATACTCCCCTGACCACTACCTCTGCCAGATCCTGTCATGTGCTAGAGAGAGAAGACAAGGCAAAAACAGACCAGCCAGCAGAAAAACCACTTCTCAATCCTACCAGCTTCCGAATCCAGAATGCAAAACCAGAGTCCAATGGTGTCACCAGCCTCTGTGGTCAAGCCCTACCTCTGGTTATGATTCATGAACAGGGTCGGCGTGAGAAGTCTTCTTACACGAGGTCATGAAACAGCCATGTTGGAGGTACAGCAGTGGTGTCTCGGTGGCATTATCTCAAAGCCTATCTATCTGTAAACATTCTTTCTTCAAATAACAAGCGCAGTAGTAAAATTACAGCTTTCCTTAATTACAATCACATTCTTAGCTTATCCCCTGATCACCTCGATTGAATTTGGACTCCCTCCTCCAAATGAGAAGATTGAGGTCCACAGGGGTCGGTGATCTTCCTGGTATCACCCAGTTAAGAAATGCTGAAGCCATATCTACAACCAAGAGGAAAAAAGCCTAGTCTGGAAATATGGATTTTAAAACACTGTTGAACTGAAATGCATAGGGAATGTCAAGCACAAAGCAGGGCTTAGAGTAGCCATGCAAAAATTATTTCCTTTCCTCCTGTAGCAAAGTAAAACACCCTGGCTAACATGATTCTACATGTTCTAACTGTGGTGACTCTAGTAAACTAGTACAGCCACTTAGGAAAACAGTGTGGAGGTTCCTTAAAGAACTAAAAGTAGAACTACCATTTGATCCAGCAATCCCACTACTGGCTATCTACACAGAGGAAAAGAAGTCTTTATACAAAAAAGATACTTGCACATGCATGTTTATAGCAGCACAATCCACAATTGCAAAATCGTGGAACCAACACAAATGCCCATTAATCAATGAGTGGCTAAAGAAACTATGATATACATATATATATATATATATATATATATGAATGATGGAATACTACTCAGCTATAAAAATGAATGAATTAACAGCATTTGCAGCAACCTGGATGAGATTGGAGTCTATTATCCTAAGTGAAGTAACTCAGAAATGGAAAACCAAACATCGTATGTTCTCACTGATATGCGGGAGCTAAGCTATGAGGACACAAAGCCATAAGAATGATACAATGGACTTTGGGGACTTGGGGGGAAGGATGGGAGGGGGCGAGGGATAAAAGACTACAAATAGGGTGGGTGCAGTGTATACTGCTCGGGTGATGGGTACACCAAAATCTGACAAATCACCACTAAAGAATTTACTCATTTAACCAAATACCACCTTTAACCCAAAAACTTATGGAAAAATTAAATAAAATATTTAACAAAAATAATAGCAGTGGTGATTCTACACCAAGGCCCTTTTTTCAGCAAAATTCTTTATCCCCCATAGAAGATGATGATAACCATAACAACAATAATACTACTGCTACAATAATAATACTTATCACTCTTTATAGAACTGCCAGAGAATGACATCTGCCCAGATGTCATCTCTCCACCCACACTGACAACCAGAAACACAGTGAACGAGTATCCCCCAAGCTGGGGCCAGATCCCATGTGACAAGGGTAGGGTGACCACATAATTTGTCACTGAAACCAGGACAGAACAAATCTTTCAGAATAAAAGTGGGTGCTGTGAATTTCTCTGGGATGATGTAGTTACATCAAGACTGTCAAGTTCTCACCATGCTAGAGTCTTATCTTTATGTGACTTCCTTTTACAGACAAGGAAAGGTCATTCAGGGAGATGTTATAATTTGCCTGGAGGACTCAAGCCCAGGACAACTATGACTTGATTCTAGAATCCCGCTCTTTTTATCAATAGAAATGTGGACCCCAGGGACCCCATTGTGGGTCTCAGTCCCCTTCCCACTGGCTGTACTTGTCTTTAATAAGATGAGAGTAGCATCCATCTAAGAGGGAGGGCTTTCCCTAACCTCACGTCTCATTCTGAGAGGTACCTAACTCCATTGACTTAAATATTTAATAGCAAGCCTTAAGTAAAGAAATTGATCCTTATTTCATACCAAGCCTAGAAAAAAAAAATGCCCATTTCCTTCTCCTCTATCACACGAGCCTCTGAGTATCTCCACTGAATTTCCTCTTGCTTTATTTGTACAAGCTTTTTTTCTACTGGTTAGTTTCTTCTTGTTGGGAAATGCGGGGAGGAGATTACCACCTACCCCTGGGACTGCCAAGCCGGAAGAGCCTTCCCAGTGGGTGTCTCTCAGAGGAAAGAAGAACAGATGTGTGACCTGAAATGAACTGGGTTTGGGGTGAAAGCCTCAGGTGTCGCTGGCACCTGCTGCCTGCAAACAGTACCTGTGAGCTGCTGTTGCCCAGTGAACAGATGTCACAGGGAGATTCTGTAGGTCACTAAATGTTCATAGACTGATCAGATTAGGAGACATCCTGTAAGGTATCTCACCTGACTTGAGGTGGTCAAGACCCTGAGATGCTCTAGAAATGAAAGACAGTAGTCCATGAGCTGTGTTCCATATTTCCAAAAGCTAAAGATTTTATTTCCTCTTAGTGCATGTTTGTTTTGCAAATGTTTCCTCAATTATTGTGTGTAACTTTCATGATTACATTTGTTTACAATTATTAATCAAAATAAAATTCTATTTTTATGCATGATAAGACATGATAAGCTAATTAAAATGTCTTGTTCAATAATAATTTGTGGAGCAAAATGAGAATTCAATGCTCATAGAAGAAGATACACAAACCCATTCTCTAATACAAATCAGGTTATGATACTCTACTGTATCAAACTACAATGAATTCTCATGCCACTTAGAATAAAATTCTAATGCCTCAGTATTCGCCTAAAAGGCCCAACATAATCTAGCCCCCACCAACCTTTTTGATTGCACTTTCTGCCATGAACCTCCTGACCCACCATGGTTGGTTTCTAAAATATGCCTCAGGGCCTTTGCACAGTTGTTCCCTCTGCCTGGAACATTCTGCCCCCCTGTCTGCACAGGGCCATTTCCTTTATCCACCCAAATCTCAGCTCAAATGCAACCTCCTCAGTGAGGCCTTCACCGACCACCTGATCCAAATTAGCACTTTCCCCACACTCCCACTGTTGACCTCTAGCACAACATCCATCTTGTCCTCTTGGTGATATATATTACTACCTGAAATAACTTTGCTCTTTTATTTGTTCCAAACTGTTAAGGGGTACATTCTCTTAAAAGATACAGTGGCTCGTGCCTGTAATCCCAGCATTTCGGGAGGCCAAGGCAGACTTGGGCAGCTCCTGGGCTCAAGCAGATGGATCGCTTGAGCCCAGGAATTCAAGACCTGCCCAGGGAACAAAGCAAAACTCTGTCTCTACAAAAAATCAAAAATTAGCTGGGTATAGTGGTGCATGTCCATAATTTCAGCAACTTGGGAGGCTGAGGTGGGAGGATTTCTTAAGCCCAGTAGGTTGAGGCTGCCGTGAGCCATGATCGTGCACTCCAGTCTGGGTGACAGAGTGAGATCCTGTCTCAAATAAATAAATAAATAAATAAATACATATATATGTGTATATATATATGAGCTATAGTTATGACCCTCATGCACATATAAGATGAATATATATCAAAGATTTTTTTAAATAACTCACCACAAAAAGGAGAACTATGTGAGCTAATGCATTTGTTAATTAGCTAGATTTAACTATTCCACTATATATATGCATCATATATATGATATATAGTGTGTGCACATGTATTTCAGCACATCATGTTGTACACGATACATACATACAATTTTATCTGTCAATTTAAATTTAATTTCATAAATAAATAACTTCATAAAAGATTTTATTAGCTCGATCATTAATGAGGTAGCCAGTGAGATGTTACAACCAGTGCCATACGTGGATATTCAGATGAACAATGTTAAAATAAATTTACAAACCCATGCAAACCGGCAAAAATGTTCAATATCCACAAGGTGATAATCAATTGCATTCTACCAGGTGCAGCGTGCCTTTCTACGGATAGGAATTAATTGCCTTATTACCAGTTTTCTACAAGTTAACTTCTATCTCAACAGCTATAAAATAGCCAAGTGGAAGGCAAAGACTCACATGCCTATAGTACCAGATAATCTCCAGCTGCTCCAGATTCACTGACAGAATATTCAGTAATCTCTTTTGCTCATTTCAAAATCATCCACGATTGTTTACATATTACTGTCTGAAAGTATCTTGTTCCTTTACCTACTCCTTTCCTAATAGCCCTGTTCTGGAATGTAAGCTTCATGAAAGCAGAGACTGCCTGCCTTATTCACCAGTTTCTCCAAAGCCCAAAACTATGACCAATTTCTACTAGATGCTTGGGAATATTTGCTGAATAAGTTGGTGACCAATAACAGCATGAAAGAAAAAAAAAGTCACACTCACAATAAAAATGCAAAATAAAATAAGACAGCCACATCTTTCTTTTCATATTGCCAAAGGGTCATAAAAGGTCCCATCAAGTTCTGCTGAGTGTACAAAGGACATCTCCAGGGTTGTCAGTTATCAGCTCAGCACGATCACCCCTCACTTCTAAGGCAGGAACTGCATTTCCCAGAATCCCCTGCCTGTGTGACTCAGAGTTAGAGTTTGCCAATGGGAATAACTCACAGGAGATTTGGAAGGCAGAAGCGATGCGAAGCCAGAGATCCTAGTGGCGAGAGACAGTGGCATTTTAGACCTTTCCATGCATTCCAACTTTACAATCATGTTGACCCCTCGTGACAGCTTCTCAGATGTCTCTGCCAGCTCCAACTCTACCAGCTCCAGTGTTCTAGGCTGAAGTGCTTCTGGATAAAGCCTTCTGGACCTTCATTTCCCTACTCTTCCCATACTTATGTAAAGCCCTAATTTCTGTATTAAACTGTTTTCCCTAAAAAACTTGTAGTGGTTCTATTTTCTTCACCAAACTCAAACTAATACAGAAGAGATTTCATACACTGCTGGGATAAAAGCCTTCCCATTTCAATCAGCTTTCAACAACTATTAAGTAGTTACACGTCTTGGAGAGCAATTTGATAATAGTCAGGCAAGAGTTTACAATCTTTGACCCAGTAACCCACTTCTAAGAATTAGTCTGTTCTAAGGAAGTAATGATTTATCCAGACAAAGATCCAAGTTTATGAAAAAGGATGTTAATAAAAGCAAAAGTAATACTTTCTTTCCAGGGAGGTAGTTTAAAAGTTAATGCATATCCATATGATATAACATTATGTAGTTTATATGAATCATGTTGTTTTTTTAAATTATTTTATGATATGGCAAAATTACCACTATTAAAGTTGAGTGAAAGTACAAGATATCAAATCATATATAAAATAATTTAATTTGCCAAAATAAAATAAAATGCACACTATGCTCCACTGTATATTACCTGTGTGACTTTGTAGATGTCAGTTAACTTTTGAACATCACTTTCTACAGCTGTCAAATAGAGATCATAATACTTGCCATGCCTTTCCTAAAGAGTCAAATGAGATAAGTTCTTTATCTGAAGCACCAGACTAATGTAAAAGGATCTTACAAACTTCATTCTCATTACCAGCAGGGAGTGCCTTATAGTGATTAGAAGCAAGCCCTCTGGAGCCAGCTGTTACAGTTCAAATCCTGGCTTGGCCACTTACTAAGAGTAACACATTAGGGAAGGCACTTAGCCTATCTCTGCCTCAGTTTCTCCATCTGAAAAATACACATAAAGCTATTATTATTTCATATTATTATTGTTATTATAAGAACTAAATTAGTGCCATGTTTAGGACTTAGTACATGGTAAGAGTTAAATTAATGATATATTTTCCTCCAAATTACTCAACATATTCATTCTATAATTATTTATGGAGCATTCATTGTGTGTTTTAGACTGGGAGGTTGCAGAAACATTTAATAAAGGATCCCTTACTCTCAGAAGAATTCACCATCAAGAGGGAGAAGGGCTAAGTACATGATCATTACAATAGAATAAGGAAAACAATCTGCATCATAGAGCTGCTTCTAGGATTCAGAGGTGAAAATACATGTAAAGTATCATATCTGAGATCAAGTAGAAAAGAATAGTACCCCTTTGATGAGATAATTGTATTTCCACAAGACTAAGTTGTCCAGCATCACCCAGTTAATTTGCATTTTACATACTTTATCTCCTTAGATCTTTACATCAACACTATATAGTAAACATTATCATCCCAATTTTACCACTCAAGTAAAGTTTACTTAACTAAAGCTCACTGATGTTATAATTTTCCCAGGGGCACACGGCTAGAAAATGGAGGAGTAGGAACTTTAACCAAGGTCAGGCTAACTCCTCCTAGGACATTTTCCATTGGACCATAAACCATACAAATGTTTAATTTCAACTTTGGTAACATTGCGATTCACTGCACTATCCCTGACCTCCACATCCTGAGATCTTTTTCCCCTACACTTCAGGGACAAACTCTTAAGCATTATTTCTGTATCACCCAGTACCTGGTATAGTGTCTACCTACTAAGGAACCCCAATAAATCAGTGTCAAATGAATGAAGAAAATGCATGTAAGTACAGGTCAATGAAGGAAAGATAGAACCATTGTCTCCTATCAAGGATTTATTTAAACAGAAAGAATAAAAGTTCAGATAACTAGCCATGAAAACAGTAACCACTCAGCTTCCAGCAAACTGCTCCCTGATGAGTCTCCCATCAACTTCGGTCAACAGTGCAATCCCACGGCACATTAAGTGGAGAATTTGATCCAAAAGAAACACTGTCAGTAGGCACATATGCAATTGTTCTGATTAAATACAGCCTGCCAGAATTAAAACACCATAGGCTGTTTGCAGAACTCCTTAGTTTTAACGAGATAAATCCCATTTTAGTAGCAAAGATACAACGTATTCATCAGGCCCCATGAAGTGACAAATGTAAGTGACAAATGTAACTAGTCTATGATATAGTGTGCTAATCTGAACTTAGTTGTCAAATTACAAGATGATCAATTAACACTGCCCAACTTAATTCCTTGAAGCATCACTTGGTGGACTGAGGTAGGCAGCCACCGTGTCAGCCTTTAGAGACCAATTTATCTCACCAACATTCCAACTAAAAGGAAACTAACATTTGTTAGCTGCTGATTATGCGTCAGGCTCTAAGCACAAGCATTTGCATCAACCATCTCCCACTCTCCCACTAGTGACCATATTACCCCAGAATTGTACAGATGTGCAAATTGAGGCTCAGAGATGCTAAACAACTTGCTGTAACACACATCTGGTATGTAGCAAAGCTTGGATTTGAACCCGGACTTGTCTGGTTTCAAAGGCATTGGTGTTGGTGGGACAAGAAGAGGTAGGCCTGTCTGCGTTCAAATCCTGGCTCCTACACATATTAGGATGTACCTTTGGCAAATGTCTTAAATTTCCCCATCCTTAGTTTCATCTGCCAAATGGATACCATATTTGTCCCAATTTCATAAAATGAGTGTGAAAACTAAGTGAGACTGCAGACAGAACAAAGGGGAGTTGTTAATTGTTCACTCACAGAATGTTGCACATACCTCTGCAGGGTCAAAAGAAATGAGTGAGGACAGTCCAGAGGGTTCCACGTGTTTAGATGAGGTCACGCAGATAGTAAGTGCCAGGCTAGGACTGAACACATCGCAGGATCTGTTAAACATTCAACCAAATGCCCACATACTTCCATGTTATCTTCACTGATCCTCATAACTAACCAGGTAGGTAGGGAGCCTAGGTAGAATGCCCTAAGTTGGGAGGCTGAGCTCAGAGTAGCAAGGCACTCACCCATTGAAACAAAGGCAAGCATAATCTTCCCTCACCTCACAATGTCTGTGGCACTAGAGCTTGTGAATCATCTTCTTAGTTAAGATAATTTGGGTCCAAACCCCAGCCTGCAGCTTATTAACTGTAAGACCGAGGTCCCTCATCTGTAAGACAGGGACAGCAATAGTTCCTACCTCATGGTGGTGTTATTTAAGTGTTAGGACTGGGTCTGTCATTCTTTAACCTTTCTATGGCCAAGTTTTATTATCTCTATATCAGAATAACAACTATCCCCACCTTCTATAATTGTTGTGAATGTTAAATTATTTAATCCATACAAAGTGTTCAGTGTGGTGCCAGGATGTATGTTGAAAGCACTCAGTAAATGTCATTTGTCTTCGTTTAGTAGTGGTAGTGATGGTAGTGGAGGTAGTAAACTATCAAGGTACAAATACCTTGGTAAAAATAATCCTCCCTAAATAGCTAATGCATGCAGGGCTTAATATCTAGGTGGTGGGCTGATAGGTACAGTAAACCACCATGGCACCATTTACCTGTATAACAAACCTGCACATCCTGCACATGTATCCCAGAACTTAAAATAAAATTTTTTAAATCCTCCCTAGCTTGTTATCAGACCTTCACACCTTAACCTGAATGGATTTTTTATTTGCTTGGTTGGTTGGTTGGATTTCTTTCCTAAGAAATTTACTTGTTTATTCCCAGAAAGTAGAATAAAGTCATAATTCTACTAATTACCCCCAATAATGGAGAGGGTCTATCTTGCTAAGGCTGTAGAAAGGCAAATTTAAGCTGCTCAGAGCTGCTGAGAATGAAATGGAATGATGCATGAAAAGATCATGGTGGTGGCTGGGATGCACCATTGCTTCCTGGCACTACACAGACTAACCAAGTGTTCTAGGATATTCCGTCAGGTGACATGAAGGTTTTCCCACTCTTAACACTCTTCATGTGAAACACCGTTTGTCTGCATGTTCGTTCGTACCTTGATTTTAAGTGGTGGTTTAAAAGCAGCAATTCTTGGACAGCAGTGCCCCCTAATGATCCCATTTAATTTAAGACATTAGGGGTCCAAATGATGCTCAAATAACTCACCCACAGTTAACTCGGATATACTTTAGTGCATTTCAGCTCTGTAGCCAGCTATGTTCTAGGTGCTGCTGGGAAAGCAACAGTTCAGAAAATTTATGATAAGGCTTAAATATGCCTTCCAAAGTTCATGTGTTGGAAACTTAATCCCCAGTGCAGCAGTGTTGACAGGTAGAACCCTTAAGAGATGATTAGCTCATGAGGGCTCTGCCCTTACAAATGGATTAATGGTGTTATCATGGGAGAGTGTTATCAATAGAATGGGTTCTAATAAAATGATGATTTTCTCTTTTCCTTTCTCTCACATGCACATGCTCTCTTGCCCTTCCACCTTTCTCCCTGGGATGACACAGCACAAAGGCCCTCACCAGATGCCAGGGTTATGTTCTTGGATTTCCAAGCCTGAACCATGAGCAAAGGGACTCTCATTGTTTGTAAATTACCCAGTCTATGATATTCTGTCAGAGCAGCAAAAAACATATTAGGACAATCTACCTCCTGGGAGCTGTTTAAAGAGCTAACTCCCACCTGCATCTTTAGCAGCAGCACATATACCTCTCATTCTGGCTCTCTGTGCTCTGCCGCATTGACCTGCTTTTTGTCACTTGCAACAACCTCTCCCCTGACTCCAGAGTCTGCAGATTTTGTTCCTCTTCCTGATTGGCTCTCTTGCCTCTCTCCCCCACCCTTTACTACTTATCTCACTATTGCCACTCATCTTTCAGGTCTTGGCACAAATGTCACACAGAAATGTCTTACCCTACTCCCCAGGGAAGGACACAGTCTCCTGTTATATGAGTTTATCTCACCCTTCATTGTTTCTTGCAGGCCCTATCACAACTACAACAAAACTATTATTTGGGCCATTGGGTGTATCATGCCTATCTCAGCACTCACCTAACTGCAAGCTCCATGAGGACAAACTCACCTCTGTATCCCTAGCACCTAACACAGCACTGGAATGTGGTTGCCACTCATTAAAAATGGGTTTACTTAATTCAGAAATTACAGAGGGGTGTGACATATTGGGGTGTGGCTGAGTTCACTTTTGTTTTTGTTTTATTTCTTAGAAGAGGAATAGTGGTAGATCAAATTCCTTAAGGCAACCTGGCATTTAAAAAATCAAAATGCCCGTTTACTTTTTTAAAAATAAATACATTTGACGTTTACAACATGATGTTATGGGATACATATAGGTAGGAAAATTGTTACTACAGTGAAGCAAATTAGCATATCTATCAACTCAGATCATTACTTTCTTGCGACAAGAGCGGCTAAAATCTAATTATTTAGCAAATATCATCAGTAATACAACTTTGTTACTATAGTCCTCATGTTATACAATGACATCTCTAGACTTGTTGATCCTACATGACTGCTTTGTATTTATTTTTAAAATATCTTTTTAAAATAAATTTATTCCTTCACTTTGAATCTTTTTAAGGTAGCCAGTACTGCATAGAAATAAAATGCTTACAGGTTTAGCAAAGTTACAATTGACTTTCTCTTTGACCCATTAATTCTACCCTACAGAAACATTTGCAAAAGCATGAAATGACAAATGCTTAAGGTCATTAATTATAGCATTATTTGTAAATCAAAACATTAAAAACAACTGAAGTGTTCAGCAGTGGGGAAGAGTTAAACTGTGACATGCTCACACAACGGAGTAACATGCAGCTATTCAAAAGAATGAGGACAATATCTACGTAGTAAAATGGAAAGTTCACCTGAGTGTATTGCAAAGTGAAAACAGGACAGTGTAGAAGAGTTATAATATGCTACCTTTTGTGTGAGGGAAGAAAATATGAACCTTTATATGTTTCATATATCTGCAAAAACAGGAAGATGAAAAACATAGAAAAATACAAACAAGAAACTAATAAAAGTAGTTACCTTATAGGAAATGCATTGGGAATATATGGGGAAAGAGATGGAAATAAAACTTCCTTGCCTATACCTTTCTATACCATCATACTCTTTGAATAATGTGGGTTCATTATTCATTAAAAGTAAAGCTAATTTTTAAAAATATTTCTAAAATTAAAAATAAACCAAGACAAATAAATATAACCACGTATCAATTTAGAAATATTATCACACAGAGAAACAATTACTTTTTCCCCAAGAGGTTTGAGAACACAGCACTTTGTACGTTCTTAGTGGGATACATTTCATGGACAAAAGAACACATCAAATTTTAAACTAAACCTGACTATTTTATGTTCACATTCATATTGTTATTTTGAAACTATTCTCTTTGTATTATTCAAGAAAGCAAATGAGGAAGTCTATTAATGATGTTCTAAGTAAACAAAAGTCAATCATGAAATCAAAAATTAAGCATAAAGCTAATGTTAAAATTGAAGTGATGACAGTTAAATGAAGTTTTTGTTTTATTAATTACATATTTTCTATCTTAGTTCATTGAAATGGCCTAGCAGCCGTGTCATCCAGTATCAGTAATCACACCTGGCACCAGATTCTGCTTTGTAAAATCAAGAGTTCTTGTAGAACTGGCTGCTTTCAGGACTGAATTAAGGAAGGTACAAAATACGTGTAGAACATATTGTTATGTTCAAAAGCAAAGAAGCTTTCAAAGAGTAATCGGGCATATCAAAAGAACACAAGAACCAGGTGGAAGGAGCTCTTGCTGACCCAAATTGTGATGATTGAAACACTAAAAAGAGTAGTGATTATAGCACATTAAAATATACTGAATGTACTAGAGCCATGAGTCCATAATGACTCAAAAAAGAGAAAGTCAGAAACAAAACCTCATTTGTCACCATTTGTAATGATCCTTAAAAACAATTTCTCCCTTTCCAAATTGGTAATTAAAAAGAAGTAGTTAAGTGTTTATTTTGCCTTTTCAGTAGAAACTATATTTCAGGGCAAATAGACCCACTTATGACAGAAAGTTCTGTTTCACATCAAGCAGTAAAGATAAAAGGAATATTAGAATTATGAAGTCAACCCTTTACCACTCCTAATGAGAATCTTGTTTCAAGCATAGAAGGCTGTGCTGTTCACACAAAAGAGTAAATAATTAAGTGCAGTCTGGGGAGGATTCGAGAAAGCTTCCAGGGAGAGGCAGTTTGGGCTGAGGCTCGAAGATGAACAAAATCAGCCACGACATGAATACAGGGGGACTTGTCAGATGGAGGGACATGATGAGGGCCTGAAAAAGCTTGAGGAACTGCACCTATATTGGAGGAGACTGTTATCCACTTAAGAGACCCAGAGTCAGCACAAAACTGAACATTGCAAAGAGTAAAATGTGTCCTTAAAAAGTCCCTTTGAAGGAGCTTTCTTGTGGCCCAATACACTGTCTCTCAGTAAGCCCATCACAGCCTGTTTCTCCGTAGAGTTGTGATCAGATCACTATTTGAGAAATATGAAGTAGTTAATAATTGGAGATGATGTGGTTTCAAAGACAGCACGTTCTGAGACGCTCCCACTCTGGGGGGCATGTGGGGACTGACACCAATGAAGGGGAAGAACAAGAGTCATAGCTGTCCTCTCTGGCTTCCTAGGGGCCTATGGCACGAAGAGTGGACCAGCTGCCCAGGTCGACATTGCTCGGAGTGTTCATTGTTCTCTCACTCTCTGTAGTCAGTCAGTATTGCTGAGTATACATGATGCAAAGGTGCAGGGAAAGGGACTAGGGGAACCTAGTTCCTAGAGGGCCCTCTGGGAAATAAAGGGAGAATTGGGAAGGAGTCACATTAGGAAGCGGCTATTTTGCTAAATTGGCCAGTTTAGGCTTTGGAATAAAGAGAAGCCATGGATGGAGTTTCAAGCAAGGTATAGCATGATAGGACCTAGGCTTTGGAAAGATTACTGTGGCTTCATTGTGAAGAATGGCCTGGCAGCTGTGGGGCTTCAAGGAATGGGGAGAATGCAGACAAGCGAGGAGACTATCGCCATTACTGTCTTTATATCTGGCTTCTTTTTCAGGTCCTTCTTGAGAGGTCAAGCATCACATGAACTGGACATGAAGGCAAAGTTTTTGATCTGAAGGAGGAAAGGATGCCATGTTTAGAACTCTGCACACAAAGGCGAGGCTATTTAGGGATCTAGATTCTCCAACCACAGAAAGTTGGTGGGTGAGAAGTGGCTGCTTCCCACTGAACTCCCCAGGGCAAATGAAGGGACTCACATGGCGTTTCTTCCCAACAACTTACCACAGAAGTGGAAATTATAAATGGGGCCAGGAAGTGGTCATTTCATGTCAACCCATCTGCGATACATTCAAAATAGCTGCCACTTGCCCAAAGAGACCTCCAAATTCTAAACAGTCTGCCTAGCACATATCCATTTATACAGCAAACCTTATTATTGAGCAACTATTATGGTAGGGACTGCACTATAGTTTAGTTAATAAAAGTTAGAAATTAGCCCTCTGGGAGATAAAGACCTGATAAATAAGACAGACAGGGTTCCTGTTCTTGAACAGGAGATTCAGGACAGTGTGATGAGGGTGAGCCCAGGAGAAAGATCTTTCACCAAGCCAAGTAAAGGCTACTGACTTCACTGACCCTGGGACATAACACCTGAGGGTAATTGAATGGTAACAAGCTTCTTATTATAATCAAAATATTATTAGCCTGAGCATGACAAATAAAAGAATTCTAGTGTATTTCATTTCCAACTTAACATCCATCAAATATGTTGCTGGTTTCCAGCCTCATTGCTAAAAATATTCTTAAGGTGAACAAGATGCTATCCTGGTTACCAGCTATAGTAGAATGAATGAAATTAAATTATTCTAATCATTATTAAATAACAAAAAGAATTTTATTTCAGGAATTTGAGAACTACAGTTGAAATTGAATCGTTTACTCTAGAATGCTAACATAAACAGTAATAATAGATAGATGGGTGGATGGATAGATGATAGATAGAGACTGCTAGATATAGCATAGAATATTCTATAGTCCTCATATGGTCTTTGCCACATGTTTATTTGCTTCTTTCAAAATATTTAATCAAAGAATAAGAAATCTCAGTTGATATAAAAATTCTAGTGAGTCATGACCTAGAAATGCACAACAATGTTATGCAAAACTGTACATCTAAAGGTCATCAACTGATGAATACATATACAAAATGTGGCATATCCATATATAGGAACACTACTCAGCAATTAAAAGCAACAAATACCAGTTAATACTACAACACAGATGAGCTCAAAAATACTAAGCTAAGCCACACGCAGAAGACTACATATATTATTTACATGAAATTCTCTAGAAAGACTAAGTATTTCACTTATACAAAACATCTGTAAAAGGCAAATTTGCAGAGACAGAAAGCAAACCAAGTTTGCTTATGACTGGGAGTAGGAGCAGGAATTAACAGCAAATGAGCACAAGGAAGTTTTGGGGGGTGATGGGAATGTTCTAAACCTGGACTACAGTATGATGAGTATGTAGAGTACCAACTCTAGAAATTTACCAAATTAATTAAATCGAACAATTACAATGAGTAAATTTTGTTAGGAAATTATAGCTCAATAAAGCATTCAAAACAAACACACACACAGGCATAAACATATTTCATGTATTTTTAATCCAGGTGCATATGAAAGTGTTTGACAATAATGCCATGTAGCTGCTTTATACTGAGCATCCCCTTAAGAACCAGCTACTTTTATGTCTGTTCCTGAAAGCCACCTTCAGAGAGAAATCATATTAACCCAGGGACAGAACACAATTGGGCCCACCTCTAAATCCTATACACAATTCATTTCATCATATCCCCCGAAATAGAAAGAATCCATTGCCCCAGATTCACATGGTGTAGTCAAAGTAACAAACTAGATTCACCCTGCACCTGTTGATCTTTCTTGCTGCTGTCAGACCCTGCTACCCTGATCTCCTGGCCACCATCTTGGGATGATCCTGCAAATCAAAGTTGATCATGTCATTCCTGTACTCAAAAGGGTGCCCTGGTGCTGAAACCTTGGCTTTGGCCCTTCACAACCTGGCCCCAGCTCCCAGCATCTAGGACATCCTTGCTCACTGTTTCCCCACACCACTGTGCACTGCTTTTCTCTGAACTTCTCACCAGTCTTTGAAGCTGATGGCCATTTTCACATTTCTTTGTCTTTGTCCATGAGGTTCCTCTCACCTGAAATGCTTGACCTTTCCTTGTCCCTGCCACGTATCAGCAAACCCCTGCTTTTATTTTAACATCATGAATACCTATCATTCTTAGTGAGCCTTCTACTGCTTCTCCGAGAGAAGTTAATTGTTCCAAGCAGGTTCTACACACTATGCTTATTTTCTTCATTCTCTTTAATAGCATTTTAAAACATGTTCCCAGTTTAAGTTTAGTGCGTTTGTCATATTTTCTTCATAACCATAGCATATACCATTAAAGGATTACTTGGATTCAGTTCTGATCTTCAGATTCCATAATTTACTAGCTCTGTGACCTTGGAAAAGTTTATGTAAACTCTTGACATCAGTTTTCCCAACTGTGAAATGAGACCAATGAAAGCACATACCTCAAAGATACTTGTAAGAATTAAACAAGATAATAATCATTAATGAAAAAGCATATTTTCTGGTCCATCAAAAGTGTTTAATAAATGTTAAATAATAATACTAATTTTTACCAGTATAGCAAAGGCTCGTTAAATGTGAATCACATAAGGGAGAGAGAGAAGATACAGGAAAGAAGTAAAGAAGGGAAGGAGAAGAAGAAGTTCCTTGACAAAATGGATAAGAGCTTATGATTTAGCATCAGGTAACGTTGAATCTTTGCCTTGCTATTGTAGATTGGGTAATCTTGGACAAGTTATTTGAACTCCATGTGTTTCAACATGAAGGTAAGTATACCACTGGATAAGACATATAAAGCACTTAGCACAGTATCTCGCTTGCAGTAAGTCAAAGAAGAAAAAGTAACAAAAGTTTGTGGAAAAGAAAAATCCTCTTGCTTAATGTTTTTTATTCATCTTTGGCAAAGGTCACCTAAATAATTTCTTAACCATTCTGACTGTATACGCTGCTTAGATACTGCCTAGAAATCCAGGATTTCAAGGTGGTTGAGAGAAGTGGGTTATGAAAAATTATGATACAGTCTCACTTTCACCTCCACCTGATATAGAAAATTCCTTTCCAACATGGTCAACTCCAGTGAATCTTCACTATTTTGATCTTCAGCTACTTTCTCATGAGAATATTATTAAAAGCAGAGAGGAAATAACTAAATGGAAAAAGATTAGCCAAGAAGCAACGAAGAAATTCTCAACAAAATATTAGCAAGCTATATAAAAAGGATTAAACACCTTGGCAAAGTGAGATTTGTCACAGGAATGTAATGTGGTTTTGACATCAAAAATCAAAAAAATACATAATCATCTCAATAGACACAGGAAACACATTCAACAAAATCCAGCGTGCATTCATGATTTCAAAACTTGGAATAGAAGGAAAATTTCTCATCACGATAAAGGGCATCTACAAAAAATTTACAGCTAACACCATACTTAATGATAAAAGACTATATGCTTTCCCCCATAAGATTCAGAATAAAGCAAGGATATCTGCTTCGGCACTTCTATTCAACATTGTATTACAGAATCTAGCCAGTGAAATCAGGCAAGCATATAAAGTAATGAGCACCCAAGCTAGCAAGGAAGAAGACAACAGGATTTGAATCTAGAAAATCCAAAGGATCCATTAAAAATACTAGAAATAATAAGTTTAGCAAGGTCACATGATAGAAGATAATTTCACAAAAATCAATTGTATTTGTATAAGCAATGAACAATCTGAAAATGAAATTAAGAAAAAATTCAGTTCACAATGACATCAAAAGAATAAAATGGAAAATATTTTAACAAATGATGAACAAGACTTCTACACTTAAAATCACAAAACATTCTTGAAAGAAAGAATATCTAAATATATGAAAACATGTCCCATGTCCATGTATTGAAGACCTGATAGTGTCGAGATGACGATTCTACCCAAATAGATCTATAGATTCAATGAAATCCCTATCAAATTCCCAGCTGGGCTTTTGGCAGAAATTGACAAACTTATCTTAAAATTCACATGGAAATGCCAGGGAGTCAGAATAGCCAATTTTCAAAAATAAAAACAAAATTAGAGGACTTACACGTCTCAATTTGAATATTTCCTATAAAGCTAAACTAATCAAGAAAATGTGGTGCTGGTATAAGCATAGATACATAGATCAATGGATAAACCCTTACAGACAACAGACTTTCAACAAAGGTGTCAAGAAAACTAAATGGGAAAGAAGTTTATTTTTCACCAGATAATTCTGGAACAGTTGAACATTCACATGCAAAATGATTAATTAGGACACCTACTTCATACCATACACAAAAATATCCTCAAAATTGACTAAAGGCCTACATGTAGGTGCTCAAAACTATAAAACACTTGGAAGAAAACACAAGAGAAAAGTCTTCATGACTTGAGGTTAGGCATATTTCTTAGATACAACACACAAAACAAGCAATAAAAGAAAAAAAGTAGATGAATTAGATTCAATCAAAATTAATATTTTTGTTGCTTCAAAAGACACCATCAAGAGAGAACTCACAGCTTGGAAGAACGTATTTGCAAATCATTTATCTGATAAGGGATTTGTATCTAGAATATATTTTAAAAATTCTTACAACTCAATAGTACATATTTTAGAACACAGTTTTAAAATGGGTAAAGAATTTAGATAGGCATTTTTCCAAATGATCAGTAAGCACACGAAAAGATGCTCAACATTATTAGTCATTAGGAAACGTGAATCAAAGCAGCAAGACCTCACTTCACACTCAAGAGGATGGTTAAATCTAAAAGTCAGATAATTAGAGTTGGCAAGGATGTGAAAAACTTGGAACCCTCATTCATTGCTGGTGAAAATGTAAAATGGTACAACCATGTTGGAAAATAGTTTGACAGTTTCTTAAAAGGTAGACATTGACTTACCATGTAACCTAGCAATTCCACTTCTAGATTTCTGTCCAAAAGAAATGAAAGCATATGTCTACAAAAACAAAAAACTCATATACATAAATGTTCACAGCAGTATTATTCATAATAACCAAGAAGTTAAAAAATCTATGTCTCTGCACACTTTATATATGGATTTGTTAATCCAGCTAATTTGAAGTCAATTTCTCTTGTGTTTTACATTTGACTTTGAACACTTGAAATAGTCAACATTTTGTATCCTAAAGATTAGACTTTCCTTTTATTGACTTTGTTATTTTTGCAGACTTATGCTCTGCCTCATCCCTGTATCTCTCCACCCTTGCCTCTGCCATAGTCCTTAAGCAAAACTCATCTGCCAATGCTAGGAAATAGTAGTAGCAAACTGTCCCAGATCTGGCCTACAAATTGTTTGATAGTTTTCAGGGAATTCAGACAATTGATTCCTTTGGCAAAATTATTTTCACTGAATAGGTTTTCAGGGAATTTTTGTTTTTGTGAATTGCCTTTTGACAATGGATTATCAGCAAATTGACCGACAGCCAGTAAACAACTCCCTAACTCTCTCCTGTCCTCTCTGCCTCCTCACAGCTTCCCTTCACTCTCTGTTCACATAAAGGGGCCCATTGGCAGTCACGTGTTTGCATTGTTTGAGCCCCTCAGAGTCTTCTGGGCTTTGAGATCTAAAGCTTGTCAGTTCAGATATGTTGACCTGACTGTGGGTCACAACAAAGGTAAAGGGTGAACACTTTTTTAATAGCCATGAAATGTTTTCTTCAAAATTATTCAGAATAAAATATAAAGGAGATGAAAGTAGAGAAACTCTTGCTGCTATGGTGACCTGTAAGCCCACCTACCCCTAATATCTCCACGTGTACATCTATTTTTCCAGTACCCTCTGCCTTGGAAGGTGACCTGCCATTCCACATATCACAGTTTAGAAATCACTGACTTTATCTAGTCATTTCTTCTCATGAGTCAGAAAACTGAGATGCAGGCCGGGAGCGGTTGCTCACGCCTGTAATCCCAGCACTTTGGGAGGCTGAGGCAGGCAGATCACCTGAGGTCAGGAGCTCAAGACAAGCCTGGTCAACATGGTGAGACCCCGTCTCTACTAAAAATACAAAAATTAGCCGGATGTAATGGTGGGCGCCTGTAATCCCAGCTACTCAGGAGGCTGGGGCAGGAGAATTGCTTGAACTCAGGAGGCGGAGGCTGCAGTGAGCCGAGATTGTGTCACTGCACTCCAGCCTGGGCGACAGAGCAAGACTCCAACTCAAAAAAAAAAAAGAAAAGAAAAGAAAAGAAAAAGAAAGAAAACTGAGGCCCAGAAAGTCCCAGTGACTTTTTAGTCTAATTCAGTGGGGAGAATTAAAAAATGACAATAGAATATTAACTCCCTCCCCCATCAACAAATGTAAATAATTATTAGTTGAACCCCACTACTTGGTACAGAAATCTTCTCTAGTGTCCAAATGGCTTTTCCCAAACTAACAATGGGAAAGGACGTGGATTTCTACTCTAAACAAGTATCAGGTCAAATTCCGTTTCTATTTCTTCCTATCTCTGTAAATTTAGACTGTCTCTTAACCTGAGCCTCAGTGTTCTCATCTGTAATGAATGGAGAAATATATCTACGTTCTCAGATCACTGTGATGATAAAATGAGCTAATATATGTAAAATGTATCAACATCTGCACCATCATAAATACACAGAACTGTTCATTCCTTTCCCTTCTCCTTGCTTCCTACCTTTCACTCCGCTGTACCCAGGACCTAAGGGTTTGAGTGTTGTGTCTGTCTTTCTAATGCAATCCTCTCCAAAAGAGCTGCCAACACTCAAAATAATCTGTGGCCACAAGTCCAAAAAAAGGGTCACAGTGATCAGTCAATTAAAAACCACAAAGCAAATAAATACTATAGGGAGCTGCAAATACAGCTGAAAATAGCTAAAACCCATATAAATTTGCACCAGAAATATCACTTCTCTTCAACATCTCTCAAATATCTATCAACCTCTCTTTCCACAGTTTTGTTTTTCCTAAAATTCTAGTGGAAATTTACAACGCACTTGTAGAAGCTACATGAACCAAAAACATGTCTAGAGGTTCCACATCAGGCTGCTCACCCCTGTGCAGGCTTTCAGAGGAAATAATGCTAAAGGCCTGTCTGGTGACTACATTGGCTAATCCCTAAATCAAGGTATTCCTGGACAGCTAAGTAATCTACCAGAGGAAGGTCAGCTTCCACAGAAGATTTGGAGTATGAAACTCTCAGGGTTTACCTGGAATTCATATGAAGGCGTCAGTTGGAGGAAAGAGGGAAGGAGGGGTAGGAAGAAAAATGTGAAGATTAAAACATTGGCAAGCAAAAGAAAAGAAAGAATTCCCCTAAAACTAAATGGCCCAGTGAGATATCACATGTTGGCAACAGAATGAGCTTGGAGGTGGAAACAGCCCAAGTTGTTTCACCATACTCATTCTCACAGATGACTTTTATTGACAGTCTTTTATGTAACAGGCACTAAGCAAGAAGCTTTATGTACATTATTGCATTTGAACTTCAGAACCTATCTAGGACTTCTTCATTCTTATTTTT
This sequence comes from Theropithecus gelada, assembly GCF_003255815.1. NCBI lineage: Eukaryota > Metazoa > Chordata > Mammalia > Primates > Cercopithecidae > Theropithecus > Theropithecus gelada. Next base: position 131,847,399 of record NC_037676.1, read on the forward strand.
TGAAGTAAGGAGGGAATATTAAACTTTGACCCCCCAGAAATGAAAATTTTATCCCAATATTAAAACTCAAAAGTTCTGCATTAGGATCACTCTGATTTCCCTTAAGTATCTCTGCAATGTCTTTTCTTAAAACTCACCACTGGTTCACTATCTCTACCTTTTTTAAAGCTGGTAGCAATGTATGCCTTTTTTGACAGATAAAATGTTAGGTCTTTACCATGTACAACATGGATGAGCCTGGAGGACGTTAAGTTAAGTGAAATTAGCCAGGCACAGGAAGACAAAGACTACATGAGCTCACTCATCTCAAAAAAAAAAAAAAAAAAAATCACATAGAAGTAGATGACAATGGAATGGTGGTTACCATGGGCTGGGTTGATTGATGGGGGTGGTAGGAAGATATTGGTTAAAGAATACTAAAGTTCAGTTACATAGGAGGAATAAATTCAGGGGATCTATTGTACAACATGATGACCGTAGTTAACAATATATTGCATTCTTTGAACAGGGAATGCTAAGAGAGTGAATATAAAGTATTCTTACCACAAAAATGATAACTATGTGAGGCAATGCATGTGTTAATGAGCCAGATTAACTCATTCCACAGTGCACATATACACCAAAACAATATGTTTTACATGGTTCACCACTTCTTTTAGACTATAAACCGAACTCCTTACCTGGCCAAAAAGCCCAGCATGATTTGATTCCCACCTCATGTTTTCTGCCACTCCCTCCTTTAATATGGTGTGCTCCAGACATACTTAATTATATGTTTTCTCTCCCTCTCCCATTTTCTCTTCCTCACTCTCTCATATATTCTCTCTCTCTCTCTGTCTCTGTCTCTCTCTCTCTCTCTCTCTCTCTCTCTCTCACTTTCGCTTTTTTTTCCTCTCTCCCTCTCATTGGGCTCCCTTTCCCCTCACCCTTTAACTTACATAACTGATCCTCATAATTTCCGACCTCAGCTTCGGCATCACCTTCCTTGGGAAGTCTATCCAGCCACCCCAAGACTATAGTAGATAACCCCCTAAGACTCTGCAGTTGCCTGATTATGGACCAGTAGCACTGTAGTGTAATATTTTACTTGCTCTGTCTCTTATGTGACTCTAAGCCCAGTGAAGGAAGAGGTCACACCTGTTTTGCTCATCACTTGCAATATCTCAAGTGCACAAGAAAAGAAGGAAAACCACAGAAGCAGGGGCAGTCGGAAAGAAGGGAATAAAGACAAGAAGAAAGTAAAGAAGGGAGGGAACTAATTATAAAGAAGATGAGGCTTCTTCGCACCAGAAGCTTCCATTTCTGCCTCCTTTATTAATGTTTTTATACCTAAAATCCCACTGATTGTGCAATAAGCAGCCCACAAACCAGCAGGAGGAACATGGAGAAGGGAGTTGCAATTCTGGTTCTGCCACCAACTCACTGTGTGGCCTTCATTGCCAGACACTTGCTCTTCTTGCCTCTTAATCTCCTTCTCTGTAAAATGAGAATGTAAGACTAGTTCATTCCTAAGGTCATCTCTATCTCTTGCAAGGTCTAATTCTCATATGGGACATGGGTTGGGTTGGATTCATGACAAACAAAGCTTGAAGGAGACATGAGACACTGCCACCCTCTGCCTTCTCAAGGACCCTTGAACCAGTGTGTCGTAGACTATCAGAGTTGCAGACCCTCATTCCAACCTTCTCAGGGTATTGCCTAGGAAATGGAGCCCTCAAAGGATATTACTGAAGTGACAGAGGCAGGAAATGAGTTATAACTTCTTAATAATGTCACCGAAACAAGCTTATTAGGTTATGATAACCTATGACCCTATCACCCAGGTTTTAATCCAATTCTGCCTCAAAGAAGCGTTTGGGCCTGACTTTTGTGTCCTTGCTTTTCTCCCAGTCACACACATACACACACACACACACACATACACACACATTTTCTCGTTTACTCCATCACACCACTTCATTTATTGCATGGGAGAGTTGCTGATGAAATATTTCTCACCAAGTCATGCATAATTGGTTTAATGTCTCAGTCTTCCAAGAGCATTTGCATTTTAATAGGGGACAATATTTTATTAGCATTAATGTTAATTATTAAGTAAAATAGCTTTCATTTTTATAGCACTGTAGAGTTTACAAGGCACATTTACATATAACATCAAATTTATACTCACAAAGGTGAAGAGAGAAGGATGTTTTTATTAAAAGAAAAAAGTTACCTTGAATTACATTTTCTTCCTGTGGTGTGACTCTGCCATTTACTTGGGGAAGGGGAGATTTTTAAATTGAAATATTACATGTTAACATGAAACAATTATAAATTCTAGATGATCTGCACAATTAGAGGAGATTATAAAGTATTTCTATATTTTAATAGAAAATGTTTATTTATTATTAAAAATTAATGCTTATAATAAAATGTTAAATGAAACTTTGCCTCAAAATTCTTGATATGAATTTTTATATTGTTTATAAACACAATATATTTTTATTATTTATAAATATATTTTTATTATTTATAAAAATATATTGTTTAATCAGAAAGCATTATACAAGGGTGGAGTTCCATTCATTATTGTATGGAAAAAATAAAGCTGGATGTTAGGACTTTGCCCAGTTTCTAATATTTTTTTCTTTATTTCTCCTTTGTTACACATGAAGATTCATTGGGAAGGAAAATATGGTGTTTCTTTTTTTGTGGGATCTTAGTTCTCTGCATTAAGTCATTGGAGGCTTTGAACATAAGTAGTGATGCAACCAGAAGGGAATTTTGCCAATCTTAATCTAAATGGCTATGGCAAAATTGCAATAAATTGAGAGGTTGGAAGTATGAAATATCAGCCAGGAATCCAGATGAGATATAGTTAAGGTCCAATCCAGATAAGCAAGCAGTGAAGATGGACAAAAGGTGAAATGTGTGGGAGTAACATAAATGTACCTCTCTAATCTCCAGTATTGATTGAGGTGTCATCTTCCTGCAGTGATTCCACATCCCCAAGTCCATTATTAACTTTGATGAGTTATTCAGGGAAAAGGAGAAGCCAATCTCAACATGCAATAGGAACCTATACATTTTGTTGCACAAAATGTCCAGCATTCATTCAATAATTACTAGGAAGAATAAGAAACAGAACTGAGGGGGAAAAAAGAATCTGGCAATAGGAATGAATACAAAGATGATCCATTTATTGAATTTAATAGACACAGACCTTTTAAAAATTGTGTTAAAGCATTCAAGAGCAAAGGTGACATTACAGAACATTCTTGCAGGATGCAGAACATTATCAGAGAACTGAAACCTGTAAGAAAGAATCAAATGGAGATCCCAGAACTAAAAACAAATTGTAACTAACATTGTAACAAATAATACAATAGATTCAATACAGCTCATAAAACTCATATACCCAATGGTATATCAGTAGAAAATACCCACATTGAAGCACAGAGGAGGAAAAGTATTGAAATCCAGAAACGAATTGAGAAAAAAAAATTCACCATGGATAATAACTAGAGGATAGATGTTGTAGATATACTAGTATTAAACTAAGTATTCTTTTAGGCAATAATCCATTTTAGAGATGAGAGATACTGTATAATGATTAAAAAAAATTAATCTACCAGGAAAATATAATCATTGTAAATGTGCATGCATTTTCTAATATATATAAACTATATATCATCTAAAATATCATATATATCATATCAAAGAAGTTATATATCATAGTTTCAGAATATATAAGTTGAAAATTGATGCAACTATTAAAAGACATAGACAAAATTGCAACCATACTCGAAAATTTTAATACACCTCTGACTGAAACTGATGGAAAAATAAGTAAAGATATATTAGAGACCAGGAGAATATGCTGATTTAATTATAATTAATTTGTTAGTGAACATTAATTAGCTGATTCTAAAATTTATAGAACATAAAAAGGGCTGGGAAGAACCAAAACAATTAAAAAGAATACTTAGAGGACTTACATTTTCAGATATCAAGATTGATTATAGAGTTACAGTTAATTAAGTCAGTGTAAAAATAAACAAACCAATAAAACTAAAAGTAATATACAGAAACAGATATATATGTGATTACTCAGTACATAACAAAGGCAACACTAGTTCAATAGAGAATGAATGGTCTTTTTAGTAAATGGTGCCATGAAAATCCTGACTCTCTATTTTATAATAGATACAAAAATTCCCAATGTACCATAAATCTAGATGAAAATAGCAAAACATAGTAGAGCTTCTACAAGAAAGCCTAGAAAAATATCTTGATACTTTAAGTAGACAAAAATTTCTGAAATAGAACATACCTGCAAAAAACTACCCATATAGAAAAAGAATGACAGATTACAATTTAAAATACTTGTATAAAAAGAAACCATGAAGAGCATGAAGGTGAGCCACTGTGTGGGAGATGTTTGCAATTCATGTATCTGACGAATGTCTAAACTTCAGATTATATAAATAACTACCTCAGTGATAAGAAAAGAAAACAAGCAATAATAGACAGAGAGCCAAATCATGACTGAACTCCCATTCACAATTGCTACAAAGAGAATAAACTATCTAGGACTATAATTTACAAGGGATGTGAAGGACCTCTTCAAGGAGAACTAGAAACCACTGCTCAAGGAAATAAGAGAGGACACAAACAAGTGGAAAAACATTCCATGCTCATGGATAGGAAGAATCAATATTATGAAAATGGCCATACTTCCCAAAGTAATTTATAGATTCAGTGCTATCCCCATCAAGCTACCATTGTCTTTCTTCACAGAATTAGAAAAAACTACTTTAAACTTCATATAGAACCAAAAAAAGAGCCCATATAGCCAAGACAATCCTAAGCAAAAAGAACAAGCTGGAGGCATCATGCTACCTGACTTCAAACTATACTACAAGGCCACAGTAACTGAAACAGCATGGTACTGCTACCAAAACAGATATATAGACCAATGGAACAGAACAGAAGCCTCAGAAATTATGCCAGACATCTACAACCATCTGATCTTTGACAAACCTGACAAAAACGAGCAATAGGGAAAGGGTTCTCTATTAATAAATGTTGTTGGGAAAACTGGCAAGCCATATGCAGAAAACTAAAACTGGACCCCTTCCTTACACTTTACACAAAAATTAACTCAAGATGGATTAAAGACTTAAATGTCAGACCTAAAACTATAGAAACCCTAGAAGAAAACCTAGGCAATACCCGTCAGGACATAGGCATGGGCAAAGACTACATAACTAAAACACCAAAAGCAATGGCAACAAAAGCCAAAATTGACAAATGGGATCCAATTAAACTAAAGAGCTTCTGCACAGCAAAAGAAACTATCATCAGAGTGAACAGGCAACCTACAGAATGGGAGAAAAATTTTGCAATCTATCCATCTGACAAAAGGCTAATATCCAGAATCTATAAGGAACTTATTTACAAGGAAAAAAAAAAACAAGCAACCCCATCAAAAAGTGGGCAAAGGATGTGAATAGACACCTCTCAAAATAAGATATTTATGTGACCAACAAACATATGAAAAGAAGCTCATTATCACTGATCATTAGAGAAATGCAAATCAAAACCACAATGAGATACCATCTCACGCCAGTTAGAATGGTGATCATTAAAATGTCAGGAAACAACAGATGCTGGAGAGGATGTGGAGAAATAGGAACACTTTTACACTGTTTGTGGGAGTATAAATTAGTTCAATCATTGTGGAAGACAGTGTGGAGATTCCTCAAGGATCTAGAAGCAGAAATACCATTTGACCCAGCAATTCCATTACTGGGTATATACCTAAAGGATTATAAATCATTCTCCTATAAAGACACATGTACATGTATGTTTATTATGGCACTATTCACAATAGCAAAGACTTGGAACCAACCCAAATGCCCATCAATGACAGACTGAATAAAGAAAATGTGGCACATTTATACCCTGGAGTACTATGCAGCCATAAAAAAGGATGAGTTCATGTCCTTTGCAGGGACATGGATGAAGCTGGAAACCATCATTCTCAGCAAACTAACACAGGAACAGAAAACCAAACACCGCATGTTCTCACTTATAAGTGGTAGTTAAACAATGAGAACACATGGACATAGGGAGGGGAACATCACACACCGGGGCCTGTTGTGGGGTGGGGAGTTAGGGGAGGGATAGCATTAGGAGAAATACCTAATGTAGATGACAGGTTGATGGGTGCAGCAAACCACCATGACACTTGTATACTTATGTAGCAAACCTGCACATTCTGCACATGTATCCCAGAACTTAAAGTATAATAAAAAAAAAAAGAAGAAGAAGAAGAAGAAGATATGTTACACAAGTACTCCACAAAAATCGATATGCAATGGGTGGGCACAGAAAAAAGGTGTTCAAACTCATTAGTCAGCAAGATAATGTAAATTAAAACTACAGTGTGATACCACTACATGCCCACTAGAAAATCTAAAATTGAAATACCACCAGTGCTACCTAGCATTAATGAGGATACGGAACCATCAGAACATTCCTGCTCTGCTAGCAGGACAGTATATTGATACAACTTTAGAAAACCTATTGGCAGTGTCTCCCCAAATGGAACACACATGTACCCTCTGATACAGGATTTCCACTCTTAGATATATATCAAACTGTATACCAAACGATATGCCAAACAGGAATGAGTATAATTGTCCTAAGGGCATAAAGGGGAATGTCCTTAATTATCATTGTGAAAAATTGGAAACAAATATCAATAGTAGACTAAGTAAACAAGATGTTGCATACTCAGGTAATGAAATAATTTACAGTAAGGAGGGTGGACAAATCATTGCTACACACAATCAAAAGGCTAATATTACTAACATAATGTTGAGCAAAATAAGCCAGACACAAAATAGTATATGTTCTATGATTCCACTTATATAAAGTTCAAGAACAAGCAAAAATTAGAAGTCAAGGCGGTGTTTCCATCCTTTGGGAGATGTAGTGATGGGAGAGAAGCATGGGGGAACATCTGGAGCTTTAGTAACTGCTTTTTCGGGATCAAGGTGCTAGATACTGGGGTGTGTTTCCTTTTGAAAATTCATCAGGTAGTACTTTTATGATTTGTGTACTTTTCTGACTTTGTTTCATAAAAAATGTATTCAATAACACGTTTACTTGTAAACAAATTTGTGTAGCATCCCAAAATCTTGCCAAATCTACTCTTTAGTCTCTGGGACTATTTAATATTTAACCCATTTTTTAATATTCTTATTCAAGACATTTCCCCTAAGTAAACACCTGATATGGTTTTATTGGACTATTAAAGAGGAGAAAGGTTTTTTTTTTACTTTCTTAAAAGAAAGGTGCTGTGTCCACCCAATATTAAATATCTTGTATTTAATATTTTATATTTATAGTAACTATAATAGTAATACTAATATTAAACATACTGAATTAAATATAAATCAAATTCAATATCTCAAATACCATGTATGTTTAAAAGATTACAATGTGGGGAGCAATATTATTTATTAAAAAGCTAAGATTAAATAAAAGGACTGTAACTAATAATAAAAACATTAGAAAATTAAGATCAATACATGGAAAATTTTGAGATTACAGAACTGCTTTTCCACGCTGGGGATCTGCAGATTCAACTCTCCTGATTAAACTCAAGAACTGGCTGAAAATTTAAATATAAAAAGAAAAGACAGTAAAGTCAGGAAATCATCTCTTCTGCTTTTTAACTGGTGAATTCTCGCTTACAAATTGCTCGGTCCTGAACAAGTTCTGCACAGGAGCCAACTAGCATGCATATGAAAGCATCAGCTATTGCCAGCACCTAAGTCACAACATGAGCACCATTTTCCTCCCATCTGAAATCCTGCCACAGCCTCTACCCCAATGGGCAGCCCTAAACACAGCTGTCTGATGTCCCAGGCAGCTGTGGTACATGGAAACTCAGTAGGGACATGATTCCAAATACATGGGCTGCCTTCAAATCCTGGCCCCCAAGACTACATCCTTACAGCAGAACCCTGTCTGGAAATGAGACAATTATTTCTTTCTAGTGGGGGTTGCGGAGAGTAGAGGATGAGAGTTGGAAAGGAGAAGGAGAGTTAGGGGATGGGAAACCAACAAAATGTGGTTCATTTTCAGGAAGCTGCTAGGCTGGATCTTTCAGAACAGCTCATATTTTTTTCAAGATGCATTTTTTGAGGTCCCCCACTCCGGATACCCCAGTGCCCTCCTTTCAGCCTCGGCCCTTGCATCACTACCAGCCAGGGGAAGGAGCCGTGGCATGGCAGTGGTCACAGTTCTCTTGGATAAGCTTTACCGTAATCTTCATAAACCTCAATGCTCAAGGTGCAGAGGGAGATTGGAGGAAACTTGTTTTTCCGTTGGTTTTTCTCTGACTTCTGCGGCTAATCATTCCTGGAACAGGAAGCTGGAGAAATGTAGGTAGGAGACACTCTTCTGACCAGTCAGGTTGCCTCACCCTTCCAGAGCACAACTGATTAGGAAAAGCTTCAGGGTTACATAATCTCCTTCCTTTATGGTGGTTTTCCATCAAAAGGTGAATGGGCTCAGCCCTGAGAACTGCCCACCCCTAAGAAGCAGAGCAGGAATCTCTTGGTTGTATTTTAGTATTGCTGCCTCCTTCGTCACAATGCCCCAGTGCACAAGTAAGAGCAGGAAAATGGGATCCATCAATTTATTCCATGAACCTTTACTGAGTGTCCATTCTTCTTTGTATTTGAAATACATCAGTAAAGGAAATGAACTCTACCCTGATAGATTCATATCCTAGTGGAGGGATGCAGAGTAAACCACAATACATAAGTAATTTACACTGTAGGTTAGAAGTTGGTGAATGAAATCAAGAAAAGGAGAGCAGGGACAGAGGGATAGGTGGTTGGGAGGGCAAAGACGTGGATTGAAATTTTTAACAGAGCACAAGGTAAGACTCCTTGAAAAGATGACATTTGAGCAAAGACTTGAAGGAGATGAGGGTGTGAGTTACGTGACTATATGAAGGAATAGCAAAGGCCTAAGGCAGGAGTGTTTCCAGAGTTGTTGTCAGGGTGGGAGGAGTACAGTGAGCAAGGAAGAAAAAAGTAAGAGATGATGTATATGATTGGTTGGGGGGCAGGTGTCAGATCCAGTGGCACTTTGCAAATGATTAAGGACTTTGTGCTCTTAGAGTAAATAAAATGGCAGCTATTATTGTTCTGAGAAGTGTAACAGAACCAGCACATTCACCCTCGTGCTCACTCTGGGTGAGAGCAAACACAGAAAGGGTCATCAAATATCATTAACAGCTGTCTGTACTGGAGGCCCCTTTAGGCTTCTGGGTCAAGTTAAATAACCTACAGACCCACCTATCCTCATGGCTGGGGTGGGGGTGGGCCAGAAGAGTGACAGCCTATGTGTTTAAGAACATGATGTAAATCATTCAACTGACCCACTGAGAGCTGTGAAAGCAACTTTGAATTTCTTTTCCTGCAGAAGGAATGGCTTTACCTTAAGTCACTCCCTTCCTCAATCTTCTTTGTGACCAGAGAGGCAGATTCCAAAGACTGCCAGCTAAGTACAATCTACACCCTCCAAATATAGCAGAGCTAACTGGCTATACCAGGCCCTGGTGCCATTAGCTCATGCTCCAGCTCCCTGTGCTGGCCACCCATACTGCTTTATGGAATGCAATCTCTTTTTAAAAATAATGACACAGTAAGTGCGCTATGACTTCAGTGATATAGTAAGTTAGGCGAATTCTTTGAAAGCTATCAGTTCATTTTGAGCACGGCCACCAGTCTCTGGTAGAGAGAAGTTTGTTGATCTGAAGGCATGAAACCAAGGGGTAAAGGACATATTGAACCAGACGATAAACACCGTCACGGTGAGTGTCCCTCCCACCCCCAAATTCCAACAAATCATAGCAAGAAGATGAGGTTAGATAACAGAAATGCATGGAAACAAGCCTGATCAGAACCATTGACCTTTGAATTTTAGAGCAAAACAGTCATTTAGAGATTGGTCAGTCTTCATGTCAATCTGTTCAACCTTTCAACACAGATTCAAATCCAGTTGGCAGATATGTTTTGTTTAAACTGTATAGCATTAAAAAAAAATTATGTAGCTGCCAATATTTATAATAAATCAGGATATCTCACATGCACAGAATTGTATTTCTTGCTTCTCTTTAAAAATATGAATATCTGTCAATACCACATCTGCATTCCAGCATAGCTGGAGCTAAATGCAGCTGTCCCTGTGGACTGGACAGGTGGTCACCATATCACCCCAACTCCTGCCATTCACTATTACTTATTTCTGGCCCATTTCACTTATTGTAGCTCTAAAGTTGTCAAGCCCTCGCCTGATCTAATATTCTTTTATACAAAAGGTAGAAAACTGAGGCCTAAATGAAGGGAAATAATAGAATCTTCAGTCAAAGATCAGTCACCCCCAGAAATGTATGAACCTAAAAATAAAAATCTCACAGGAATTAAATTTGCATAGGCCAGTCCCTCCTCCTAACATAACCTGGTGGCCAAGCCTCCATAATACTCTGGGGCCAGGCTCTTGGTTATGTTTTAGAATTATTTTTAATATAACTTTTGTTCTTGTTCACTCAGTGTCCCACAGTAAGCTGCACTGGGGACTAAAGGCTTGAAAAAGCAAACAGAGTTAGGGGCCCTAAGCTTCTTCTCAAGAGTTCAGATGGAAACCATAAAACCACCGCACCAGGTTCCAGATGAGTTCCACTGGAAGCTGGTAAAAACCTCCTGTCCAGCCTGGTTAATGGCACTTAAGCACTGGACTGTTTGGCTGCCACTCTCCCTTACTGGGATTGCTAAAAATACTCTCTTTCTCTCTCTCTCTCTCCCCCCCTTCCTCCCCCCTTTTTTTTTTCTTTCTTTGAGACAGAATTTCAGTTACCCAGGCTGGAGTGCAGCAGCACAATCTCCGCTCACTGCAACCTCCACCTCCCAGGTTCAAGCAATTCTCCTGCCTCAGCCTCCCAAGTAGCTGGGATTACAGGTGCCCACCACCATGCCCAGCCAGAACAACCACTCTTTAGGACCTGGACATACCTGCCACTCTCTGTGCCCTTTCCACTTGGTAAATGCCACTATCCCCCTCTCAGACATGCAAAGATCCAGGCTATTCTGTTACTTGCCCGTCCTCACCCTCCTCAGCAAAGCTCTTTCTCTTATTGCATCATTGTTTTCTGCTTTTCCCAAGGGAAGTTCCAACATTAGGCTTCATTATAACAGGGGAAGAGTTCCATGAATGAACAAGAAGGTAAGAAAATGATTTAGAAGATCAGAATGCTTTCCTACCCTTTTATTCATTCATTCATTGTTTCAGTATTGAGCACCTGCTGGGTTGGGTGTTTAGAAGATCTAAATGTAACTAACGTACCTGCTCTGCTCTCGGGGAGCTCACAAAGTCAAATCCTGATTATGCAGTGTAACACAAGTGATGATTGAAGGGACTTTCTTGAGCTTCAGGTTCCTCATTTGTAATAGAAGAACCCCACTTACTTCCACATAGTCTGGCTGTGAAGAACAAATGAGAAAAATTGATGTTAGCAATCTTTATAAATGACAAAGCACAATGTTAGCACCTGATCACAATCTCATATTACACGCGCTCAAGGATTTGAACCATTGTGGACAGGTCCTTTAAGTAAATAAATGTGGAAGTAGGGAAATCTCCTCCTTACAGCAAAAAGCTAACTAACTAATGTGGAAAGGATGATGGAAATAGAAAACAACAATTTGGCAACCTTCAAAACAGTAATCAATTCAGGATAAGAATCATCAATGATGATAAAACCAGTGGCTTAAAGTATGAGAAGTAACAGAATGTTCACATATTAAAGCACCTCTTAACAAGATACTTATTAATTACAAAGCGAAAGTTTGGAAAATGCCTTTACCGCAGCATTTACTGTAACTGGCAGACACCATCTTAATCAAATAAAGTCAACGTCACTAATAATGAGTGAAATTGACATCGTGTGCCTCCTGATATAATGAATGAAAAAGGACACAACTTCACTTCAATGATACTCCAGCTGAAAATGCATGACCTGAATCTAATCATGAGGAGATACTGGAGAATCTCAGATTAAGAAACATTTTGCAAAAATCTCACCTGTACTTTTCTAAAATGTCATTGCCATAAAAGACAGAAAACTGTTCCAGATTTAAAAAGATGAGACATGAATAAATTCAATGTGTGATCCAGTGTTTTCTTTTACCATATGGCATAAAACTGGAACAACTGGTGAAATTCAAGTGAGGTCTATAGATGAGGTAATAGCTTTGTATTAATGTTAATTTCCTAGTTTTGATGATTAACAATAGTGCTTATGTAACAAAATGCATTTTCAGAAAGTACACATGGAAGTCTTTAGGGATAAAGAACATTATGTCTGTAACTTTCAAATAAGTCTGAAAAAAATATGGCATTATATGAAAATACATGGTATCATTTAAAAATACATGGCATATATAATAGATGGTACATATATATTAAATTTAGTAAAGTTGGTAAATTATTAACATGAGGGAAACTCCTTGTACTATTCTGTCAATGTTTTTAAGAGTCTGAAATTATGTCAAAATAAAAAGTTTAAAGCAGTAGCAAGAAAGAGGTACAACGTTGATACCTTCAATCAGCCCAGAACCAACACAAAGCATAACGGAGAGACTTGGCTGCACTTTCCAGAAACTCCAGATGCCAAACACTTTTCACCCATTTTTATTTTATCCCTGTCTTCCAGGCTTCTGATATTCATGACAAGATGGGAGATGATACTAAATGGGCCTATTTCTTCAGTGATGGTTTCCCATAACTAAGCAGTGTTTTTAGAACCACCTATATTATTGCTGAGCCAGCTGGAGTCTTCAAAGTTTATTTCCTAGAACCCATAGTCCACATAATCTCTTTCATTACTGCTGGAAGGCAGCAGGGTACCTCTCCTGCAGTGCCTCATGCCACCACAAATAGATCATGCAGAAATCAGGTGGCAATGGGGTCTCTCCTGCTATTTGCACCATATGATGGCTGTTTGTGCTGGACTCTTCATTTGCCACTTGAGCCATTGTGGTCAGTTCCTATCTGCCCTGGGGAAAAAAAAAAACTGGCAAAGTCAACTGGGCCAGGATGCTTTGCATTTTGGGGAATCATGAAATGGCCAGTCCCAGCTAATGGATACAAGGTAACTCACCATCCCCATAGTGATCCAAGGACTACTATACTGGACAATAGAGACAAAAATGCATCCCCTCCTCCCAACTGGTGAAGACAATCTAGAGACAGTGCAAGAGTGCTCCCTTCTGCCCAGAGCTCAAATTGCCCTAAGTTCACATAGTTTAGCCTCAAGAGAGTTTGAAATGAACCCTTCTGCTTCCGGAGCACACATCTTAAATGCTATGCCGTAGTCGTCCCTTAAGCCTGCACCTAAGATTTCACCTTTATGATCTCGTTTCATCTCTTCAACAACCTCAATAGCTAAGTAGAGCAGAGATCATCACACCCTCTAACCGGTAATTTGAAACAGGTGCTTCAATAGTAAAGTACTTACCCAAGGTCAGGAAGACTTCCCACAGAAAGCCTCACCTCCATATTTAAAATTCAGTGGCTGCAAAGAATGGCTTTAAATTCTCCTGCACCCCTAAAAGTATAGGTGAGATTCTGCAATTCTGGGTCATCCTCAGTATGCAGGGGCTGGGGAGGAATGGAAAACTGGCAGAGGGACTAACTACGGTCATTATAATTCGGTACAGCCTTTATTAGTTTTCCTGTTGAGATCTGACCTACCTAGAGCTATATTCTTGGTTTCTCATGAATCTACTGTTCTTCACTCCCTCCCCTCAGTAGGAGCTGCCAGAATGGAAATGACTATCAAATCTGAAGAGAAAACAGACTAGACTTGTGCCACAGAAAGCATCGATCCACGACTACGGAGTTCAAGGCTCTCAGCTCACTCAGACAGTGGGGGTAGGGAAGAGGAGGGGAGGACAGGTGCTTCTTCAGGGACAAGTGAATTTCCTATCCCTGGAGTTTACAAGCAGAAGTAAGCATAGTAATCCCACCTCTCAATGTGCACACTTGAGAAACACACACACATTTGTTTGCACAAGGAGCCACATACTACATTTTATAGTAGGAGAAAAAAAGAGATGACAACAATTTATCAATAGAGGAATGGTGAAATAAACCATGACATATCTCCATTAATCAATACTAAGAATCAGTTAAAAGAATGAGGTATATTTGTACATAATTTCAAGAAAAAGTCCAAGTGATATAATAATGAGATGAAATTATTTGATTTATGTTAAAACATATACATACCAAGGTACCCAAACATGTATATAAAGACGTAGATAAAGCTTTAAAAAGCTGTGCACCAAAATGTTAACAGTGGTTTCCTCTGAGAAAACTTCAGGGGTTTGGAGAAAACAGCCTGAAGGAGACTTAGGCCTTACCTGTGATATTTTACGATATCACCTTATAAGAAGGTATTTACATATTAGGAATGCAACTAAACATTATTTTTTTCTTAAAATTCAGGCCCTTTCTACTGGACATTTCAAATTTCAACTGGGGCATGGAGACAGTTTCTGTTTTTCCCAGACCAACCACTGTCAAAAGGTACCAAAATAGAGCAATTCAAACAGTTGATAGAATTTTAGGAAGATAGACCTAAATAGTCAGAGCACTGGACTGGAAAATGACAATGAAGTCCCGCTAGTCCAAAGATTTAATAGTGCTCTATGTGTATCAATGCACCATGCATTGATTCAAGGCCTGATGGAAACTAATATAGAAGCACATTCATAAAGGTATGGTTCTTCCCAAAGACAGACTTCTCCGTTAGTGGGAAAGAGAATGGCTTTTATGGCTAACTAGGCAAGCAAACTGAGTCCTTGGTGAGTTTTAGCTGCTTTATCTATCTCCTGGGTACATGCAAGATACATTCAGTACAGCAATCCAGCTGTCTGAATTACCTGCGCCTAGCTGATGATGGCTAAAATCGATGTTCCTTTTCCAGAATGTCAACAGATTATGGTTTTGTTGGGGGTGAATTGCTGAGAGAAACAGAAAAACCTGAAAGATCAAACTGGGACCCTCCGGTAGCTGGACTCCATGATAAAAGGAGAGCGGGTGGCTTCACTTCCACCCACTGAAGTCTAGAGACTGTTTTGTATCAAATTGTACTTAGCAGTCATGGAAGGAAGTTTGCACAAACTTAATGTTCTTCAATGGCTGTGCTCACTTAAAGTTAATTTTATTGTGGTGGTTGTTGTCTTGAAAGTTTAGAATAAAGAGACTCCAGGAGGTCTTTTCATAACAGATAATGATCCTGGAACGCAGAAATGTTTTGCTGAATAGTTTGGAGGGATAAATTAATTAATTATTTGGGCTAAAAAAAAAAATGAGCTGGAAAGAAATGGAGAAAATACTACACTTGGAACTAGAAGACCAAGGTTCAACACTCGGCTGCCATACTCACTAGTTGTATGACCTTGAGCAATACAGCAAACCTCTCGGAGCCACATTGTCATCTGTAAAATGGGTATAACGCTAATATGCAACTAGTCACAAGGTTGTCATACAGTACTAACAAAATAGTTATCATTAGCTTCAGTTTACTGATGAGGAAACTAAGACTCAAAGGCTTAAGTGAATTTCCCAAGGATACATAGCTAGTGAGTGGCAGAGCCCAGTTTAAAACCCAGGTACATGTGGCTGCAATGTCTCAATTCTTCCATGCCACCTTTTCCTTCAAATACGTTGGGTTTAATATTGGTTATTTGAACTCCATTCATCTCTAGATCCCATCCTCCAGCACCTGGCAAAGAAATTAGTGCATATTAGGTGTTCATTATGTATTTGTTAAATAAACCAACCCATAAATCAATCAATGAGTAAGCTAACAATTTTTTGATTCATTTACAAATACTATTAAATAGTTATATGCATAACACATGAGTGATGATTGTTTCATGTTCATAATGTCATAAATATATTTCTCCAAATTTGATATGAGTGTTTCAAATGTTAATGTTTGTATATACGCTTGCATCTGCAACGTGTGTGTGTGTGTGTGTGTGTGTGTGTGTGTGTGTGTGTGTGTGTGTGTGTCCAAAAGTGAGGGAACATGAGAATAAGACAAAAACAAAAGCAATTGTATTCTGTGAACAGCCTCTTTGGTATAAGATAGATGCCGGCACCTGTCTTTGGAAATTCTGGAAGCTCTCTGGGTAGTATCTCCTTCCACACCTCAGCTGACAGTCTTTACTTTGAATTGCACAGAGAATTGTCTTTGAGGAGCAATTCTAGCTCCTTTCTCCATCAGCATTTGGTACATAGAAAAGGTCAGACTTGCAATTGGATCTGTTTTCTGCATTCCCAAGGTTCTGGCTCAAAGTGAAACATCAGGGAGCTTTGTGATCAAATAACCAATGTGATCAGATAACATTTCATTACACAATAAAGGCCACCGGCGCCTGCTTCCACCTTGCCATGCTGGGCAAAGGTGGTCTGTGGAATGCTGAACTTCCATGTCTGGCTCAAAAATGCAGTTCAGGCCTCCAAGACAACACCCAGCTGCCTTTTCCACTTGCAGTATATGTTTTCAAAACCTCAATTCTCCTTTTCCTCTTGGCTGTAGATTTCAGACCGGTCTGGCATGTTTGTGACTTCATAGGCTCATAGATAACTAGGAGTCATAACTCTCCTTCTTATTTCACCTCTTAATAACTATGTTATTTGGGGAAGTTCCTTGACCCCTCTGAGCCTCAAGTTTCTCCTCTGTGAAATGGGACTACTGATACTTCGAGGTTCAAATGAGTGGCACATATTGAAGTGTGGAATGCTTATCAACGGGAAGGGTTCATTAAGCCAAAGCAGGAAAATGCTAGCATATGTAAAAGATAAAAATATAATTTTTGACTATGTAAAGGTTTCCCAGTTGAATTTGAATTTCAAATAAACAACTAATTTTATAGCAGATATATGTCCCATGCAATACTTAGGATAGACATACACTAAAAATACACTTGTCATTTATCTGAAATTTGAATTTAACCGTGTGTCCTAGATTTTTTTTTTCAGAATATGGCAGTTCTACTTCTAGCCTTAGCCCCTCAGCCACAGTCACCGGGCTGAACTCAGAGCTTGGCAGGTATAGACTGTGGGCCAAGTTGGGGGATTTCTGAAGAGAGTTGCCCCACGTACCTGAGGAAAAGATGTCCAGAAAGGTGTGATGAGGAGAAGCACAGGAGGGAGGGAAAGAACAATACTTTGTTGCCAGAGACAGAATCCCATTGAGAGGCTGCCACTGCCATCTCAAGACTCCATAAAGCTCCAGTAATAATTACCAGTCTCACAGCAGCCATCACAATGATCGAATGAGATAAGGCACATTTAGGGCTAAGACCTGGCATTTAGCAAACTCTCCAAAATAGCCTTTATTATTATTTTTTGAGGGACTGAGAAGTAGCATGTATTGGACATATTGATATCCCTAGCCCCAAAATGAGTATCGTATAGATATCATCTCAGGTAAACATCGTAACAATTTTCCAGGGTAGTTCCTGTTATTGATTGCAGTTTACTAAGGTACAGAGAAGTTGACACCTCCCCAAGTCCTCTTGGTACTTGATAGTAAGTGGTGGAGACAAGATTTGAATCCAAGCCTGCTTGTGGTTAAATCTATCTTTCTGCACTGCATCAAGCTGCTTGGAAGAATCCTTTCGGGGTCCTCATGTTTTGGTAACCCATTTGCTGCTGACACCACTAGGAGACTTGAAGCCATTGCTGAATGACTTCAAGCTGCTTCTTTCTGAAACAGCCTCCTGTTACCCATCTTAGAGACGGCACATGGGGACAGGAAGCAACTGTCCCAGGTTGCCTCTTAAGAGATTAAGTGCAAGAAGCTCCAAGCTGAAATGGGGACATCAGGACAGGGTCCTGACCGCCTTCCGGGCCCCCCTTACTGACCAGTCCCTGAGAGCAGGACTGCACTTCTGGCTGGTGACCTCTGCTAGTGTTACAGGGCCCACTCTTTGCTCCATCTCTCTTGGCCCAGAGCCAGGGGTGGGCTGTGGAAAGACACAAGGGTGGATAAGTCTGAATGGACCCCCCCTCCAATGGTCACACCCCCCAGCCCCAATTCAGTTAAAGATTGCAGGAAGTGGTTTGTCCGTTTAGAAGTCTTCACAGCTCTGAGGCCCTTCTGAGAAATTAACTTGCAGTTCTCTAAAGATAGATTGCGCAAAACGGGAGGGGGCAGCCCCCAAGGACCCTCCAACTGCAATTCTCCTGAGGACTTCCAGAGACTTCTGCCAGTGCCCCCACCCCCACCCCGCCCCCTTGAGCAGCTGCCTGTCCCTGGATGGACCAAATCAACACCCGACTCTTGTGCAAGGCTCGGGTTTCATGTCCCCAGTGAACAAATTCTGTTCTGAAGAGGCGGTGGGGTGGGGAGGCTGAGGAGGGGAGGGGACATCAAAAACAGGGGTAGGGGAGGGGAGGATGGTGGGGGTGGGGTTTTCAGCTGCTCATGTCATTTATTTTCCATGGAATCTTAACTGTAATTTCAAACTGCATCTGGGTTTTCTGAAACTATGTGATTTGACATGAGGTTCACAGAGAGTTTAGGCCTTGCTCCAAACTTCAGCGCTTTCACGCCTAGAAAAACAGGTGGCAGGATCCAGGAAGGCAAAGTGATGTGAAAAAGGAGATACTGCTGTCCCCTGATGGAGGGACATGTAAAGAATTAAATAAGCAATTGGTTTAGCCAGAGTAGAGAGTAGGGACATGGATGCCACTCAAACACTGAAATTTCCTAGCAATCAGACAGAGATGGCCTTGGGAGGAACAAGTCTGTACTTCTTTTGTTTTTTGTTTTTTTGTTTTTTTGTTTTTTTTTTTTTTTTACTTTGGACAGAGTTTTTAAGCAACTGGTTTTGGAAAAAGAAAGTAGTTCTACCAAGAAAGGCTAAAATGGACTTGAAGCTCATATATACCACCAACCTATATCCCCAACCAGCACCCTGATCAGAATTGCTCCTTCATTTACACAGTCCTTAAGATTTATTCCAGTTTTTTGTGGATCTCCTCTCTGGAGTATTGGGGATATAGAGACTGAGACACAGTGAGCTTGGGAGCTAGTGAGAGAGGGGGAAAAGACATAGAGGAAGAGAACCCTGTGGTTCCATACAACAGCATGAGTATTGCAAAGCATAGCTGTGCAGAGAAGGGAGCAACACCCTGAGGGCGATGGGAGCTGTAGGCGGAGACCATCATAGGAGCCTCCTGGAGAGGCTGGCAGTGAGCTGTGTTTGAAAGATGAATTCACCAGGCAGACAGGTAGCCAAGCCCCATTCTGGCATGAGCAAATAGCATGTGCATGGAGACATAAAATAGCCTGGACAATGTGAGTCTGTAATTAGTCAGAGGAAAGGATGTAGGTCACAGTGGAATTGAAGCCCCAGACCCCTGAAGCACTGGGCCATGAAGTCCCAGGGAAAGAGGATCTGCTCTAAGCTCTGAGTAGCTTATTACCCAATCTAGAACTCTAGGAAAGAGGGTACACTGGGGCTTGGACTCCCGCAGTCAAGACCCTCCAGCCACACAGGACTTAAACATCATCACTTCCCCTCCCAAGGCCCAGTCCACTGTGATAGACTTGCCTGCTAGAGATCTCTACCATGTCCATCCCAAAGGCTGACCCCAGAAAGCCACTTGGAGCCTTAGGACAAACTGCGAATCCCAGCCGCCTTTCATCTCTGTCATGTGTGTTTGCCTCCAAAGTCACCAGCCCTCTCAGCCACGGGGCTTCTGTTCTTTCACTCCCTACCAGTTTGCACTATGAGATGATTTGTCTCCTCTGCGCACTCAATGTTCTCACTTTTGCACATTTCCACTATGTCCCCAGAAACTATTTCCCTTAAACCTCAACCTTTCCATCAAATTATAATTCTTTCTTTTCCACCTTCGTAACTTAGATTTGACCTGGCAGCACTAGAGGGAGCTGCCTCCCCTCCTCCCATGGGACCCTTGGAACTGGAAGCTGCCCATTCTCCAGGCCCACATACCTCAAGATAGGAGGTGGAGACAGGAAACCCACCAGAATCAGTGTTTCCACCACCCATTCCTGCATTCCTGCAACCTGGCAAAATCCCAAACCTGAATTAAACTCACAGTCGCCTTCTTTGATCTTCTATTGGGGTGACTGGGCACAGCTGGCGAAAATTCCAGAAGCAGAGAAGCAACACGACATCTCCATCACTCCACAGCAAAAGTCTGTTCAAACATCCAGTCTCTTGGTATCAAGGTTACTGGTCAATTCTTTTTCTTCTGCTAGTTTAGTAGCCTTGTCATTTACTTCCAAGAACTTTTCCTTTCAACTTCCTTAGCTTATCCCTATTATCCTAAAACATAACCTGGCTTTCTGATCCAAAATAAAGTTGAGACCATTAGGTATCCACAACTTAAATTCCTGTCCACCTCTGTCAAAATTAACTATTCCTGTGTCTTCTCCCCTTCTAGTATCAGAAGATGTATTAATTTCGTATTGCTGTTGTGACAAATTACCCCAAACGCAGTGACTTAAAATGACACAAATGTATTCGCTTACATTTCTAGATGTCAGAAGTCCAAAATGAGTTTCACAAGGCTAAAAATCGAAGTGGTCTGCCAACAACAATCAGGCAGACCTGGTTCCTTCAGAAGAGAATCAGTTTCCTGCCTCTTTTGGCTTCAAATGGCTTCCAACATTCCTTGGCTTATGGCTGCTTCGCGCCAGTCTCTGCTCTCATGGTCACATTGCCTGCTCTTCTTCTATAGCCAAATCCCTCTTTGCCTCCCTCTTAGAAGGACAACTTGTGATTATGTTAAAGTCCCAAATAATCCAGAATAATCTCACTATCTTAAGATCCTTAATTTAATCACATCTGCAAAGTTCCTGTTGCATATAAGGTAGCATTCACAGGTTCTGGGGATGGCGATATGTGCATCTTTGAGGGGCCATTATTCAGCCTCTCACAAATGATGCAGTGTGACTGCATCTTCGTGGCCACACCCCCACCTATTCCCCTCAAGATCTCTGCTCCTCCCCCTTTCTAGCCTCTAACGTGGTCTTCCATTCCCTATGAGTTCACTCCCATGAGCCTATAAACATGATCAACTGTTCCATATTAAAATATAAACACTGTCTGGATCTAACATTTTCCTCCAACCTCTCTTTCTACTCTACTTTTTCTTCTAGAACATTCTGGAAAGCATCCTCTTCACTTGCTGTCTCCACTTCTCACCTCCCCCTCCCTAGCCAGATCACTACTATCTCCCTTTTCTCCCACTGCTCCACCAGAACTGCTCTGACAAGTCTCCAGTGACCATGATATTGACAAAACAACGAACATGTTTCCGTCCTATTCTAACTGAAGTCTCCACGCGTTGGACTGTGGACTACTCACAGATTTTCATTTTTGAAACTCTCCTTTGCTTGCTTATGCTCTTCATCTTCTGCTAATCATTTCTTTTCATTATTACTCATAAGTTCCCTCTCCTTTTTCCACTTTTTGAATACTAGAACTGGGTTCTCCCCATAGACACTCTCCTTGGGTAATCTAATCTACTCTCCTTGTTTTAACAACCACCTGTATGCTGGTGTCTTTTACTTATTTATTTATTTTTGAGATGGAGTCTCACTCTCATTGCCCATGATGGAGTGCAATGGCGTGATCTCAGCTCACCACAACCTCTGCCTCCCGGGTTCAAGTAATTCTCCTGCCTCAGCCTCCGGAGTAGCTGGGATTACAGGTGCACAACACCATGACTGGCTAATTTTGTATTTTTAGTAGAGACGGGGTTTCTCCATGTTCATCAGGCTGGTCTCAAACTCCCGACCTCAGGTGACCCACCTGCCTCGGCCTCCCAAAGTGCTGGGATTACAGGTGTGAGCCACCGTGACCAGCCTGCAGGTGTCTTCTAGACTGCATTTCCAGCTCCACCATCTCCCCTAAGTCCTTTCTTCAATTGCCCACTTG
The DNA here is from genome assembly GCF_003255815.1 of Theropithecus gelada. Classification (NCBI taxonomy): domain Eukaryota; kingdom Metazoa; phylum Chordata; class Mammalia; order Primates; family Cercopithecidae; genus Theropithecus; species Theropithecus gelada. The sequence continues at coordinate 131,869,463 of NC_037676.1, forward strand.
ATACCTCCAGCTTGATACTCCACAGGCTCCTCAGGATCGTAAAGCTTGTCCATTCTCCTGTGTTTCCAATCTTCATCAAAGTCATCATCAGCTACCCAGTCATCACTTTTCTCCCAATCACCAAATCTTAATGATTTCACTTTTCTAAATGTTTGTTTTCCCTTTTATCTACTGATCTACTGACTTAGTTTAGGATGTTGTACAAAAGCCCCACAGCTGTTCTTACACCAATCTGCTCACCTCTGCCCAGAGCAGATCCATCCTACATGCAGCCTTCAGAGCTGTTTGTCTATTTGATCTCTCTGCTTGAAACATTTTGATTGTCCCACATCACTTTCACAATAAAACCAGAGTAAATACTCTTTATAGTGGAATCTCAACCCTCTCTGACCTTGCCCCCGTCTCTCTTTCCTGCCTCTTATAGTTGTTCTTTAGTTTGTTAACACCAAGATTCTTTTAATTCCCACAAATGTCAGGATGTTTCTTACCTTTCACCATTGCTTATGCTATTTTTTTACACTTCTTTGATGGCAAACCCAATCTTTAAGTATGGGCTTAGATCACACCTCTTATGAGAAACCATCTGTAAATCCCCAGGCCTTCCTGTGAACTCACCTACTGCCCTCTACGTTTCTCTGCCAGCACTTAGCACATTACTGAACTGAGGAAATAGAAGCATTTAGATGAGAAAGTCTACATATTCTCTTCTCTTTCCAGCTTCTGTCCCTTTTTTCTCTTTCCCTTACAGCAAACCACAAAAGAGGAGTCTAGTTCACTGCATTGTTTGAAACTCTTCAATCAAGTGGTGCTCTCCATCACTTCCAGAATAAAGCCAGGAAATACTTCCTACACTGTAATAGAAAGCTCTCAGGTCAGATCTACCTCTTGGAATCTCTCCTACCTCACTGGCCATTTCTATTCTGCCCCTTTGCTGATCTATCTCGTCACCATAAACTTTATTTCTCTATAACAGTTTTATTTCTCTATAACAGTTTTATTGAGACATAATTCTCTATAACAGTTATTGAGACATAATTCACACACTGTACAATTCACCTATTTGACATGTACAATTCAGTGATGTTTAGTATACTCACAGATATGCACAACCATGAGCACAGCCAATTTTAGAATACTTTCACCAATTCAAAAGGACATCCCATGCCCTTTAGCTATTACCCTCTTATCTCCCTACTCCCCCTAGCCCTAAGCAAGCACTAATCAGCTTTCTGTCTCTATAGATTTGCCTATTCTTTCCATTTCACACAAATTGAATCATTTAAGATGTAGTCTTTTTGTGACTGGCTTCTTTCATTTAGCATAATGTTTTCAATGTTCGTAATGTTGTGGCATGTATCAATACATGATTCCTTTTCATGGCTAAATAGTATCCCATTTTATGGGCATACCATATTTTGTTTATCCATTTTTCAGTTGATTAGGACTTCCTTGTTTGGGCTGTTATAAATAATACTGCTATGAACATTTGTGTACAAGTCTTCCTGCAGGCATATGTTTTCATTTATCTTGGATATATAGCTAGGAGTGGAATTGCTGGGTCACATAGTAACTCTGTGTTTAACCATTTGAGAAACTGCCAGACTATTTTTCAAAGTGACTGCACCATTTCACATTCCTGACAGCAGTACACAAAGCTTCCAATTCCTCCATATTCTCACCAACACTTGAAATTGTTTGTTTAAATTTTAGTCTTTCTAGTGGATATGAATGCCTATCTCATTGTGGTTTTAATTTACATTTCCCTGATGACTAATGATGTCAAGCACCTTTTCATGTGCTTACAAGCCATTTGTATACCTTATTTGGAGAAATGTCTTCCTAGATCCTTTGCCCATTTTTAATTATATTATTTGGCTCTTTATTATTGAGTTTAAGAGTTCTTTATATAGTCTAGATACAAGTTCTTTGTCAAATTTATGACTTGCAAATATTTTCCTCCATTCTTGTCTTTGCACTTTCTTGATTGTGTCCTTTAGAGCATAGCAATTTTTAATTTTGTTGAAGATTCATTTATCTCATTTTTCTTTTCTTGCTCATGCTTTTGGTGTTGTATCTAAGAATTCATTGCCAAATTAGAGGTCATGATGATATATTTGTACATATCTACAGCTCACATCTTCTAAGAGCTGTATAGTTTTAGCTCTTATGCTTAGGTCCTCAATCCACTTTGAGTTAACTTTTAATACAGTGTGAAATAAGGACCAAATTTTACTCTTTTGAGCAGGGATATCCAGTATTCCTATGAAAGACTACTCTTTCTCCTATTGAATGATCTGGGCATCTTTGTTGAAAACCAGTTGATAACAGATACATGGATTTATTTCTGGACTCTCAATTTTATTTCATTTGATCTACATGTTTGTACTTATACTGGTGCCACACTCTCTTGACTACTGATGCTTTGTTGTAAGTTTTGAAATCAGTAAGTGTGAATCCTTCAACTTTGTTTTTATTTTTCAAGATTGTTTTCATAATTCAAGATCCCTTGAAATTCCATATGAATTTCTGGATAAGCTTGTCAATTTCTACAAAGAAGCTAGCTAGGATTCTGATAAGGATTCCACTGAATCTCTAGATCAATTTGAGGAGTATTGCCATCTTAACAATACTCTTACATGCCACAAATATAAAATATTTTTTATTTATTTTAATCTTTAAACTCTAAAAAATTTAAAAAATTTTGTAGTTTTCAGAGCATAAGTTTTGTGCTTCTTTTGTTAAATATATTACTAAAGGTTTTATTCTACTTTATTATCAACTTTTAAGTTCCAGGGTAAATGTGCAGGATGTGTAGATTTGTTACATAGGCAAATGTGCGCCATGGTGGTTTGCTGCACAGATCAGCCCATCACCCAGGTATTAAACCCAGCACCCATTAGCTGTTCTTCCTGATGCTCTTCCTCCCCAACCCCAACAGGCCCCAGTGTGTGTTGTTCCCCGGTATGTGTCCATGTGTTCTTATTGTTCAGCTCCCACTTATAAGTCAGAACATGTGGTGTTTGGTTTTCTGTTCCTGCACTGGCGTGCTGAGTATAACAGCTTCCATGTCCCTGCAAAGGACATGATCTCATTCCTTTTTATGGCTGCATAGTATTCCATGGTGTATGTGTACCACATTTTCTTTATCCAGTCTACTGTTGATGGGCACTTGGATTGATTACATTTCTTTGTTATCGGGAATAGTACTGCAATGAACATACACATGCATGTATACTTATAATAGAGTGATTTATATTGCTTTGGGTATATACCCAGTAATGGGATTGCTGGGTCAAATGGTATTTCTGTTTCTAGATCTTTGAGGAATCACCACACTGTCTTCCACAATGATTGAATTTACATTCCCACCAACAGTATAGAAGCATTCCTTTTTCTCTACAACCTTGCCAGCATCTGTTTCTTGACTTTTTGTAATAGCCATTCTGACTGGTGTGAGATAGTGTCTCATTGTGGTTTTGATTTGCATTTTTCTAATGATCAGTGATGTTGAGCTTTTTTTCATATGTTTGTTGGCTACATGAACGTCTTCTTTTAGAAGTATCTGTTCATGTCCGTTGCCCACTTTCTTTTTATACATATATATTTCCATGGGTTTGGGGGGAACAAGTGGTATTTGGTTACATGAGTAAGTTCTTTTTTTATATTATACTTTAAGTTCTAGGATACATGTGCACAACGTGCAGGTTTGTTAAATAGGTATACCTGTGCCATGTTGGTTTGCTGCACCCATCAACTCGTCATTTACATTAGGTATTTCTCCTAATGCTATCCCTCCCCCAGCCCCTCACCCCGACAGGCTCAGGTGTGTGATGCCCCCGCCCTGTGTCCATGTGCCCTCATTGTTCAACTCCCACCTATGAGTGAGAACATGCGGTGTTTGGTTTTCTGTCCTTGTGATAGTTTGCTTAGAATGAAGGTTTCCAGCTTCATCCATGTCCCTGCAAAGGACATGAACTCATCCTTTTTTATGCCTTTGCCCACTTCCTAGTGGCATTGTTTGTTTTTTCTCTTGTAAATTTGTTTAAGTTCCTTGTAGAGTCTGGATATTACACCTTTGTCAGATGAATAGATTGCAAAAATTTTCTCCCATTCTGTAGGTTGTCTGTTCACTCGGATAATCATTTCTTTTGCTGTGCAGAAGCTCTTTAGTTTAATTAGATCTCACGCATCAATTTTTGCCTTTGTTGGAGTTGCTTTTGGCATTTTCGTCATGAAATCTTTGCCTGTGCCCATATCCCGAATGGTATCACCTATATTTTTTTGTAGAGTTTTTGTAGTTTTGGGTTTTACGTTTAAGTCTTTAATCCATCTTGAGTTAATTTTTGGATAAGGTACAAGGAAGGGGTCCAGTTTCAATTTTCTGTGTATGGCTAGCCAGTTCTCCCAGCACTGTTTATTAGATAGGGAATCCTTTCCCCATTACTTGTTTTTGTCAGGTTTCTCAAAGATCAAATGGATGTGGGTGTACAGTCTTATTTCTGAGTCTTCTATTCTATTCCATTGTTCTATGTGCCTGTTTTTGTACCAGTACCATGCTGTTTTGGTTTCTGTAGCCTTGCAGTACAGTTTGAAGTTGGGTAGTGTGATGCCTCCAGCTCTATTCTTTTTGCTTAGGATTGTCTTGGCTATATGGGCTCTTTTTCGGTTCCACGTGGATTTTAAAATCGTTTTTTTCCTAATTCTGTGAAGAATATCAATGGTAGCTTAATGGAAATAGCATTGAATCTGTAAATTACTTTGGGCAGTATGGCCATTTTCACAATATTCTTTTTGGTACTTTTTTCTTTCCTTCCTTCTTTTTTCTTTCTTTCTTTCTTTTTTTTTTTTTTTTTTTTTTTTTTTTTTTTTTTTTTTTTTTTTTTTAGATACGGTCTCACTTTGTCACCCAGGCTGAAGTGCAGTGGGGCAGTGTCAGCTCACTGCACATCCTGAGCTTAAACAATCCTCCCATGTCAGCCTCATAAGTAGCTGGAACTACAGCCCTGCACCACCATGCCTGGCTAATCTTTTGTATTTTTTGTAGAGACAGGGTTTTGCCATGTGCCCAGGCTGGTCTCAAACTCCTGAACTCCAGCGATCTGCCTACCTTGGTCTCCTAATGTGCCAGGATCACAGGCATGAGCCACTGAGTCCGGCCTTGTATTTTTAGTAGAAATGGGGTCTCACCATGTTGTCCAGGCTGGTCTCAAACTCCTGGCCTCAAGCGATACACCCACCTTAGCCTCCCAAAGTGCTGGGATTACAGGTGTGAGCCACTACACCAGCGTATTCTTTTTGATACTATTATAAGTGAAATTGCTTTATAACTTTCCATTTCAAATTGTTTATTGCAAGTGTTTTAAAATATAACTTGTGTATATTTATCTTGTATCTTGCAACCTTAGTAAACTCATTTATTGGTTCTCATAGTACTGTCCTTAAGATTATATATATACAAGGTCATGCCATTTGAAAATAGAGACAATTCTACTTTCTCCTTTTCTATCTGGATATCTTCTATTTTTCTTCTTGACCAGTAATTATGGTTAGAACCTCTAGTACAATGTTGAATAGATTTTTCAAAAGCAGATATTGTTTCCTTGTTTCCAACCTTAAAGAGAAAGATTTCAGCCTTTCACTATTAAGTATAACATTAGCTATGTGTTTTTTATAAATGGGCTTTATCAAGTTGAGAAACTGTACTTCTAGTCCTAGTTTGTCAAATATTTTTATCATGAAAGGGTGTTTGAATTTGTCACATGTTTTTCTGTATCTGCTGTGATATCATATGGTTTTTGCTTTGTATTTTATTGATATGGTGTATTACATTAACTAATTTTCATATGTTAAACCAACTTTGCATTCCCAGGATAAATCCCACTTTGTCATGGTGCATAATTCTCTTGAAATGTTTTGTGAAATAGTTTGTGAATAGGTTGTTGAGAATTTTTGCATCCATATTCAAAAGAGATATTGGTCTGTATTTTTCTTTTTTGTGATATCTTTGTCTGGTTCTAGGATCACGGTAATACTGGCCTCATAGAATCAATTTGGGAGTGTTCTTTCCTCTTATAATTTTTAGAGGAGTTTGTAAAGAATTGGCATTAATTATTCTTTAAATGCTTAGTAGAACTTACCAGTGAAGGCAACCAAATCTGGGCTTTTCCTTGGGTGTGGTTTCTTAAATGGTTTATTGAAATAAAATTTACATAATATAAAGTTATCTTAATTTTGTTAGGATGAATAAATTCAGTGACATTTAGAATGTTAACAATGTTGTGCAACCACCATCTCTATCTAATTTCAAAATATTTCCATCATTCCAAAATAGAACTTCTTAACCATAAAGCAGTTTCTCTACAGTCCCAGGAAACCATCAATCTACATTCCATGTCTAATGACTTATCTATTATATATATTTCATATAAGTGGAATGAAACAATATGTAGACTTTTGTGTCCAGCTTCTTCACTTAGCATAAAGCTTTCAAGGTTCATCCATGTTGTAGTAAAAATCAGAACTCCATTTCTTTTCATAGCTAAATAATATTCTACTGTACATATATACCACAATTTGTTTATCCATTCTTCTGTTGAGGATTATTTGGGCTATTTCTGCCTTTGGCTATTGTGAATAGTGCTGCTATAAACATGCATGTACACGTATTTTTTTGAGCATGTGTTTTCAATTCTATTGGGTATACACATAGGAGTAGAATTCCAGGGTCATGTGGTAATTCCATGTTTAACTTTTTGAGGAACCACCAAGTTGTTTCCATGGTGGTTAAAACATTTTATTTTTCCACCTGCAGTATATGAGGGATCCAATTTCTTCACTGTCTCACCAACATTTATTATTTGCAGGAGGTGGAGTGTTTGTTTTTATTACAGTTATCCTAGTGGGAGTAAAGTACTACCTCATTGTTTTTATTTGCATTTTTATAATGAATAATGTATTAGTCCGTTTTCACACTGCTATAAAGAACTTCCCAAGACTGGGTAACTTATAAAGGAAAGAGGTTTAATTGACTCATAGTTCCACATGGCTGGGGAGACCTCAGGAAACTTACAATCATGGCAGAAGGGGAAGCAAACATGTACTTCTTCACAAGGTAGCAGGAAAGAGGAGTGCCAAGCAAGAGGGAAAAACCTGTTATAAAATCATCAGATCTCATGATAACTCACTATCATGAGAACAGCATCACGGGGGTAACAACCCCCATGATTCAATTACCTCCCCCTGGGTTCTTCCTACAGCACGAGGGGATTACGGGAACTACAATTCAAGATGAGATTTGGGTAGGGACACAGCCAAACCATATCATTCCACCCCAGCCCCTCCCAAATCTCATGTTCTCACATTTCAAAACACAATCATGCCTTTCCAATAGTCTCCCAAAGTCATAACTCATTCCAACATTAACTCAAAAGTCCAAGTCCAGGGTCTTATCTGAAACAAGGCAAGTCCCTTCTGCCTATGAGCCTATAAAATCAAAAGCAAGTTAGTTACTTCCTAGATACAATGGGGGTACAGACATCGGGTAAATACACCCATTCTAAATAGGAGAAATTGGCCAAAACAAAGAAGCTAAAGGCCTCGTGCAAGTCCAAAACTGAGGACAGCAGTCATTTAACCTTAAAGTTCCAAAATGACTTCCTTTGACTCCATGTCTCACATCCAGGTCACATTTATGCTAAAGGTGGGCTCCCATGGCCTTGGGCAGCTTGGTCCCTGTGGGTTAGCAGGGTACAGCCCTGTCCCCAGCTGCTTTCATGGCTGACGTTGGGTGTTGGTGGCTTTTCCAGGTGCACAGTGCAAGCTGTCAATGGATCTACCATTCTGAGGTCTGGAGGATGGTGGCCCTCTTCTCACAGCTCTACTAGGCAGTGTCCCAGTGGGGACTCTGTGTGGGGGCTCCAACCTGACATCCACACTGTCTTAGCAAAGGTACTCCATGAGGGCTCCACCACTGCAGCAGACTTCTGCCTGGACATCCAGGCATTTCCATACATCTTCTGACATCTAGGAGGAGGTTCCCAAACCTCAGTTCTTGACTTCTGTGCACCCACAGGCTCGACACCACATGGAAGCCACCAAGGCTTGGGCTTGCACCCTCTGAAGTAATGGCCCAAACTGTACGTTGGCTCCTTTTAGCCACAGCTGGAGGTGAAGCAGATGGGATGCAGGATACCACGCCCCAAGGCTGCATAAAGCAGGGTGGCCCTGGGAATGGCCCAGTAAAGCATTTTTCCCTCCTTTTCCCTGTAATGGGAGGGGATGCTGTGAAGGTCTCTGACATGTCCTGGAGACATTTTCCCCATTGTCTTGGTGATTAACATTTGGTTCCTCATTACCTATGCAAATATCCTCAGCTGGCTTGAATTTCTCCCCAGAAAATCTGGTTTTCTTTTCTGTCACATTATCAGGCTGCAAATTTTCCAGACTTTTATGCTCTGCTTCCTCTTGAATGCTTTGCAACTTAGAAATTTCTTCCTCCAGATACCCTAAATCATCTGTGTCAAGTTCAAAGTTCCACAGATCTCTAGGGCATGGTCAAAACACCTCCAGTCTCTTTTCTAAAGCATAACAAGAGTCAGCTTTATTTCAGTCCCCAACAAGTTTCTCATCTCCATCTCAGCTTGGGCTGAGATGGAGATGAGATGAGGAACTTGTTGGGAACTGAGACCATCTCAGCCTGGGCTTCATTGTCCATATCACTATCAGCATTTTGGTCAAAGCCATTCAACAAGTCTCTAGGAAGTTTCGAACTTTTCCACATTTTCCTGTCTTCTTCTGAGCCCTCCAAACTGTTCCAACCTCTGCCTGTTACCCAGTTTCAAAGTTGCTTCCACATTTTCAGGTATCTCTACAGCAGTGCCCCTTTACTCCTGGTACCAATTTAGTGTATTAGTCCATTCTCACACTGCTATAAATAACTGCCCAAGACTGGGTAATTTGTAAAGGAAAGAAGTTTAATTGACTCACAGTTCAGCATGGTTGGGGAGGCTTCAGGAAACTTACCATCATAGCAGAGGGGGAAGCAAACACATCCCTGTTCATAAGGCAGCAGGGGAGAGAAGAGTCAAGCAAAGGGGAAAAGCCGCTTATAAAACCACCAGATCTCGGGTTAACTCACTCACTATCATGAGAACAGCAGCATGGAGGTTAACTGTCCACCTTGTTCAATTACCTCCATGAGGTCCCTCCCACAACATGCATGTGGGGATTATGGAAGATACAATTTAAGATGAGATTTGGGTGGCACACAGCCAAGTCATATCAAATAACAATATTAAACATCTTTTCATGTGTTTATTGGTCATTTGTAAATCTTTTAAAGAAATGTCTATTCAAGTCCTTCGCTTATTTTTTTAATAGAGTGTTTGGGCTTTTTTTGTTTTATCTATATCCTCTTGGGTCAGTTTCAGTAGTTTCTGACTTTCTAGGAATTTGTCCATTTCATGCAAGTTGTATAATTTATTGGAAAACAATATTTTTTTATTTCTAGAAGGTCAAAAGTAGTATCTCCTCTTTTATTTCTAATTCTAGTAATTTGAATTTTCACTAATTTTTTGGTCAATTTAGCTTAATATTTCTTAATTTTGTTAATGTGTTTAAAGAACTAGCCACTCTGTTGTTTAGTTTCCATAAATTTGTGAGTTTCTCAAATATAAGAAAATTCTTTCTTTTATTGATTTCTAATTTCATTTCATTACAGTTAAGGAAGACAGTTTTTATTATTTCTATACTTTCAAATTTATTGAGGTTTGTGTTATGGCCTGGCATAGGATGTGTCCTTCACTTGAAAGGAAGATATATTCTGCTGTTGTTAGGTGGCGTGCTCTACAGGGTTCTGTTTGGTCTAGCTGGTTTATTGTGTTGTTAAATTCTTCTCTTTCCTTCTTGATCTTCTGCTACTTGTTCAATCCATTACCAAAAGTGTGATATGGAAGTCCCCAACTACTGTTTTTTATTATCTATTTCTTCTTTATTTCTGTCAGATTATACTTCATGTATTTTGCTGCTTTCTTGTTAGATACATATATGTTTATAATGGTTACATCTTTCTGATGAATTGAACTTTTTATTATCATAAAATATGCCTCTATATCTCCAGTAAACTTTGTTGTTTTAAGGTCTATTTTGTCTGATGAACATGCTAGCTTTCTTGTCATCACTGTGTACATGATATATCTTTCCATTTACTTTCAATGTATTTTATTTATTGTTTTGATTTTTCAGAAAGGGCCTTGTTCTGTTGCCCAGGCTGAAGTGCAGTGGTGTGATCTTGGCTCAATGCAGCCTCAACCTCCTGGGCTCAAGCAACCCTCCCACCTCACCGCCTGAGTAGCTGGGACTACAACCAAGTGTGCCACCATGCCTAGCACGTTTTTTTTAGAGACAGGGTCATCCTATGTTGCCCAGCTGATCTCAAATTCCTAGATTCAAACAATCCTCTTGCCCAGCCTCCCAAAGTGTTGGGATTATCGGCACAAGACACTGCATCCAACCGTCAATTTATTCCTGTCTTTAAATCTAAAGCATATCTCCTATAGACAGCATAACTGAGAACTTTTTTTATCCAGTCTGATAGTGTTTACTTTTGATTGGATTGTTTAATTTATTCACCTTTTACGATACTAATGTAGTTGGATTTATGTCTGCCATTTTACTTTCTCTTTTCTATATGCCTCATGTCTTTTTTGATTCTCTATTCCTCCTTTACTGCTTCCTTTTGCACTAAGTTAATATTTTCTAATATAGCATTTTCATTTCTTTAATTATATTTTCTACTGTTTTTACTGGTTGCTCTAGGGCTTACCATATATATACTTTAACTTACCAAAACAACTTCAGATTTATACTAATTTAATTCCAACAAGATACAGAACTATTACTCCTATATAGCTTTATTACCTTCTTCTCCTTTGTGCATTTTTATTATGCATATTACATATATAAACATTACCAACTCAGCAATACATTGTAATAATTATATTATTACTTCATATAATTTCATGTCTTTTAAAGACATTTCCTTTTAAATTTATTTGCAAGAATATTAAATTTCTATGCGTTATAGGCACAAAAAGCATTATATTCAGATTGTTTCATATGGTTTTATAAAACATTAGTTACAAGAAGAAAGGCAGAAGTTGCATTCTTAGGCTAATCAAATCAAATTCAGGCTCCTTTGAAGGTATAGTTCTGAATGTCAGTGTTTAAGGTTTGTTCTGACCACAGGAGGGTTCTTCCCAGCTATTTCTTCCCTGTTTCCCTCTCTGGGAAATTAGCCAGCCTACAGTTGAGCCTATAACACCCATGAATCTATTAATCTCCCAATTACCTTTCACTGCAACTTTCACTATTTTTGAAAGCGCCCTTGGGCTTGAACTTCTCTGCACTCTGTTGCAAATGAAGCAAGTTCCTTCAGTCAGAGATTTGGAACTCTCTGCGTCTATAGCTTGTTTTCCCCCTGGTATAACTTTCTGAGCCAAGCCCTGGTACTAGGGATGGGGATGATGGTGTGCTTCTCTCTGAGTAACAGCTCCACTTTAGGAGCTGAGTGCTGAGTCAGTTGGGGAGGGGCCATCAGCCCCAGATCCCTTTGGCTTGCCCTTCTCCACATGGAATCCTTGCCCCCAATTTTGAGCAAGGGGCCCAAGTTTTCTCAACAGCACTACTCCCAAGGTAAAGCCTCCATTCCATAGTTGAGGCTGGATGGAAGAAGGGAACCCCCCAGCTCCCAGCTGTACTTGCCCAGAACCTGGCCTCAGCAACAGGTAGCTGGGAGCAGAATGAGAAATGCTTATATCCTATCTCCCCAAGGGAATATAGTCCTCCAGCTTGGAATTAGGAGAGAGGGTCCTGGGTTTTGGGCTATACCAGTCTGGAGTATATGGTACATCTTGCTGAGCTGGAACTGGGGAGACAGAATGCAGGTCTTGGCTCAACTAGCACAGACTCTCATGGTTCTTATTGAGTTTAGTATATTTTCTTAAATAAATGTTTTTTTCATTTACTGTATGTTCTTAGAGCCATTTCCAGAGACTTTAAATGCTTGGGAGAATCTTAAATAATTTTCAACAAGTTTTGCTGGGGATAAGGTCTATGGAGGTGGTCACATCATTATGGAGAAACCTCAGCACAAACTTCAAAAGATAAAGTGCCCTGGAGCTCATTCTCTAGACACATTCTCATTTTCTGTATCTAGACACACTCCCTTGATTATTTCATCCAGTTGTGTGGCTTGATATATTATCTATATGTAGACCTAAATTGCAAGCCTGGTTGTCACCCCTGAATTACAGATTCTCATACCAACTGCCTGCTCGACTAGGATGTTAATAAGCATTTCAAACTTAAATCCAAATTTGAACTTCTCCTATCTCTCCTAAATCTGCTGCTCCCACAGCCTTCTTTATTCCATTAAATTATTTCCATTTCTCAGGCCATGAAGTCAACTTTGGCTCTTCTCCACCTCTGAGATTTCACATTTATTCTACTAGGAAATCATGTAGCTCCACCTTCAAAATAAATCCAGAATCTGCCCATTTTTGACCACCTCCATTATTATCACCTTATTTGAAACCATTATTAGCTCTCAACCAGATTGTTTAAATAACCTTCTATTTAATAGTATAGGCTGTTTCTACCCTTGTTCTCCTCCAGTTCTTTCACCACAACACAACCGGAGCAATTCTATTATAAAAATAAGTCCATTTATATCACTTCTTTTCTTAGAACCCTCCAACAGTTTTCCATGTCACTTAAGGTTAAAAAAAAAAGTCATTTTAATAGTCTACAAGGCTTTCCACAGTCTATCCTCAACCCCCAATACTTCTCTGATCTTAACTACTCCTACTTCCACACTCTGCCCCAGCTCTGCTGACCTCCTTACTCTTTCTGCAATATGGCATTCATACTTGCCACTCAAGAATCTGGTCTTGCTGTTTCCTCTGCCTATAATGTTCCTCACCTCTTCCTCCTCACCTCCCTCATGTCTTTAGACAACTATTACCCCTCCCTTATGCCTGGATTCCCTATTCAAAATTGTAACACTAAAGGGAAATTTTGGGGTGTTAACATGAAAAGGAAACTGTGTCTGAATACTGGAGCATATGAGGCTTGAAAGTCCAAAGGAGCACCAAAACTTAATCTTAACCCTAATGGCCAGGCATTTGGATTTTATGCAAATGTAGGGATAGAAGATATGGCCTTGGACACATGTAAGGTAAGGACCAAACAGAAATTGAGACCTATGCATGAAGTCAGAACATTAAAAAAAAAAAAAAAGCACCAGTCCACAGAAGCAGAAAGATGCTACTATACAGGCAGTTTGTCAATGAACCAGAGAAGGCAGGGAATTGATATGATTATTGAGGAAATTTAAGCATCTAGGAGTGAGTTGGACTAGAAGATATTACATCCAGAAAATACCATGATCTGGTTTATCGTTAGACCTGGCTCTGCTCCTTACCATTTATGTGATCTTGTATATATCTTTTACACTTTCTGAACCTCAGTTTACTTATTTGCAGTATGAAAGAAAAAATCCTGTTATGTGGATCTCACACTTTATTTTTGAGGCAGAACATGAAATTGTTATGTAAAGTGAAAATATTATAGAAAGAGTAATTGAGATGTTCCTTAGAATCTCTGAGATGTAAGTTAATCCTAACTCACCTCCTCTACCCCTCCCATATTTACATATATTTGAATCAAATCTCTTCCTTATGGTTTCCCCAAATCTCACTTCTCATTTCCATGCCTACCATATTAATTATGCTCTCTGTCAATTTCCAAGATCAAAAGAATTCACTTAAACCAAACATCTGGTGATTTTAGAAACTACACTGAAGATTTGGGGGTTCATAGCAGAGGAATATTATTTCTCACCTCCCAGAACTCTGCCATCTTGTCAGACCTGTACTTCCTGCTGTCCTCTTCCAAAGCCTGTGTTCCCAATATATGACTCTGTTTGCCACACACAGCCTCATGGGAAATGCACCTATTTATCCAGGTCCCACCACTTCTCTCCTGGATTACTACAGTGCAACATTTCTTCCATCCCATCACGTATATAATACCACAGTTTCACAACTGACAAAGTTTCACAACTTGACAAAGGTCAAGGGAGACTGTGCATTTTTCCTAAGAGTACAGATGCAAAAGCACAAAACACCAGAGCTGAGAGCATGTTGATAAAAGAAAAAAAACTATATATATATACACACACACACAAACACACACAATCACATACATCGTTTATTCTTTTGTAGTAATGTAACTTCAAGAAATGATATACCATACCCAAAAGTGCTAGACATTGTATGAGGTCAACTGAGGCATAGGTGCTTCACATGCCATCACATCATTCATTCCTAGGTAACATTTCACCACAGATCACTGCATTCATGTAAGTCATTCATTCTAGATTAAGAATCTATGTGGTATAACCATGTGTTATAAAAAATCTTCAACTAACTTTTCAACAAGTGCTTTACAATGCAACCTCATTAAAGAGCACTAAAAGAATTGCAAAACAGACAATTTGTATTTTCACAATATTTGGCATGTAGCAGGACTTAATTTGCTGCTACGAAAACAGAAATATTCCTTTTTTTCTTTGGAGACAGGGTCTCACTCTGTCACCCAGGTTAGAGTGCAGCGACATGGTCGTGGTTCACTGCAGCCTCCTCTTAGGCTCAGGTGATTCTCCCACCTCAGCCTCCAAAGTAGCTGGAACTACAGATACGCACCAACATGCCTGGCAAATTTTTGTATTTTTGTAGAGATGGGGTTTCACCATGTTGCCCAGGCTGGTCTTGAATCACTGGGCTCAAGCAATCTACCCTCCTTGACCTTCCAAAGTGCTGGGATTGCAGGCGTGAGCCAATGCTTTTGCCCAGAAACATTTTTATAACGCTGCTGATGTTACTATTCAGCCACATCACTCCTAATTACTACTGCTGTTAACCTGGATCATCAATGACTTGTACCCAACTAAGAGATTTTTCATTACCTCATTTAATCCTCATAGCTCCCATGTCTCAAAGGTACTATTGTTTTCACTTTACAGATGAGCAAACTGAACTTTAGCAAAGGGATATCTCTTGCCAAGATCTCCCAACTAGTGAGTGGCAGGCCCGATAGTTGAATTCAGAGTGTTCCTGACTCGGACATCTATATTCTAACAGGCACCCCATGGCACTCTTCTGATTTTCAATATATTACACTTTTAGCAGGCATGATGTATAACTAATCCTTATGGGGACAGAAAAGAAAGACTGCAAAGTAAAGGCTCAAACTTTTGAAAGTGATTTTGCTTCCCCTGCCTGAGATAACCCATCTGTAGGACAGGAAGATATACTTTAGCCAGGAAAAAAGTATATTTTATTTCCAACTTCCTACTTCCTTCTAAGAAGGCTGTTATATGGTCAAAGGTGGTGAGGATGCAAATTGTAGCTAAGATGGAAGAAAAAGGACTAACATTAATGAACCTGGAGAGATATGGTGTGGGGGGAAGATGATTGATACTGAAGGGGAAGAGAAACCTAGAGAGTATGTAGCCAGGGGAAGAGATTTTATGGAAAAGAGCATGGTCAAGTGAAAGTGTTTATGAAGTATTTTGGGTGATGTGTGATATAACCTAACTTTCCCCTCCATCTCCATTATAAAATATTCAACTGAAACATTTAAAACTCACTAAGGATGGAGTTGATGTGGCAAGGGAGAGAGGTGAAGTGAAGAGAGTTGCTGAGCCCTGCTTAGGTGATGCAGACACAAGATTAGAAGTAGGGATGAGAATAGAAACAGCATCTATGGAGACACAGTCACAACCAGGTAACATAAAAATGAAGGAAGGAGCTACAGAACTGTCACCCTGTCTTCCAGCACTATGGCTAGATCAGCCCTCAATAGGTGGTGAGCTGTGCTGCCTCAGTCTGGGGAGTCTCAGGCTAAGTTCAGGCTGGACCCTGGAAGAGTTTCAAGGAAGGAGTCAGGATTCAGAAAAGAGCGACCCATGATCTCCATAGAAAAGGGAAGTGTTTTGTGCATTTCTATAACTTTCATACTTAAAGTGTCTGATTAATTGCCTGGACTCAATGAGCTTTCGGTGAAGAAATTAATAAATGAATGAAATGAACACATGAGTTAATTGTTTAGTTTAAACAAAAGTAGCCTACCTGTCCATTGGCTTCAGAATGGTTTCATGGAGATGGACAGTAACCCAGAATTCTCAGAACTGCAGCCAGTGTGCCTGCCTACATCACCTCTTTGGTTTTGGAAAGTTTACCCTTCCTAACTCTCAAGAGTTTGATTTTACATTCCCTGCACACATATGGGGAGGTGGTACATAAACATACTGATCAACTAAGCTAAGCACCTAAGATTCAGAAGGGGTTTATTGTCCCAGAGGCTCAAACATGTAATTGAGAGCTCTCATCCCATCCTAGGCAGCTTTCCTAAGGATCAGATAATATCCCACACAATTTGTAGAGCTTCTTCCTTAAGTGTCCTGTGAATCTCACCACACATGCCACTAGCTATAAGACTATGGGTAGGTTACTTCTCTTCATCATGCCTCAGTTTTCTGAAGCAATGTCCCCCATTGTTCTAGTAGTCTATGGTTCTACGAAACTTCATTGGGTTCTTTCTGCTGCACTAAACTACAGAATCTAATCTGTGGTCCAAAGTTTCCAGCCCCAGGAATAGATGTCACTTTTTAACCATAAAATCACTGTGCTTCCATAAAATCATTTCATACACTGATATTCAGAAGAACAAGTGTCTGTTTGGAAAGGGTTGTCAACCATAAATGAGGAAAACCAACAAAGAAGGTAATTTGTATTTACTAAGTACTTTCAGCCAAGCACTCTGTCAGGCAATCTGTACACATCATTTCACTTAATCTTTCCTAATAGCTCTGCAAGGTTGGCTTGATTGTTTCCATTTTACAAATTGGAGAAACTGAGGCAGGCAGCAGGCAAGAAGCTCGTCTGAAGTCATTACAGGTGAAAAGTGACAAAGTCACTTTCAAGCCAACTTCACTTGGCACAAAGACGATGTTCTCGTAACTACAGCAAGGAAAACGTGTAAAAATAAAGTTTTTCAGAATGTGATTAGCAATGTGATAAGCAGCATCCTGTGAGTACACAGACTGTATCCCATTATTCTCCTACCCTCACTCAGTTCCACGAGAGGACAGTCGGCCTCCTTTAGTGTGACCACAGAAATAGAAAAGGCCATATTTCCTAATATTTGTGTTAGGACCTGATGATAAGTGATTACGCAACCAATAACACATCGATCTTACCTCACATGTCTTGATTTATCTTGTAATTTGGTTAAAATAAGAGATGGTTCAGGAATATTTCTAAAAATATCAATAAGCCCCGATGTTCTGACTAATAATCAAAAAACCTTATAAGATGAGTTTAGGACCAAATAAATACTTTGCACTACTTTCCAAGAATTTCAGGATTAAATCTTCTTGCAGGAGTACCATCGGTAGTTCCAAAAAAAATTTTTGGCTTGAATAAAGCCAGTAAAGGAAAGTTTTCAAAAATAAAAACCGCTGGCATGGGTACATGATTCTGCAGTTTACAAAGTCTTATCATGCTGATTATCTCATTGGAGTCCCTCCAAACTATCTAAATCTGTCAATCTAAACAATCTGTTAAAAGTACAGGAATTAATGACCCCTGCTATATTTGAATTCAGTGAGCAATATTAATTGAGAGCCTGGTATGTGCCAAGTTCTTTGGTAAGGGCTGTAGACACAGTAATGAACTAAACACACACAGTCCCTGTTCCCACAGGGCTTCCAGTCTAGTCATTACACAAACATTACACACAGTCGTTACACAAATAAATATATGAATGAGAGCCAGCATATTATGAAACTCATCCAGTAGAAAAAGCTGACAACCCCCAGTAAGCAAACCTCCAGTCTTCTGTCTTCAAGATTACTAATGTTACTTACATGGTCATTTCATTTATCAGAGTCTTGATTTTTCACATTTGTACAACAGTGTGATGTTGGTTCCTACCTTATCTGGTCATGGTGAGGATTAAAGAAGATAACACATGTGAACATTCGGCAAACAGTAGAGGTTCAATAAATGTTTGTTCTCTTCTCCTCCCTGACCTTCCCTTTTCCTTCCAAGGCTCAACTTTGGTGAGAGGACTTCCCTGCCTACCCCATCCCTCACCTACTGAGATATCTTCTCTCTGAACTGCAATAGATCTCGATGTTTACTTCACTCCTTTAAGAATTAAAAAATAATTTATTTTCATATTTTTCTTATTATAAAAGCAATATGCCCTCATTGCAAAAAAAAAAAAATGATACTATAGATACGTCAAAAAAGGAAGACAGAAAAATGAAGCAATTGCCTTCAAATCAGAGATAACCACTCTATTTGTATTTTATGTATTAATACAACCTAATATATTTCTAAGCATATTTTCATTAAAAATGTTTTCATAACTATTTTATAATATGCTTTTCTGCTACCTACTATATCATAAACATCTTTCCACTGAAATAAATACGTTTTTGCATTATTTATGCTATTCCATTGCATGGATGGGGCTATCATTTTCTTAATCAATCTTAGTATTTGCATGTTTAGGTTGCGTACAACTAATGTTGCACTGAATATTTATTCTCATACCTGCTTTTTGTTATATATTCTGAATTCTTTACCTTAGTATTCACTCAGCTTTTTTTGACACAAAGCATTGCCCTGATCATAAATTCCATTAATTTGTAGTCCATCTATGTTTTGTACTGCTTAAATTCTTCCTAGCACCCAGAATGATTCCTCGAAAATTAAAATTTGTCAGGTTCAGATTGATGAACCTGAATATCCCATAGACTTTCTCTTTAAAGAGCTAAAGCTGTGCTGTCCCATGTGCTAGCCACTAGCCATGTGTGTGACTATTTAAATTTTTAAAATTTGAAATTACATAACACCGAAGATCTAGTTCTTTGGCCACACACCTGTCACATTTTGAATGCTCAATGACCATATGTAGGGGTGTGCCACATTGGACAGTGCAGCCGTAGAACATTTCCATCATCCCAGAAAGTGCTGCTGGATAGCGCTGTTCCACGGGGATAGTGGTTATAAATTTGCTTTGAAAAACGCATTAAAGCAGTCACTCCTGCTCCCCTACCCAATTCTCTTTAAGGCAGGGCCACAATGACTCTAAAACCTAGATCCAGCCCTCTGTGATCTCTGTTTATAACTCCTCTGTGGGATAAAACCCATGCTCTTCCTCTTGCCTTTCCCATCAGCTGAATTTCCTTGTCTCCCTCCTCTCCTTCTCCTCCACCACATTGAACAACTCCCCTCACACTTCTGTGCTTAAGCAAATCATGCCATCTGCCCGGAAGACCCTTCCTTTCTGTCTGTGATTGGCTAAATTCCATTTGTCCTTTAAGACTTGGCTTAAGCAAATGCTTTCTCTGGCGAGTCTCTCTGGACACTTCCAGACCGTGTTAAGTTCCCTTGCACTGCCGTCCACAGCAACGAAGACATATTTACATTACGCTAAAGAAGTTTAAGCCTTAGGCCCCTTCCATGTTTCTGGCAGAAGCTCTAACAGTGCATTCACATACTTGTATATTTTTTGTAAAATCGGTAAAAATAAGATATTTTAACTGGAATCCTTTAGAAAACCCTTCCCTCTTATTATATTTCCCTTCATGTCAATGGCATTGCTATAGCTGCAGCATTTGCAGGATAACTTTGGGGAAGGTGAGTTGGTAATGTGTCACTTTATCTGCAAATGGAGAGACATTTCGTGTCAATTAAATAAGTAAGAAATGACAGAGTCCTGATGATAATATATATATAAAGGTACCTTTGTCATTTTTAATTTAGATATTAAATAATGGATAGAAAGTTCAGATAAAAACTTGAATATGAAATAAAAGCAATTCATACGAATGATAAGAATTGGTAAAAATTATTCTGACCTCAAGAAGTAAATTGCCAGAAAAAAAAAATCAGACCATACCTAAGGTAGTAAATTCACTAAGAAAATATTTCTAATACAGTAATCAATAGGTTGTCAGATAGTTTGGTAGTCCAATTAACAAAGAGGAGTGAATCCTATAAACACTTTGGAAAAATATTTACATTCCCTCCTGGCTTAACTGACATTGACAAAGATAGCAATAAATTCATAATACACCACTAAACAAGACATCAAGGAGAAACTTGTTAATAAGTGTCATCAATGAAAAGAGCGTGGTAGGCTAAATTGGCTCCCCCAAAAAGGTGCTCATTTTGTAATGCTCAGAATCTGTGAATATGTTCTCTTACATCACCAAAACACCCTTGCAAATATTATTAAGGTTATAGCCTTAAAATGGGGAGATTATCCTGGATTATCTGGATGGACCTAATCTAATCAATGAGTCTTAAGAATGGAAAACAGAGACAGAAGAGTGGGTCATGAAAGGAAACAGAGGAATGGGATCTCTAGCCAAAGAATGTGGGCAGCCTCTAGAAGCTGGGAAAGGCAAAGAAGTGGATTCTCCTCTAGAGCTTCCAGAAAGGAATGCAGCCCTGCTAGAACACTGATTTCCCTCCAGTAATATCTGTGTTAGATTTCTGACCCACAGGACTAAAAGGTAATAAATGTGCATGGTTTTAAGTCATTCCATTTATGGTAATTTGCTAAAGCAACAGTAGAAAGCTATTAAAAAGAGAGTTCAGAATGTGTCAGTACATAGAAGTGCCCTGAAACCTGATTGCTCACGTAAAAAGAAAACTTGAGAAATTTTTCAAAATTTGATAACAATTCCAAACATTTACAAGACTTATTAATGGGCTCTGAGGCTTAAACTTTTCTAAGCTATTAGTTATTTAAAATAAAAATACTTGTGCATTAACTTAGAGGAAGGACTGAATTATCTTTCCATTCTCTCTAAATAAAATATTACAAAACCATTACATATAGAAACAATCAGAGAATATATAGTCAAAAATAAAGAAAAAAATTATAAATGTGGGTAAAGCATTTAACTGATAAAAATACTGTTTGATATGGTTTGGCTGTGTCCCCACCCAAATCTCAACTTGAATGGTAGATCCCAGAATTCCCACGTGTTGTCAGAGGGACACAGGGGAAGGCAAATTGAATCATGGGGGCCAGTCTTTCCTGTGCTATTCTCGTGATAGTAAGTAAGTCTCACGAGATCCGATGAGTTTATCAGGGGTTTCCACTTTTTCTTCTTTCTCATTTTCTCTTGCTGCCACCATGTAAGAGGTGCCTTTCACCTCCTGCCATGACTGAGGCCTCCCCAGCCATGTGGAACTGTAAGTCCAATTAAACCTCTTTTTCTTCCCAGTCTTGGGTATGTCTTTATCAGCAGCATGAAAATGGACTTATACACAGTTTCTGTCTTCATCTGGGAGATTTTAGGGATATCCCTATATATTAGGTTGAGTTTCCCCAGAAGCAAATCCTGAGACAGGGAGAATACAAACAATTTGAGACAGGATACCAGCACCAAGAACGGCTCCACAGATAAGCAACCTATGCAGTTGCCCAAGGCCTGTGCTCAGAAGGGTTTTGCATTTAGTTTAATGTTCTGCTATTACCATTTTGAAATTCTTAATAATTTTTCAACAAGGGGCCTCACAATTTTAATTTGCACTGGATCCTGAAAATTCTGTAGCTAGTCCTGACCACGAAGTACTAGCAGGAGGGTGAGAAAATGAAAGCAAAGAAGTATCTGGAGCCCAATCGCATGGGGAACTCTAGGAGTTTGCGTGGGAAATGTTTGACAGTTGTCCCATGCAACAGGATATTTTATTATCCTCCAACAAAATAGTCATCCTTCACCACCTAGGGGTGGCAAGCTCCCAGAGGCATTACTTCCCCCCAACTTCCATCCCGCTACCTTCAAACATTGGGAGGAGAAGTGCAAGAGCTTGTAGTAGGAACCTGAGGCATTTACTGGAAAACTGAGTGTCAAGCAAATGTGGCTAGGTTCTCACATTGAGAGCTTCTGTTGACTTTTTATAATTTTTAATTTGTTGTAATATCTATTCTTATACCAAATAAATACTCAGTTTTATAAATAATTTTGTATTTCTAATTGTCTTTTTTCTTTTAAAATACCCATTATGTATATAAGCTTCAGGCCCCATGAAACTGAATCCATCTATACCTTCATGATAACAATTATCAGTCCAATTAGAATTATTTCCTTTGCCATCGACTTCATTGGGCCAAAATATTCCTCTAGAAGTCCTTAGCTCTGAGAAGATCATGTTTCTAGCCATCACCTCCCCCACTTACAATTCAATATAAAATAACATCAGTCAAAATTAGTACCTTCAAAGCCTCTGGTAGGACGTCAGGGTATGGATTTGGAAGTTGTACATTGCACAATTCTAGGGCTCACCATTTGTATCTTAGTTTCTTTGAAGAGTACCTTCTGGAATTGTACAGTACACAATATGCATGATGGTCCTGCAGACTTCTGATACATAATGTGGCCATCAAAGTCCACTTTATTTTCTGACATTAAATGCTCGTCCATTTTTTTTTTGTTCCAAATATTTCCATCTCTCCCTCCACTGAGCTCTCATCGCTTTTGCGCTTCCTAGAGTGTTTACTATCCTATAAGATTTAATCAGTGATTTTCCCAGATAGACTGAACTTCTGGAAAATATGGGATTTTCTGCTATTAATCTTTACATCTATAATGCTGTAGTGTCTAGTATAGTTGCCTATCTTATCTTACTCATCGTTGCATTATGCCTGAATCATAGTAAGTATTCAATAAATATTAATATCCAACAAATACTAGTTCACAGCATACAATAATGAGTGAATGAACAAATGAATTTGTACATTCTATGTGTCTGTATCATTTTACCCTGTTTTCCTACCTAGCACTTCTGACCATGTTTATTTAGTTATTTATTTTTTCTCTATACCCAAAATTCATGTTCCGTGAGGGTAGGGAAATTTAATGTTTTGTTTATTTATGTAATCTTATAACAGTTTGGTGCCTGGCACACTAGAAGGTGCTTGAAAAAAAAAAGTTTGTATTAAATCAATGAATGAGGAAACAGATTACACAATAAACTATAATTATTCCCATTTTATGGACAAGGAATGAGATTCTTGGAGTTAAGCAGCTAGTAACTGTCAGCACCCTTATTCAATCTCAAGTTGGTTTGACCCCAAAATGCATCCTCTTTCCATCACTACATCCTCCCTCTCATTACAGTAAGAGTCCTCTTAACTGTACTCTCTTATTTAAGATGAACTTGGTCACTCTTAACTTGTGCACACATGTTGGCTGAGGCCCACAAACCTGAGAGCTCTAGCTAATAAGCTACATGCTATTAAATCACATACTTCTGGACTCATCCATCGGGTTACATGTTCATCACAAGTTATCTGTACATTTCTATCGAGCCAGTTCCCATCATTTTCTCCCCTGGGGAATGGGGGTAATCATATCATTGTCCTTACAGGCTAGTTGTGACAAACAATAACTGAATTTAGGTTAAGCACTGAAAACAGTATAAGCCCTCAGAGTTAGCTAATATTGCATGTATGTATTTAATAAAATAATCTGCAAAGTGTGGAATCCGAGTATTAAAAAGGAAATTATAGTTTCTATGAAAACTAAGTTGAATTCACTGAAAATTTTTGATAAAGGCAAGTTGATTTTTTAAATACTTTGCTAAATAATTGTTGGTGAAACAACTATAAAATATTAGAGGAAATAAAATTATGAATAGAAGTCTAAAGTCAAATAACTTCAAAAGTATCTTTAAGCTCCTGATCCACTTAAAGAAAACTAGAACTAGAAACACAGATGATGTATTATGGGTGTTTTTTGTTGTTCGCCTGTTCGTTTTTGGGAAAAAAGACTAAAACCAATAAACAACCTTGGCCTTGTATCAGAATATGGGTGAGCAAATATGCAGACATAAGTTTTAAGTTAAAAAAAAGTGGGTGTACATATGTACTTTTATTAAATGCTTATTTCCTTTTCAAAAAAAAAACTCTTTTTTATTAACTTACCAAATACAGATCCTGTTCATGATAAATACAGGACTTCTAATATGGATGGATGCTCAAACAATCAAGTGAGTGAATAAATGAATTGTTATGCCTAAACGAATGATAAAATGAAGGTCTAAATAAATTGGTCAGTTCTCTTAACAAATGGCCTATTTTATATCCCACAGTGCTAATCAAGGATGAAAACTTCTGCTCTTTGGCATTCACACAGCTTGTTGGAGCTTATAAGTAAACAAGTGTGGGGACAGCTTCTTTTGGTTTTCTCTTTCTTTTCAAGTTCCTAAAGCTCTTCTCTTCTCTGCTATCATTTTCCCTTTCTTCACCTGCTTCTACAGATGAAAGAAACTTAGTGAAATAAAAAGCTCAATGAGGTAAAAATACATCTCATAAAAACCCCCATTAAAGAGTTTACTGAAGGGGCTTACACTCACCTCACTTAAATGGCCATATTTTATTCCTCCCAAGGAAATTGGACACTCTTAATCCAAAAAGAATGTAATAAGAATCAAAGAGCAAGAGGCAGGATCAGGTCGCAATCCTTTATTTTTGAAAGAGTGTTCAGGGGGAAGGGATGGGAAGAAATTTATAACTAGCTATTCTAGAGACTTGTGAATGCCAAAGTTAAATCATTCTAACTTCTGCCTGACTTCCTTGACCTCAGCTTGCTGAACAAAGCAAGATTCTCTGTTGAAGGGGAAACCTGTGTAGGATTGAAAATGAAAGGACTGAGGTATAAACAATGAATTTAGAATATAGCTTTACAAGTAATAAGTATGTTGCATTAATGGATTTTTCTTAATTGGATGAAGCAATGTAGAGAAGGAGAAAGAACATGAGACTGGGGATTGAACAGAACTGGGTCCAAATCCTGGCTAAGTCATCTAGTGATCTGGTGTTCCTAGGCAGGTTATTTAGTCTCTTTGAGACTCAGTTTTCTCATTTGTTAAATTAGGATAATAATACCTGTTTAGAAAGGCTATAGTGAGGATGGGATTATATAAAATATTGAATATAAATTATATAGTATGAGGCCAGTCTCAAAATAGGTCCTGTTTCTTGGGAAGTCAGCATTCCTTGACTTTTTTTCTGTAATTTTAATTTTTATTTTAGATTTGAGGGTACATGTGCAGGTTTGTTACCTGGGTATACTACATGATGCTGAGATTTGGGGTATAATTGATTCCGTCACCTAGGTATTGAGCATAGTGCCCAATAGTTTTTCAACCCATTCCTTGCTTCTTCCCTCCCCTCTCTAGTAGTCCCCAGTGTCTGTTGTTGCCATCTTTATGACCATGAGTACACAGCGCTTAGTTCCCACTTGTGAGTGAGGACATATGGTAGTTGGTTTTCTGTTTCCGCATTAATTCGCTTAGGATTATGGCCTTCAACTACATCCACGTTGCTGCAAAGGACTATGGCTGCATAGTAGTCCATGATATATATGTATCACATCTTCTTTATCCAATCTACCATTGATGAGCACCTAGGTTTATTCCATGTCTTTGCTATTGTGAATAGTGCTGCAATGAATATATGAATGCATGTGTCTATTTGGTATAACAACTTATTTTCTTTTGGCTATATATCCAGTAATGGGACTTCTGGGTCAAATGGTAGTTCTGTTTTAAGTTATTTGAGACATCTCCAAACTGCTTTTCACAGTGGCTAAATCAATTTACATTCCCACCAAATGGTGTACAAGTGTTCCCTTTTCTCTGCAGCCTCCCAAGCATCTGGGTTTGTTCATTTTGTTTTTGTTTTTTGGTCTTTTTAATAATAGCCATTCTGACTAGTGTGAGATGGTCACGCATTATGGTTTTAATTTGCATTTCTCCAATGACTAGTGATGTTGGGCATTTTTTCATGTTCTTGGCCATTTGTAAGTCTTCTTTTGAGAAGTATGTGTTCATGTCCTTCGCCCACTTTTTAATGGGGTTGTTTTTCACTTGTTCAATTGTTTAAGTTCCTTATGTATTCTAAATATTAGACCTTTGTCAGATGTTAAGTTTGTGAATATTTTCTCCTATTCTGTAGGTTGCCTGCTTACTCTGTTGATAGTTTTTTGGTTTTTGTTTGTTTGTTTTTGTTTTTGTTTTTGCTATAAAGAAGCTTTTTAGTTTAATTAGGCCTCATTCATCAACTCTTGTTTTTGTTGCAATGGCTTTTGAGGACTTAGTCTTAAATTCTTTCCCAAGGCTGATGCCCAGCATGGTGTTTTCTAAGCTTTCCTTTAGGATTCTTACAGTTCAAGGTCTTACATTTAAATCTTTAATTCGTCTTTTGTTACATTTTATATATGGTGAAAGGGGGAGTCCTTTCAGTCCTTTCCCCATTGCTTATTTTTGCCAATTTTGCTGAAGGTGAGATGGCTGTAGGTGTACAGATTTATTTCTGCCTTGTCTATTCTGATCCATTGGTCTATGTGTCTGTTTTTATACCAGTACTGTGCTGCTTTGGTTACTGTTGCCTTTACCATAGTTTGAAGTGGGATAATGTGATGCCCTCAACTTTATTCTTTTTGCTTAGGATTGCTTTGACTATTCAGGCTCTTTTTTGGTTCATATGAATTTTATAATAGTTTGTTCTAATTCTGTGAAAAATGACGTTGGTAGTTTGATAGAAATAGTGTTGAATCTGTAGACTGCTTTGGGCAGTATAGCCATTTTAATGATAGTGAGTCTAACAATGTTTTTCCATTTGTTTCTGTCATCTATAATTTCTTTCATCAGTGTTATGTAGTTCTTCTTGTAGAGACCTTTCACTTTCTTGGCTAAATGTATTTCTAATTTTTTTTTGCAGCTATTTTAAATGGGATTGCATTCTTGATTTGGCACTCAGCTTGAAAGTAATTGATATATAGAAACGCTACTGATTTTTGTACATTAATTTTGTATCCCAAAACTTTGCTGAAGTTGTTTATCAATTCCAGGAGCTTTTTGGCAGAGTCTTTAGGGTTTTTTCTAGGTATTGTATCATATGATAAGTAGAGACAGCTCAACTTCTTCTTTTCCTATTTGGATACCTTTTATTTCTTTTTCTTGCCTGATTGCTCTGGCTAGGACTTCCACATTCACTGATTGAGATTTTAATTTCATCCTGGATCCAAAATCTTACCCATGTTGATAACTTTAGGAGTATCGGTAATTTTAAGTAGGCAAGTCTTTGCCCTTGCAAAATGCATTTAATCTGTTCTTTATATGGGTATATATGACCCATATATAACAACATTATGAAGAATCTGAGGTTTAGGGTAGTTAATTAACCTGCCTAAGACCACAGCCAATAAGAGACAGAATTAGAAACTGAATGCATATCTGTTTCACTTCCCTATACTTCTATACTTTTCTGGATTCCCCAATATTATATTATTTATCAAAGAAGTTGTATTTGCAAATACAAGCAAAAGAACACAGTCTTTCTTTTTCTTCTTCTTCTTCTTCTTTTTTTTTTTTTTTTTTTTTTTTTTTGAGACAGAGTCTCACTCTGTTGCCCAGGCTGCAGTGCCTTGGTACGATCTCAGCTCACTGCAACTTCCACCTCCCAGGTTCAAGTGATTCTCCTGCCTCAGCTTCCCGAGTAGCTGGGATTACAGACACATGCCACAATACCCAGCTAATTTTTGTATTTTTAATAGAGACGGGGTTTCACCATGTTGGCCTGGCTGGTCTTGAACTCCTGACCTCAGGTGATCCACCCACCTCGGCCTCCCAAAGTGCTGGGATTACAGGTATGACCCACTGCACCCAGCCCAGTCTTTCTTTTTCTCATCTGTCTAATCTTGGCAGTCAAGCTGCAAGCAGCGGCTGCAGTCATCTGACAGCTCAACTAGGTCTGGAAGATCCTCTTCCAAGGTTCACTCACATGGAAGGCAGTTGGTGCTTGTTGTCAGCCAGGTTAGCTGAGTTTTCCCCCGTGTCAGCTCTTATCCGCCTGGGCCTTCTGCTGCATTTGGCCTCTCCTTCAGAACAACCTGGACTTCTTTATATGGCAGCTGTATTCCAATAGAGTAAGAGCTAGACAACTTACCAACATGTGAGAAAGAGCACCCAAGAGAGAGGCCACAGTCTTTTTATAACCCAATATTGGAAGTGAGATCCCATCACTTTTGCAGTGCTGAACTCATTGCAAGTGAGTCAGTAAGTCCATCCCACACTCAAGAGGAGGAGATTACATAAGATGGTGAATATCACAAGGCGAAGATTACTTGGCACTTTCCTCAAGGCTGTCTACCAGAAATATATAATTACAAATCAACAAAAATCAGATATAAAATTTAACAAAAAACAAGACAAGAAAGATGCAGATGCTTTAGAGAAGAATAAATTGGAATGGTTAATACACATGAAACAGTACCTAACCTCACTCACGCTTAAAGAAATGCACATTAAAACATTAAGATGCCAGTTTTCCCTTATAATATCAGCAAATATTAAAAAGTCTGATAATATCCAGTATTGATCAGCATGTGAGGAAACAGCTATTTGCTCTAGAGGCCCTTTACTGACAGAAGATGATTTGGTAATATCGCTCAAAAATAATAATGTACATACCATTTAACCAATAAATACTGCTTCCTGAAATATACTATACAGATATGTTTGCAAATAAATACACATAATAATATTCACTCATGCAAATTTTAATAGACAATTACTGAAAACAAAAGAAGCTTGGTGAAATACATTACAGAAAGCTATGTAGCTGTTTAGAAGGGAGAGTCAGATTCTTACAGACGGATAATAAAGAGCTCTTTGTTACTTTATTAAAAGAAGCATAAGGGATAGAGGAGAATTTATTATATGATTTATTTTGAAAAGAAAAACATATGGACATTTATACATACAGAAATATTTCTGAAGGATATGTAAGAAAAATGTAACAGCACTTCATTCTGGAGAAAAGAATAATCATTTTTACATAGGCTAATTTTTTAACAGGATGAATTTAATTATTTTATAATTTAAAATACTAACTAAAAAATCGAAGTCTTAACTATAGTCCATATACTAAAAAAAAAAACCCAGCAGGCTGACAATGAACCTGATTTGACAGAGAAGCATCAGGCGAGGTTTAGGGAAAGGGAAAGAAAGGAAAAGAATACTGATTTATTCATCACCCACTAAGCTCCAGGCACTTTTGTTTATGTCATCTCACACCACCTACAGTACGCTCTAACCACAGAGAATGACACACTGGCCTCTGAACCACCCTGCAAAATTCCCTTCCCTGAAAAAGTTGAGTCCTCCGTCTAGACTATCCTTCCTTACTCTTTTACATACTGAAGTCAAAGAAGATGCTATAAATGTCTACCTGGAGATTACAACTTGGAGTTTCTCCTCTTTCAGAAAAAATTGGATTTCTAGTTTGTAATTTTAAAAAGCACTCCGTGAATTCCAAACCAGCCTAGGGGAACCCCTGCTCAGGCATCTCTGTTCCCAAAGGACACTCTGAGAGCCTTGGCTCTCCACGGATGGAAAGCAGGACTCATGAGTTCAGCTGACCTCAGTCTCTCGGGGCTATGGTCTTACTTACAGGTATGTAGGTCCTTGTCCGGTTGACAGTGATGGGCACATAGCGTGCCTTCAGTAAATGCTTGTTGTAAGATAACGGGACTGAGCTGGTTTGAAAATTACCACCTCTGCATGGATTCTATCCAAACCAACATCATCAGCCAGCATAGAAGCACAGGAGGACCAATGACGGGAACAGGATCATCATTTCCAAGAAACTCCTTGGAAGGAGCCATTAGTTTCTCCCTCTGCAATCCTCATCAGCCCCCACCCCAATTCTTTGCTATGGACAAGTGTAGGGTGGTGTGAACAGATTTATGATAAATCCCCTGGTTCCTCGATCCTCTTTTCACTAAGGTGGATGCCTTCCTTGAATCCTTTCCATGATGAAAACTCAGGAGCTACTTCCGACGCAGGGGATCAAGACACCAGGATCCATTTTGTACATGTTGAATCTGAGGTGCCTGTTGGACAGGCCAAGGAAGAGTAGGAAAAGGATAATTCTTCCAGGCAGGGGCAAAGGCATGATTCAAGCATGAACCAGAGCCGTGATGGTGATCCCAGAGAAATGGCTGGGAGCAGCATCTGGACATGAGGCAGGGACAGCCACCCTGACCTCCATTTGTAACAGCAAGAGCAGCAGCAAGAACCTCCCTGGTGCAGCAGCCACGAGAAGGCGGCCAGCCGGCAACGGAAGGCGCCCCTCCCACCTTCCCCACCGCAGGACAAAGGGCCATTTTGATTTGGGGCCTCACTATTTTAACACCAAAGATTTTCATTTGGCAGTCACTGTTCATACAACGCACACTCTCTTTCCTCTGACATAAATTCTTTCTTTAAGAAGAAAAAGAAGAAAGGCCCCATCATCACAGCCTGCGGTGCCAGACAATGGCGGGAGCGTGGCTGCCAGGGCCCATGAAGGGGCCAGTGTGCTCGCAGCAGCCTCCTTATCTCCTACCTCCTGCCCGTGCCACAGCTCTTGCTTTTCCTGGGTGTTTTGACCACTTCTTTCCTTCAGCTGCTTTGACAGAATTTGCCGGCTGCCGGCTGACGCAAAACAACCCCCTTCTTGTGTCTGGGCCGCTCTGTCTTCACTCCAGGCCGCAGGGGAGAAAACGTGTCTTTGTGGCTTGCCTTCAATAGCTCTCTGAGTCCAAACCCCTCGTGGGCTCTGGCAGGCCAAGCCGAAGACCCTGTGAATAGATGCTGTTGTTTGCTTCTCTTTGCAAAGCCGGCCTCTGGGCATCCAGAAATGCGTCCACAGCCCAGGCTTGGTAGTTTGGGGACAGATTCATGGGCAAGCTGGCAGATGCCCCGGCCCGTGAAGAATGATGATCGCTCGTGTGTGCAGCTCATTCAGGTCCATCCACAAAATGCTTTCAGGCTGCTGATGATTCAATTAACATTTACAGTGGACCTACTCTGTGCCCAGCACAGCCCTTACTGTTTATCATCTCCTCAAGCCCTAAGATTACTCTCCGCCACGGGTATTGTTCTAGTCTCTTCATTTTACAGTGAAGGAAACTGAGTCTCAAAATGGTCTAGTGATTTGCACGTGGCCACATAGCTAAAAAGTTACAGAGATCCACAGAGGGGCACCAATAGCTTCAGAGACGTTCAGAATCCCCTAAAAGACATGGTATTCCCTTTTAAGACACAGAGAAGGAATATAACTTCCACGGACCTAGATGCAAGTTTCACGCCCCGTCATCTAGGGAAAAGGGAGAAAATAATCAACTCCCCTTTTTCTCCCTTCAAGTCCTTCCTTCCCACACTCAACATTGAAAAACTGCTCCAAATAGAAGTGGAGTTTGTCATAAGACTGACAGGTCAAGTTGACCCAAGCCTGGCCCTCTATACTACACCATTCTGAACCTAAGCATCTCCAGAGTGTTCAACTTGGCCTCCACTGGACCATGTCAGGAGGCCGAGGAAACTCCCCAGGCTCAAGTAGCAAGGCTCAAGGTGAGAATGCTCTGGTACTGTGAGCCACATGGCCATAGTAAGCCACTCCTCTGTGCCTCAGCTTTTCTCTAGCAAAATAGGATGCTGAAAATACCACTCAGGGTGTTGGAAGGATTAAATGAAAGAAAAAAAAATAGCTTTCAGGGGACAAAACAGCACATAATGCTTCCAGCAGAGCAGCAAAAGCCACAGTGCATAAATGCTAGTAGCAGAAGCAGGAGCCATGGTACTAGCAGCAATCTTACCAACAGCCCTGGCAGCTGGAAGTCATCCTTTGTTCTATTAGTCATACAACAATCATTTCAGGTGTGTTTACTAGGAACACTGCCTTATTCCAAAAGCCCTCTGCAAAATTTTTGGTGGTGACAGCAGAGTGGCAAAAGGTGGCCTCGTTGATGGCTACCAGCTAGTGAAGAATAAGCAATCTGGCTGCCAACAAGGTAGACTGATCCAATCGATGTGTTTCATTTGGCACAGAGTTTTGTTTTGTTTTAAAGGAGCCAGGATTTTTAAATTGGAAGTCTGACAATACTGAGCCTGTATTTCTACAAGGCAGTGATCAGCTAGAGGTGAATAGAGGTGTCCTTTTACATGGCAGGCATGCTGTAGTTCACCGCAGGCCCCACCACTCCCTATTGCCTCATCAACACTGCAGTCAGTATCAGTTCCATTCGTTACGGTGATTATATTGTTGTTGTCCTTACAGTAAATAGTTTGTCCATGGGTATTAGTTAGGGGAACACTAGCTGCTGTAAAAGCAATTCCTCACGTATCTCCAAACCTTAATGCAATAAGGGTTTCTGTTATAGTCTTGCAGCAGTTGGTGGTGGCTTTCCTCCACATGAACACTCAGGGACCCACGCTCTTTCCATCTGGTAGTTGTGTGATTTCCTTGGGTTTAAATATTTTGACTTCAACCAAAGAATGGGGAAAGGGAGATTAGAAAATCCCCATCTGTTTCTTAAGAGCCCTGAGCCAGACGGGACTGTATTTGTCTATTTTCACACTGCTGATAAAGACATACCCAAGACTGGGCAATTTACAAAAGAAAGAGGTTTATTGGACTCACAGTTCTATATGGCTGGGGAGACCTCACAATCATGGTGGAAGGCAAGGAGGAATAAGTTACATCTTACGTGGATGGCAGCAGGCAAAGAGAGGGCTTGTGCAGAGAAATTCCCGTTTTTAAAACCATCAGATCTCATAGGACCCATTCACTGTCACAAGAACAGGACGGGAAAGACCCACCCCCATGATGCAGTCATCTCCCACCAGGACCTTCCCACAACATGTGGGAATTATGGGAGCTACAAGATGAGATTTGGGTGGAGACACAGAGTCAAACCATATCAGGGACATACATCATTTCCTTTCACACTTCATTGGTAGGAACTAGTCACAAGGCCATGCTAGATACAAGGTGGACAGAGAAATATAAATTCCAAACAGATAGCCACCCTTGACAGTAACTCTAGTGTATGAAAGGGAGAGCACTTATTTTTGTTGCAATCTATCTCTGAAAAATTATAGTTCTATAAAAAGCTGGGGAAAATAAATTATAGACTAAGAGCTGTATGATTTTTTCATACACTCACCTATTGTACTCATTTATATTCTATCCCTTGTGTGTACCTTCATTTTGAGTGTCTGCACTGCAAGCCCAGCAACAGAGAAGGTTCTGATTCTATAGCTCTGAGATCGAGCCTGAGATTCTGCATTGATAACAAGTTCCCAGGTGATGCCAGTAATGCTAGTCTGTGGTCCATACTTTCAGGAACAAAACCCAAGAATTCTAGCCTTCTTAGACTACCTGCCTCTTCTCCCAAACTTTAACCCCCTCCTATCTGTGCTCCTTTAGGCCTCTTTACTATCCCTGTCATGCTCCAATGAAACTATGTCTATTAATCAGAGGTTACGTCTTTTAGTCTGTCTTCCCCAGTAGGTTGTGAGCTCCTCAAGGGCAAAGACTATTATTCATGCTCAATACATGTATGCTGAAAGAATGCATGAACGTTTGCTAAGAATCTAGCTATATTCTAGGCATGTGATACTGTATAATCCAGGATACATCCCAGGATACAATGAACAGCCTCTGAAGTGTTTTCTTGTTCCCATAATGGTGAAGCATGAGCTCAGAGCTACAAATGTGGCCAAAACATGCTGGCCTCAAAAGACATTAAATCTAGTTGGGGAAGTGAGACTTAAGATGGGACTTAAGCCAGATAAAATCTGGGATGCAGGGGACAGCCAAGTACCACTTGCCTGTGGCTCACTCAGAGAATTTGGAGAAGGGAAGACACAGAACTACATGTTCTTCTATATGCAGAATTTTCACGGGTGCCAACCAGGCTCCATCTGTGTTATGGGCTGAATTGTGTCTCTCCAAAATTCAAATGTTGAAGCCCTCCCTATCCTCAATACCTCAGAATGTGACTTTATTTGGAGATAGATCCACTAAAGAGGTAATTATGTTAAAATGAGGTCATTAGGGTGGCCCTTAATCCAGTATTATTAGTGTCATTATAAGAGAAGGCCGGGTGTGGTGGCTTACCCAGAACTTTGGGGAGCTGAGGCAAGAGGATCACTTGAGCCCAGGAGTTTGAGAATCTGGCAAGATGAGGTCTTGCTATGTTGCCCAGGCTGGCAACATAGCAAGACCTCATCTCTGCAAATAACTTAAAAATTAACCAGTCATGGTGGTGCATGCCTGTGGTCCCAGCTATTTGAGAGACTGAGGCAGGAGGATCACTTGGGCCTGGGAGGTTGAGGTTGCAGTGAGCTGTGATCATGCCACTGCACTCCAGTCTGGGTGACAGAATGAAATCTCATCTCAATAAAAAAAGAAGAGATTAGAACACAGACACACACAGCGGCAAGGCCATGTGAAGACACAGGAAAAGACAGCCATCTACAAGCCAAGGAGAAAAGACTTAGAAGAAACCAATCCTGCAAATACCTCAATCTTAGCTTTCAAGCCTACAGAACTATGAGAAAACAAAAAAGTCTGTTATTTAAGCCACTCATTTTGCAGTACCTTTGCTTGGGAAGTCCAAGCAAACTAATACAATTTGTCTATTAACTTACCTGCCACTCAGTGTGCTTGCCTTTCAAGGAAGACAGAGCAGAAGAAGGAAGAGAGAGGCAGCTATTTGTTAAGCACCTGGGGCGTGATTGTATTAGGCAACTCACCTTATCTTATTTAATCCCCATCACAATCATGTAAGCAAATAGCCTTATTAGTCCCACTTTCATATAGAGGACAGTGAGGTTCACAGAGATGAACTTTCCCTATATCACAAAGATAGGAGTCGAGGAAGCGAGGTTTGTAACTTGGATCCATTTACCACAAATCCCTAACCTCCAAGGCTACCCCTTGTTCTTCCCTCAAAGTCAGCCAGTGGGCCTACTAAGAAAGTCAAAAAGTAGACTGTGAGAAGTTGCCACGGAAAATGTTTTTAAATGTTTAATGTATATGTGAGCAGGATTGCAGTCACTAAAACAAATGTGATGCTATCCCTGAACAAAGAGAGTGCAAGAAAACGCAGTGAAAAAGGGGGCTCCAGCCTCGATACCCACATTCCTAACCTTTTAATGCCAAACAGCCTACAAGGATATCAAATTTTACTCATGTTCCTGCTCTTTCCACTCAAGTTGGCTTTGTGAGTTGCTGGTTTTATCAAAATTGAGTGAGAGTGTGTTCAATACAATGTTGGATTCATTGGGGGAGAAAAAAGCCAAAGAAAAACCTTGCTTCTTCAATGCCAGGAGCTTACAAAGACATATAAACCATGAGGAATTCCAAGGACTTGCTCAGAAGCCGTTCTGCAAATGCATTTCTGGAACAAAGGGCCAATGTTCCTTTCAGGGAAGAGCGCGGGACTGGTTTCCGGCATTTTTCTTTAAATCATTAGTACCATGCCAGCAAACAAACATATACAGCTCCTGGGAGAAAGAATCTCATTCAACACAGCTTACAAGAGTTTGATTATTGGGGAGGGGTGCTTCATGGCACGTGCCTCACCAGCCGGCCCCCAAATGTACAGATCTGTTTAAAGGGCTTTATTGATGGTGGCCACAGACAGATAGAGCTTGTGAGGAGAACTGACATCCCATGGATACTAACGTATCAGCATCATCCTGACCAGCACACAATCCAGTCAGAGACAGCTGAAAAGTCTGCCTCATTCCCTTGAAAATGTGCTTCTTAAAACAAATAAAATATAGAAATAAGAAATTCACCTCTAACAGGGTTTACATTTCCTTCACCCAGACAATTAAAGGGTTTTGGAGGACCTGGAATGAAATGATGATTGAATCTTTAGCCAGACACATATTTCAGCTTTTCATGAACTGGAAATATTATGGGTTGGGCCCTGAAAACAAATAAGCATTGGATTAAGACAAGCCATACTTCAAACTCCAGCCCTGCCACACGTTACCTATATGACTTTGATCACTTCTGTAAGCGTTAATATCCTTATCTCTAAAGCAAGGACAGTAACATCACCTCCTACAATCTATAGGAAGATAAAATTTGATTATATAAGAATGTGGCCGGGTGCGGTGACTCACACCTGTAATCTCAACACTTTGGGAGGCAGAAGTGGGTGGATTGTTTGAGTTCAGGAGTTTAAGACCAGCTTGACCAGCATGGTGAAACCTCATCTCTGCTAAAAATACAAAGTTAGACAAGTCTGGTGGCACATGCTTGTAATCCCAGCCACTCAGGAGGCTGAGGTAGGAGAATTGCTTGAACCCAGGAGGCGGAGTTTGCAGTGAGCCAACATCGTGCCAGTGCACTCCAGCCTGGGCAACAGAGCAAGACTTCATCTCAAAAAAAGAAAAAAAAAAATTTAGAGAGTACCTAGCATAAGGGTAAATCCTTAAAATGTGTTACCTATGTTTCCAATTCTTCTTCTCTTCCAAAGAAATCATTTCAAATATACAGCACGTTTAAAGTACACCTAAGATTAAAGCAATACCATTAGTAGTAGTAGTTAGTGAGGGATAGATTGCTCTACTCTAGCAATAGCAGCAGTTGGGAGCAAAGGACTTCTACTCTTCCATACATTCACCTCTAAATACATTCATTTATTCAAGCGATCTTTATTGAGCAACTGCTCTATACCAGCCACTAAATGGCCACATAGTGGCCAGTAGCTTAGTTGCTTTGGGCCTCATGATAGAGACTCTCTGTAGTCCAGGTAGCATCAGTCTGTCTACTTTATTACTAATTGCCTATTGGTCTCAGAGTGATGAGTATGTAAGAGTGTTGATGAATCTGTTTGCACTCCTTACCACCCTTGACAAACTCACACAACAATAAACATGTCTACCACGGTCTGAGCATGGAGGTTGGTGCTAGAGCAGGGAGGGCCACCGAAATGCATAGAAAAGGGTTAACTTTAAGAGGTTAACAGATGTGAAAAAATCACCATATGACAGGCAGAAGAATGCAGAGTTATAATGGAAGAGTAAACATCATGCAAAGAGAAATCTGACTGGTGCTACCTGTAGACATTGGGAAGCGCTTTGAGGTAGGAACATTGGAGTTAAGACTTGGAGATCTGAGAGATAACGACTTTTGGAGTAGAGGGAGAAAAATGGGAAGAGTCCTCCAGGCAAAAGAAAGGGTTCAAAAGAGGTAAAATTGTATGGCAATGTGGGAGAAAGGACAAGTGATCCATTTGTCTCCCCTAGGAAACCTCTCCAGCAGCACTAACTACCCCTCCTCCTATCTGAGTTCGGAGTTCAGTGCCTCTTTTGTGTAGTCTAATTTTACCTTATTATAGCACCAATCACACTGTATTACAGCATTGTCTTTACTGTTCTGCACCTTCTAAATACACACATATACAGACACACAATATGCAAGCAATCATGGGCTGGAAGCTTAACGAAGATTAGGACTTTGTTTTCTATGTTTTGTACATTAGCATTTACCACATTGCCTGATACTCAGGTAAGTACTCAAATTAAGGGGAAGAAAAGACTGTGAGATAAGTCCATCAGTAATGATCTCCAATCAATGAATTAATTTTTATTAGAAGACACAAGCTGCAGAGTGTTACTGTTACCTAAAATAGAGAATGCAAGAATAGAGTACCTTGATAGACAGATTCAGATGCAGAGGGCCATTGGGCACCCTCATGAATGGGATGCATGGTGCTCAAGAGACAGGCCTAGGCTGGAAGTACAGATCTGGGATCACCTAATAGAGATAGTCATTGAATTCAAGTGAGGTAAGCATCTAGGAAGAAAAGAAAATAATGAGAGCCAGTACAGGAGCCAAAAGAACAGAATTTCTAGGAAAAGTTTACAAAGACTTCTCAGAGCACAAAGCTCCATCATTGTTGAGTCAGGGTATAAATAAGGAGGGAAAGGCTGATCAGCCACTGGTCAGGAAATGCCAATGGGAAAGGCACATGGTCCCTGGGCTCCTTAGCCCTCGTGGAAAATGTTATCTTTGTACAACCACACACTCCCAAGGGCCCTTCTCCACCCTGGTCCTTCCTCAGCTATTTGTGTTGGCACTGTGGTTTTCCTTTCTGACCCTTCTCATTGAAACCTTGGGAGAAAAGGGGAAGAAAGCCAGGATGTCACAGAGGGACTGGGGTTGGCAGTGGGTGAGGGCTTTGATCCTATGTGGTCTCTGGGGAGGCAGCATGAGGCCATTAGAAAACAATCAACTTTTTAGCCTCCCACTTCCTGGTGACCTCAGCATTTCCATAACTGTTCTGTGCTTCCTCATTCATCTATCAAGTGGATACACATACACACACATCACACACACACACATTTCACAGTGTCTCCTGGACAATGCAATGAGATTATGAACACGAAAACCTCTCATGTCATGCCTGATACATAATACACGCCAAATAAACAGGAGTTTCTTTTCTTTTGGACAAGTCTCATAACTGCCCAAAGTTAGAACGGCTTTCTGCATTCATTCTCTTAGGAGAGAGAAAGGATAAAACTGAG
Source organism: Theropithecus gelada (assembly GCF_003255815.1). NCBI lineage: Eukaryota > Metazoa > Chordata > Mammalia > Primates > Cercopithecidae > Theropithecus > Theropithecus gelada. Next base: position 131,907,997 of record NC_037676.1, read on the forward strand.
CCCTACGTCTTTCACATGGACATTATGAGGATCAAGATAAAAGTTACTGGGTATTATATAACGTAGGGATCTCTCAACCCTGATATGCTTTTTCCTCACCTGGTTCTCCTACCAGATTGGAGAGCAAGATATGAGCAAAGAGCTGGGACACTAGTGTTATTGTGTAACTGAAAGACATTTTTCTTAAATAAGTACATGAATCAATTAATGATGGAAGGATGGAGGGTTGAGCGGGTGCATAGTGGGCCTGAGTTAACTCCTGCAGACACAGAATCTTCCATATTCCAGCTGCTTCAACCTCTGAGTGGCCTCCTGAAAAAAGGGAGGGATATAGAAATGGAGTCTCAGGGATCTGAAGACTATGAAAAGACTTTCTCCTTATTGTGTATACCCACAAACTAACCATTCTTCATCAAGTCTTGTTTAGAAATAGTTGTGCAGCCTGAGAAAATTGGGTTCGACTTGCCATGTAGAATTTTGTTAATGGAGTTGTATAAACATAGCTCTTTATTAATCTAAATTACTGGCCTTCAGGGTGAGTTTATTTTATTTGCACACATGATCTTCAGTCCCTGGGAACCCCAAAGGATAAGTGTGTTCCAATGAGACCAAGCCTTTTGTGAACCACTTAGAAATGGGCCCTTGGGAGGTGCTACATAAACAAAAAGTAATGAATTGTTCCCCCTGTCAAAAGTGAACAATTCATAATGTGCCCCTGAATGGAACCAACTGGTCCTCTTGTCAAACACTCTGTACTTTGATGTGCTTTTCATTGGTTAGAAAAAAGAAGAAAATAAAAGTCTTTTCAGTGATTTTTTTCAGAGTAAAAAGAGAGAGAGAAAAAGGTATCAACTACCAAGCCACAAACACCATGCTGAAGAAGCCCTTTGGATATCCTTAATTAGGCTTCCTTGACTAAGAAAAACTTGCATAATTCAATTAAAGTATTCTTTACTCGTGTTGGAAATTACAAAGTATTTTAAATGACAATATTCCTAAATGACCAGTTGGTGCAGTGAAAATAATAACAATAGTAATTACTAAACTTATTTCTCTCTTACTGTGTACCAGGTATGGTGAATGCATGCTTTATATATGCAATATTAAGCAACGTAACCTAAACAACAGCCCTATAGGGTAGCTGCCATTATTATCCCCATTTTACAAGAGAGAAAACTGAGGCAGAAAGAGATTAAGTGACAGAGTCAAAATCAAACAGAAAAGTATGTGGTAAAACCAAGTGTTCAAACCGGGAGATTCCAGGCCTATGGACCATTCTTGAACCACTATGCCATTAAGAATACTACACTAGGAATGATGAAAGATGCTTTTAGTCCAGATCCTGCCATTAACTCACTGTATAACCTGGGGCAAGTTACAGAGAGACCACAGTTTTCCCATCTTTAAAACAAATAGTTCTCATGAGATGATCTCCATATCAGCTGGGGTTCTATGGCTTCAGTAAACAGAAATCCACTTTCATTAATTTCAACCACAGAAAAAGGAGGAGGAGGAAGAAGAAGAAAAGGAAGAAAAAGAAAAAGGAAGAGGAAGAAGAAAAGAAATGTATTGGTAAAATATTTAGGCAGATCAAGAATAGACAAATAGCTGAAGGCTGGAGAGCCAGGCTTGGAAACAGAACAGGCATCAGGACAGGAATCAGCATGGTATTGAGGGCCTGACTGAAAAGACTACTAAACCATCTCATTCAGGCACTGCTGTGGAAGTAAATGAGCCTCTAATATTTTTTTCCATTCTTATGTGTCTCTTTCACATTTAAAGTCCCCGTGGAGCATTCACTTTAGCCCACCACCCCCTTGCCAGTTGACGCAGGGCACGTGAGTTATAATCTCACCGATACTACACACAATGGAAATGGGTTCCCAAAGAGAATCTGGTCCTGCTAGAAAGGTATAGATTTTTTAAAATCCACTACTGCATCAAGATCACTTTCAAATGAATACATAGATTAAATAAAACATATGAAACGTTTGAATTGGGCCCAATTTACAATCCGAGTGCCATAAATCCTGGAAGTTATTATAGGAAGGTTGTGGTGGTAGCTACCACCACTGTGGCTTTTTCTACTGTTGTTTCATTCTCAACATAGAGATGGTCGGATTCTGTGAAGCAGCTAAGACTAGGTCGAGGGAATTTGTATCACCGAGTCACTGACCGTGTATCAATACCATTTCTATTGTAACGGGGTATTCCTGATTGTCAGATATATTGATCATATTAAACTGAGCCCTTTGATTTGATTCCTTCTGTTAGAGGTAATGTGGAGTATGAACCACGTGGACACGTTTTGCACTATTTCAGAAGAGAGATGATATACATCAGAACCAGGTTAAAGATAACAGGAATGGAGAAGGCAAAGCACATTAAATAGAGATGAATTTGATAGGACTTAAAGACCTGGTAAATAAAAGAGGAAGGTTAAGAATGATCTTGAGGTTTCTGGTACAGACGATTCATTGAATGGAAAAGCCATTGACCGTGGAAATAACATGAGTAATTGCCAGTTTACAAGATAATGGACACAGTTTTGACCATATTGAATCTGAAGTCCTTGGGCATATTTCCAGAAGAGACATCTAGAAGTCAGCTGTATATAAGAATCCAAAGGCCAGCATGAAGTTTTAAAATGAAATTTGGCAAGAATTCACAGTAGCATTAGTTTAAGCTATAGGTTTGCTTAACCCCAGAAGAGTTTATGAGTTGAGAAGGGGTGGAAGACTTGAGGGTAGGCAGGAACTCGCATGGATCCCTGAGGTAAAAGGGGAAGAAGCATACAAAGGGGATGAAGAGGAAAAATCAGGGAGGTATGCAAAAAACAAGCAAAGAAGAGTCATGGCTGTCTAAGACGAAAAGAGAGTTATTGGCAGTAAGATCTGAAACAGAATACAAGGAAAGCAATCTCAACAATCCAGGTGGAAAAACTGCTCTTTCAAAGGCCCTTGAAGGAGAGAGCACCATATATTCTTCTACATAATCAGATGGTTCATGAACCTAAAGTGACCATAGCAAGATGAGGCCGGCAGGTGGGCAAGGCCCTGAGGCCCATGAAAAGGGTCTGGGATTTATACTTAAAACAGAGGAGAGTCATTGGAAGTTTCAAGCAAGAGGGTGATATGATCAGAATGAATTTTTTTATCTCATATATTCAAGGATATAAGTTGTTTTGATATACATATACATAGTGAAATGATTACTGCTGTTAAGCAAATCATTCTATCCACCACCTAACATAGTTACCTTTTGTTATTACTGTAAGAGCACCTAAAATCTACTCTCTTAGTGCAGGAAGCAGGAGGAAGTAGGTAAAAGTAGGCCAAAGTGTACATACAGACTTTCAGTTACGTAGAATGAAGAAGTCCAGAGGTGTAATGTACAGCATGAGGACTATAGCTAATAATAATATTGTGCTGTAGACAGAACAAGCTTTAAACAAGCTGCAGGGTGGAGACGTTTCCTAGAAGGTCAGGAGTGAATGCAGGGAAACCAGTTAGGAAACTTGCACTGATGTTGTGATAAAAGTGGGTCACAGCCCAAAGCATGAGCTCTGGAGTCAGTCTGCCTGAATTTGGTTCCTAATTTTGTCACAGGTTGTGGGCAAAAAAAAAAAAAATTAACTTCTTGGTGCCTCAGTTTCTATATCCAAAGATGGGTGTGCAAATACTTCTTATCTCTAAAGATGGTATTAGGATTAAGTGTGATCATATGTGGAAAGCACCCAAAACAGTGTCTGGTACATAGTAAACACCGAAAACATCTCCCATTATTGCGAGCATGCAGTGTGAAATAGAAGAAATTGGAACTGTGGCCTATAAAATGGAGAAAAGCAGATAGATTTAGGAGATTTTTTTTTTTGAGATGGAGTCTCATTCTGTTACCAGGCTGGAGTGCAGTGGCACGATCTCAGCTCCCTGCAATCTTAGGAGATTCTTTCTAGTCGGCAAGAACTACAGAACTCCAGTGTCAGCTAAATTCATGGAATTTTGTTTACTTATAAGAAAATGGTAGAAAATAATATTGAAATGGTAGCTTATAAATGTATAGTATTTTGTGAATAGAGTATATTTTTAAATATTGTTACAAATTCTGATTTCGTATCATGGATCTGAAAGTGGAAGTCCAGATAAATAAACAGGCAATGTAAAGATTTGCATTTCTCAGAATGGATGTGAGAAGCAAATTGTAACCTCATCTGCAAATGGGCCCATTATGTGTGAAGCATTACCAATTGTTATGCCTGGCTTTTTGGAGAGATTTCCCACAACAACTGCTAGAGATGCCAGTGATGAAACAGAAAAGCTTGCAAAAGCAACAGCAATATCATATTCTTCTCTTGACATCGAGGTCCAAGAATCTGGGATGTTTTATTAGGGAGGATTAAAAAAATATATGTGAAAGCAGAAAGCACATAGCACAGTCGCTAGCTCATAGAAGCTGCTGAAAAAAATATTGTTCTCTCTCATTACGTGTGAGGGCAATAGTTACTTCTTTGTGAATCTGCTAACATTACAAACCACTAAGGTACAACATAGAACACGGAGAGCTATATTAGCTAAAAGTGCTCAAGGTATGTCACTTTGCTTGAGAAATAATAGCTCCTCATATGCTACATTCATTTTCATGCCCACATACTTGATTCAAGACAAAAATTCCATAAGTTGCATATTTGTTTTCAAACTTTTAAAAACTGTATACTCATTGATGCCACAAGATAAAAGTTATCATCAAAAACATGCTAAAAGTCACTACTCAAAGATTGCTCACTATTCATAACCCCCATGACCTATTCTTTTTTTCTTCTTCTTCTTCTTTTTTTGAGATGGAGTCTCGCTCTGTTGCCCAGGCTGGAGTGCAATAGCACCATCTCGGCTCACTGCCAATCTCCGCCTCCCGGGTTCAAGTGATTCTCCTGCCTCAGCTTCCTGAGTAGCTGGGACTACAGGCGTGCATCACCATGCCTGGTTAATTTTTGTATTTTTAGTAGAGACATGGTTTCACCATGTTGGTCAAGCTGCTCTTGAACTCCTGACCTCAGGTTATCCACCTGCCTCAGCCTCCCAAAGTGCTGGGATTACCTATTCTTATAGAGAGTGTAAACTGTTTTAGACAAAAGTAAGGAATAAATAGAAAAGGAGAAACAGAGAGAGGAGATTATCTGCTACCAAGATCTCCACACCCCAAGTGCTGTGCTAAGTGCTCTCATATGTATCTAATGTGATCCTCCCCACTGTCCTGTGCAGGAGGTACTGTTACAGAAAAAAACAATACAGTTCAAGGAGGTTAGAAATCAAGGTAGCAGAGCTACCAAATGGCAAAGCAGAGGTTCAAACTTAGTTCTATCTGACAATAAGTCTCATTCTCTTTCCATTGTACTGGTATTTCTATGTGACTCTTAATATATCTTCCTGAAAAAAAAAGAAAATAGCTTACTTTTAAAAAACCTAAATTCAATTAAATAAAAACATAGGCTTCCCTTTTCTAACAATGGTAGAATAGAAGATTCCCTGCATAAGGAAAAGTCTTTGCCACAGTGAAATTGAGAAACCATTTTGAAAAGATTGACGTTCTTCTGGTCATCAACCATGTATTTATTGAGGTGACCCCAGATGCACATGCAACTCAATGATCTTATTACTAATTTTGTGGACTCGTAGGAGTAGAATGCAAGATAATCTTGCTAAGTCAAAGAAAGACAGTAATCATAAGTAGGGTAAAATCGTGACAAGCTGAGGACATTTAGACAAAGGAAATAGATAGGAAATAGAAACTGACTAGCAACACACAAAAAAAGCACAACGTTTTGGAGTTTAGGGAAGTGGCTGTGTTGAAAGACTTCTTTGTTATTTTACCAGACATATTTCATGACTGTTAATTATTTATATGCCTCTTATTTCATTTTGAACTCCTTGGGCTTGGTGTGTTGTTCATCCTAGTGTCTAAAAATCTTGCACAGTGACTGGCATGTGGTAGATACTTAACATATGTTTTTTGATGGGATGAATGAGTAGACAAAAGAATGAAGAACAAAGAAGCATTAGAATAAAAGAATGAATGAATATGAATGAGTAAATTTATTAATTCATTTTCATTCGTAATATTTCTCTGAAAAATAAATGCTTCACAGTTAAGATTGTCAAAATTTTATCACCCTTTCTACCCTGTTAAAAAGCAGTAGGTCTAGACTTTTGGCTAGTGACAATGTGGACAGTAGTAGCAAATGGATTTCATAGAATGTGAAATACGGTAGTGAGGCTCCTCAAACACAAAGGAAGGCAGTAGGTCAAGCCAGTATTTTAATAGATTGCTGAGAATCGAAGGCCAAGAAGACGAAGCACAAACTTCACAGTGGACATTTGTTGGCTGCCTCCTTGCTGTCTACTCTCCTCCTTCCCAATTGTCTGACTTCTGTCTGCTCCCCAGGAACAGAGCTCATAACTTAGGCCATGCCTTAGGACAATTCTGTGACTTTAGTATGTTCAGAATGAATCTCAATACTTATGCTGGAAATCTCAGGAAAGAAGTTTTTCATATCTGCTGGATGAGACCAAGGAGACATGTTTCTCCAAGAGCAGTTGATATGCGTCTTGGGTACAAAGACAGAAGGAGACTTAGTATGAAACCAGGCAGAAAATGAAAAGAGATCACGTCTTCGGCCACAGCACTATCTGAGGTCAAAGTTTTATCTCTGAACTGTTCAGTTTGTTTGCTTTCCTTGTTATTTTTAATACAATGCACCCTTACTGACACTAAAACCACTAATCAAATAAAATCATATGTGGGGCAACAGACGGGAGAGTGGTCCTGAGTAATTTCCTCACCTCCAGCTGGTGTTTACACTTGCCCTTCTAGGCCAGTGGATGTATGATGTACAATAGTATCCAATAGCTTAGAAGATCAAGAAGATCCAGTGAAAGTGAAGATGTAGGTCTGAGTGAATTTCCATGCTCACTAGCTTGTCCTGGTGCATCCTTGGAGAACCTGGCTAGATCAAATGCAGTTTACCCCTACAACCAGACTTTAGGGTTCACTGGAGAAGCTAATTGATCTCTCATCATGTTGCAGATCCAGATGACTCCCCTACTCTCCAGCTCTTTCCCAAAAATCACCCTATTGCTAAAGCAGGCCATGCAAGTTAGGTATCTTTCTCCCTAATTGCAGCGCAAGTTAAGTATCTTTCTCCCTAATTGCAGCTGCAACAAAGGCAATTTTGACAGAATGAAATAAAAATGAGAAATTTAGAAATTGTGGAAATGAGCAAAAACTTTGAAGTAGCTGTCATTTTTTAAATTTTTAATTTAAAAAATTCCAAAGCCTAACAGGGGTGGGGGTAGGAGAAGATTGAGCAACAGCTGTCATCTGGAAATCTGATATAGGGTAATGTAATCAGGCTGGATTTGCAAAGTCCATTTGGTTTGCAACAGGAAATAGAACTTTTCAAGCCCACATCACTAAGTTCAGGAATATGTCATCTTCTGGATGGGAACCGAGGCTTCCAGCCACAATCACTTCATTCAGCGAGCTTTGACATAGATCTGATTATTTAGGGGGTTTATTTGGTGGGCCAGAGCAGGCAGGCCATTCTCCAAAGTAGACATTGACCCCCACATCCCTCAACTCCCAACTAGCCCATACCATGTAATCATGCTAGGAAAGTACAGGGATGATGCAATGAATTCCAACAGGATGGGGGAGGAACAAGAAAGAAAAACACGCAAACCCCAAATCTTTCCTAAGTCAGTACAGCAACTGGAGGATTTAACATGAAATTCCTATCCATGGGACCACGGCCAAACCAGGAGACAGCATAATTACAGGAGATAAGACTTGGAATAGAATAAATGAGAAGCATCATCACAAAGCTACAGATATTACAGGAAATGAAGATGACACACACAGTGGAGTTTCTATGATCAGGAGAATACATCAGGATTAAAGAATGTATACTTGTAAGGATCTTTAGTATATATATTTGTAAGGATCTTCATTACCATAATATTTAAATTTACATAAATGTATGTATATGAATTCATCTTCACTAGTTCTATTTAATCGAACAAACATGTAGATTGAGCCTACTATGTGCCAGGCATTGAGGTAGGCCCTGGGAATAGAACCAGGTTTTTCAACCTCAGCACTATTGACATTTTGAATCACATAATTCTTTCTTGGGGGCAGGGTAGGAGTGAACACTGTCCTGTGCATTATAGGATTTTTAGCAGAATCCCTGGCCTCAACACATTAAATAGCAACATTCCCCCCCCAAGTTGGGACAACCAAAACTATCTACAGAAATTACTAAATGTCCCCCATAAGTGGGGGGCACAAAATCATCCCTGAGAACCTCTGCAGTAGAGAAGTAGTTAAGACAATTATAATACTTCAATGTGTTGGCTCGGGGATTAAATTATCTGTGCTTGCTTCCTGACTCTGCCACTTATTGGCTTTGTAACCCAGGGAAAGTCATTTAATATATTTCTAATTTCAGTATCCTCATATGTAAAATGGAAATAACATGACAGAAAGCTAAGTAGAATTGTTATGAGGATTAATGGGAAGATTAGCATGAGGGCCACCAGGGAATCGAGACCAATCTTTCTGTCTTTTGATACCATACCAGGGCCAGGTTAAGAATGCAATAAATGGTAGCTGCTATTTCCAATGAGCTTACAGTGTAATGCAAAACAATAACAGAAAGTGCACAATTAATTTTCTTTTTTTTATTTGTTATTATGCTTTAAGTTCTAAGGTACATGTGTACAACATGTAGGTTTGTTACATAGGTATACATGCGCCATGTTGGTGTGCTGCACCCATCAGCTTGTCATTTACATTACATTTCTCCTAATGCTATCCCTTCTCCAGCCCCCCACCCCCCAACAGGCCCTGGTGTGTGATGTTCCCCACCCTGTGTCCATGTGTTATCGTTGTTCAACTCCCACCTATGAGTGAGAACATGCAGTGTTTGGTTTTATGTCCTTGTGATAGTTTACTGAGAATGATGGCTTCCAGCTTCATCCATGTCCCTGCAAAGGACATGAACTCATCCTTTTTTGTGGCTGCATAGTATTCCATGGTGTATATGTGCCACATTTTCTTTATCCAGTCTATCATTGATGGACATTTGAGTTGGTTCCAAGTTTTTGCTATTGTGAATAGTGCCACAATAAGCATACATGTGCATGTGTCTTTACAGTAGCATGATTTATAATCTTTTGGGTATATAACCAGTAATGGGATTGCTGAGTCAAATGATATTTCTGGTTCTAGATCCTTGAGGAATCTCCACACTGTCTTCCACAATGATTGAACTAATTTACACTCCCACCAACAGTGAAAAACCATTCCTATTTCTCCACATCCCCTCCAGCATCTGTTTTTTCCTGATTTTTTAATGCTTGCCATTCTACCTAGCATGAGATGGTATCTCATTGTGGTTTTGAGTTGCATTTCTCTGATGACCAGTGATGATGAGCATTTTTTCATATGTCTGTTGGCTGCATAAATGTCTTCACAGAATTGGAAAAAACTATTTTAAAGTTCATATGGAACCAAACAAGAGCCCACATAGACAAGACAATCCTAAGCAAAAAGAACAAAGCTGGAGACATCATGCTACCTGATTTCAAACTATACTACAAGGCTACAGTAACCAAAACAGCATGGTTCTGATATCAAAACAGATATATAGACCAATGGAACAGAACAGAGGCCTCAGAAATAACACCACACATCTACAATCATCTGATCTTTGACAAACCTGACAAAAACAAGCAATGGGGAAAGGATTCCCTATTTAACAAATGGTGCTGGGAAAACTGGCTAGCCATATGTAGAAAGCTGAAACTGGATTCCCTTCCTTACACTGTATACAAAAATTAACTCAAGATGGATTAAAGCCTTAAATGTAAGACCTAACACCATAAAAATCCTAGAAGAGGCCGGGCGCGGTGGCTCAAGCCTGTAATCCCAGCACTTTGGGAGGCCGAGACGGGCGGATCACGAGGTCAGGAGATCGAGACCATCCTGGCTAACACGGTGAAACCCCGTCTCTACTAAAAAAAATACAAAAAAAAAAACTAGCCGGGCGATGTGGCAGGCGCCTGTAGTCCCAGCTACTCGGGAGGCTGAGGCAGGAGAATGGCGTGAACCCGGGAGGCGGAGCTTGCAGCGAGCTGAGATCCGGCCACTGCACTCCAGCCTGGGCGACAGAGCGAGACTCCGTCTCAAAAAAAAAAAAAAAAAAAATCCTAGAAGAAAACCTAGGCAATACTATTCAGGACATAGGCATGGGCAAAGACTTCATGACTAAAACACCAAAAGCAATGGCAACAAAAGCCAAAATAGACAAATGGGATCTAATTAAATTAAAGAGCTTCTGCACAGCAAAAGAAACTATCAGCAGAGTGAATAGGCAACCTACAGAATGGGAGAAAATTTTCACAATCTACCCATCTGACAAAGGGCTAAGATTCAGAATCTACAAAGAACTTAAACAAGTGTACAAGAAAAAACAAACAACCCTATCAAAAAGTGGCAAAGGATATGAACAGACACTTCTCAAAAGCACAATTAATTTTCATAAGTTTACCTTATGAGTCATATTCAATATTTCTCCTATATTGCCAAAACCCCATTTCACCTCCAATTCATGTTTGTATTATTTTCCCCTCTAGACTCAATGTCCACAGCCATGGATCAGACTCAAGACTTTGTTCCAACACTGTTGTCTCAATTGTCCATTTCCAATGCATCCTCCATCCTGCTACCAAAGTTTATTTCCTGAAGGTCAACTCTGAAAACCATGTTGTTTCCTTTACTCCACCAACTCCACATAGCTTTATCTAGTATTCAAAGTCTTCTATGGTTTGAACTCACAACAGTTTTCCAGTCATTTGTCCCTTAAGAGTTAGTTCAACTCCAACCTCCTCCAAAAAGTTTTCACAGATCCTCTCAGGTAGAATGTATTTCCTCCACTGACACACTTGCCCCATACTTTCATACATCCATAAATTAACTCATAAAAATCTGCCTCCCCCAAGAGTTCCTTATGCGTGTCTGTCTCCTTCACTAGTATAACAGTTACTAAGGAATCAAGACCAATCTTTTCATTATTCTGTATCTTCAATGCCAAGTCTACCACAGTAGAGTTACTACACACTCCACATAAAAGAAAATAAAGAGAACTTGCATGGCACAAGGAAAAAAATATTTTAGAAAAGAACCATCCAGATTAGACACCACTTGGTTAGCCAGTGCTTCTTGGCCTATTAGAATCAATCATCAATTAATTAGAATCTTTGCATGAGGACACCAAGCTCAGTATTTTTTAGTTTCCCAGGTGACTTCAGTGGCAGAAAACTACAGTTGCATGTAGTATCTGAGGACAGTTTCCTCACTCAGGATGTCCATGTTTCATTTTTTGGGCCAAGTCCAATTACTTGATAGTGGCTATCTGGAACACTGCCTTGAGAAGGATTTAGAGGCTCCCTTGGGTCTCAGCAGAAGAGAGAATAGAGATTGATTGGCAATGTCTGCCAAGAGCAAGGAATCAGGGAGCTGAAACCATCATGCTGCTAATTGGCATCTCTGTGATTGATGCATGAATGAAAAGAAACTCAGTGTACCTAATGACTATCATACACACACACACACACACACAAAGATACACATATATACACACATATTCATGACACTCATATTTAATTATCATTTCTATATCAACATATACAGGCATATATATTTATATATGTATGTTATATACAATAATAACTCACTTTCAGTGTCAGCTATATGCTGAACACTGAGTTAAGGACTGGCAATACTGTTAAACAATATTAATGTGGGCTCTGCTCTCAGGGAGCGGACAGTCTAAGGGAAACAGTATTTATAAAATAATCACACAAACAGTCAATTAAAAAGTGAGAAAGAAAATTAAAGGATGTACTAAAAATCTCCATGAAAGGGATACTGAACTAGTTTAGAGGAACAGAGAAGGTCCCCCTATGGAAGCGGCATTTTAGTTAAGATATAAGTGATGCATAGGATTTGGCAAGGGCAAGAGTGGAGGGAAGAGTTTTTCAGGCTAGAGGCCAACCCATGGGGGAAGGATGGGAACCCAGGCTCCCACACACAGAGCTCTGTGCTCTTGGCAAGTTACTTTAACTCTGTTTGGCTCATCTGTAAATGGGGGACTAATAAGCCACAGTGTGTGATATTGTTTCAAGGCTGCAACCAGATACTTCACATTACATATGTGCTGCTGCCTATACCACCATGCAGCAGGGAGAAGTTGTTCCACGATGAAAAGTACAAACACTATGGAGCCTCAGATCAGACTTTGGCTCTATCATTTACTAGCTGTGTGGCTTGGTCAAATAATGTCACCACTCTGAGTCTCATTTTCCACATCTGTAAACTGAAGGTAGTTATTAGTTACAATGAGAAGACCACAGTGGTTAAGTGCCTGCCATCTGAAGTCAGACTGCCCGCATTCAAATTCTGGCTTCACCACTTTCTAGCTGTGTGGCTGGGGCAAATTAACCCCTGTGTGCCTCAATTTCCTCAACTATAAAATAGGGATAATAATTGAGTCATTGGTGAAGATTCAGTGAGGCAATGTATGTAAAGGACTTAACACGGTGCCTGTCACAAAGAATGTACTTGGCAAATATTGATTCTCTTGGTAATTTCTGACTTGGTAGAATTTACTCTGCATTAGTATTTACTCATAGGAATTAATTCTAATTATACCAAATGAAAGATACCAAAAGCTTTGAGTTTTCAAGAATTTTGAAGCTAAGAAGCCCACAGCAGAGCTGCCCATCTGTGAACAAGCAGAGCTGGTGCTGGCATGGATGATGCTGTGGGTTAACCTGGCATCTGCTTTCAGGACCCTCGCTGCACCACTGGAGGTTTTGAATTTCACTTTCCACAAAAGCAGAGGTGCACACAGCACCTACACTCTCTTGAACTGAATTAGCATCCTTATAAAAGAGGCCTGGGGGGGCTTGTTTGCCCCATCAACCATGTTAGGACACAGCTAGAAGGCACCATCTTTGAAGGAAAGAGCGAGCACTCACCAGCCACCCAATCAGTTGGTGTCTTGATCAGACTCCAGAACTATAAAAAATAAACTTCTGTTGTTTATAAATTACCCAGTGCAAGATATTTTGTCATAGCAGCTCAAACAGACTATGTCAAAGAGTTTTCTTCGAAAAAGCAGTAGGCAGGAAATAGCAGGAACTGTAATGATTTCTGCCCTAGGTCCATTCTCCAAAAGTAGTATTTTTCAACTTTGTTTCAGAAGCTAATTTTTTTGTTGTTGTTGAAAGGCATGAAGTCACAGAGTGTTGGTAGTCAGGCCATGAGACACAAGAGAAGGTACTAGAAGGGCAGCACTCTTTTGTAAACTCATGCCCCTCCCAGTGGCACCCCAGTCCCACTCCCAGCTCCCAGCTCCTCTCCTGAGATGTTGAATGGGTCACACTCCCGAGCAGGGGTCTCAGGAAAGGGAGAACGTGAAGACTCCAAAAGCAAATCCTAAGAAGGGAGTAGGGAAGCAGACTGATTATTGAGATGTGTTTTATCATGAGGATGCTTTTGGCTGCAAGTTATAGGGGGAAAAAAGCCAATGGCTCAAACACTAAGAGAAGGACCAAAGGAGGATTGTTAACAGGGATGGCTACTTCAGAGGCTCAATGACTTCATGATGGACCCAGGTTTACTTCCAACCTTCCATGCTGCCATGCTCAGCGTGTTCTCCTAAGTTTTGCAACTTTTATGGTCACCCAAACAAGAACTGCAGTTGCATTCATTATATGCAGGCACATCAGTATTCAGGAGCAACAACAGAGCACCCAAAACTGCTTCCTGAAAATGAGGAAAACCTTTCCAGGAAGCCCCTGAGCAGATCTCCATTCATATCTCATTGGCCAAACTAAGTTCACATGCCAATGCCTAAACCAATCACTGTGAAGTGACTGGTTCCATGATTATTGGCTTAGACCAGTCAGGAGTCACTCCCTGAGCCTGGGGCAATTGCAGAGCCCAGCCTTTCTTGATAGTCACAGAGAACAGACACCTAAGCAAAATCAGACTTCTGTGAGCAAGCAAGAAAAGGCAGGCAACAGTGTCTGCAAAAGAGTGGCACAAAGCTGAAGCCCAGTGATAGGACCAGGGCCATGAGGCAGGAACTAGGACCCCAGGAATCAGAAACAAAGAAGAATCCCCATTATCATGGCTAAATTAAAGGGACATGATTACTAAAAAGGAATTATGAGGGGGGTAGAATGAGCACAGTATGCACATACACCTGCCCTGCCTTGCATGATGGAAGAAGAGGCAGAAGGGGCACTAAGCTAGGTGCATGGATAGGAAAATCAGTCAGCTGCCACCCTGAGCTATTGCCCAGAGCATAGGGTAAACCCCAAAAGCAGCCAGCCCAGGGTGATGGTCTCCATTCTTGAAGTGAGTACAAAGAATTTCACATAATGTCAAAAAACTCGTGTCTCAGTGCCCATCTTAGCCACTTCCCGCACTGATGACACTTGGCAAGTTACCTCTGAGCCTTCATTTCTTCATCTGAAAAATATAAGTGATAAAAAGACCACTCTTTTCAAAGCTTCACAAGAATTACAGGAGATCATGCAAGGGCTGGGCACCATTATAAAAACGTGACTATATTAACAGTCATTTATAAGCCTCTAACAATCTCAGCTTGTGCAATGTGCCCAACTCATCATACAAAATAGAAGATATCTCTTACCCCACAACTCAAACTACCCAGGAATTCAATGAAAGGAATCATGTCAACGTATTTCTAGTCAAAATGAAGATCCTAGACTTTGGTGGCCTCAGACTGCAAGAACAAACAACTCCTTTCTATCTCTCATTTTTAAGGTTTCTTTCCATTTTTATATTCTTTCCAAAAACAGAACTAGTCTCTACATCATTCCATGTTCGAGCAGTAGTAACTATTCAGCATGTCAGCTCTCTGGTTTAAAATTATAGTTTTTCATTTCTGTTCCAAAGAAAACACCATCCAGAAATATAATCATAATATTCCAAAGGAAAGCATAGTCATTTTTCAAATCTCTCAGATGTGCATGACACTATCTCCCAATTTGTACGCACCCCAGATCCAGATTTTGAAATAAAGAGGGACTTTGGTTACAGAACTCCTCTGATGGCACTTGATTTTAGTAGCAAGAGCAAACTGTTTCCATCTCAGCTTCGCTATTAGCTTACGGTGCAACCTTCACCAAGTCACTTCCCATCTCTGGGCCTCACTTTCTTCACCCAAATGAGGAATTGGACTAGTTGATTTCATGGATTCATTCGAGTATCCACCACTTAGTAAGAACTTACACTGAGAGATTTTTATCTCTAATTCTCATTGCAGAGAACTGAGTCTCTGCAAGGTTAAGTCTGGGTTCAAACCCCAGTCTGCATAACCATACGGTCCTTAAATAATTTACTATACTACCTTGAAACATCTGCTCTTTCCTATTTTACCACTTTTTGAATTTTTTCAATAAGTCACTTATTTCTCACCCTTTATAGATCTGGATTATGACCTCGAGACCACGTGACTGGTTTTGTTATCTACATGTCAGTTCACATAGCTCCCTACAAAAGATGGGGCAGAGTGGTAGGGATGTCCCAATGAGGCAGGGATGTCCCAAAGAAGCAGGGACCGGGGGCTAAACCTAAGACTGCTGGAATCCTGCACCTTCTCTCATCACCCCATTTTTGTGCCAGGCAGCTGTCTTCCAGCTAAGTGTGTCCTCTCCCCACCTAGTCATTAGAAGCAACCCAAGCCCCTCTGAGCACTGTGGGTGAGAAGGCCACCACCCGTTCCCAGGTCCACTTCCTTTCAATGACTTCACAAAGGCTCCCTCAGACACAGGGAATTATGTGGGATTCAGTCTTGGAGTTCAGGGGTTCCTGAGACTGGTCACCCCTCCTCTCTGGCCTTTCCCAAGCTTGTTGGGCAGCCACCTTCTCTCTTTCTGGTCTAATCATCTACAACAAAGAGTTTGATGAAGAGGGACTGTAAGAAGGGTGATATTTAAAGGGGGAAAAGATATCCATTCTAAATCCAGACAAAAGATGAGATCAAATGGTTCAGAGAATGGCCTCTCCAACTTGCTGAGAAGGCCTCTGTGAAATTAACATACTTCCCTAGCTGAGAAAGGCCCTCTCTCCAAATCCATATGCTTGAGAATGTCAACCCAGGAACCTGGTTTAAGATTTGCTTGATGTCAAGAAGAGAAATAACTGCAGGAAAGAACTGATCTGACACCTTCATCTTTCTCAGGTCAACTGTGGGGCTTTGCTTGGGGCATAGGTACTCAGCAAAGACGCTAATTTCCCCATTCTCACCAGCCTTAGAAATGGAAGCGATAATCTGAGAATCTGGATTCTAGCTTGGTGAGTTGCCACTAGAGAAGAAACGTCACTACTTGGCAGCTGTGTAGCCTTCAGTGAGTTACTTGACCTCTCCGACCCTCAGGTTCTCCATTGATATATCACTTATCCAGTTGTTGGAGAGATTAAAGAATGAGATAAAGTATGGAAAGTAATTGATTGGTAACAAGAGTGCTTGTTTTCTCTTTCCTTCCCTCCCACCTGTCTTCATTCCTATATTTTCTCCCTTCATTTCTACCTACCTTCCTTTCTTGTCTCATTCAAGGACTACACTTTTCAGTACCTGCTCTGGGTGAATTATTTTGCTAAGAGCTAAGATTACCAAGGTGAGTATCACACCACCCCTGCCTTCTTGTCTAAGGAGTAGACGATTTCAATTGCATGGTAAAAACAATTGAAATTATGCAAAGGATTTAATCCATAAACATTAAATACCTAGACCCTCAGAGTTTAGATGGTGCTTATGGGGCTTTTCTATCTAGTCCCTGGGTCGACAACTCACCAAGTTATTTATCGGTTTATATTACCCCTGCATGCTACTAGGGCAGATTTGGGACCAGGACTCAGGTCTGGAGGCCCCTGACTCAAGCTCTTTCAACATGAACCTGATGGCAAAGAACTAGAAGGTCATGAATGATGATTTTTAAATATGCCATTTAATTCATGCTCAGACAGAAACTGTTCTCCTTTTTTTTTATTTTTCTGTCTCAAAAAAAGAAATAATGATAACTTTTAAGGTGAGATCACTTTGGTGATAACGCAAGACTGTAGAGCTACAAAATAATTCAGCTTTCAAAAATAGATGTAGAGCCAGAGGAAAAAAGGTCACTGGGGAAGGGAAGCATCAGCTCTTACCCCACCCTTTTTGAAACCAAACCACACAAAACCGTGAGTGGGCTACTCAAATTCCAGCTGAGACTGTAGGCTGAGACAAATACTTGTTTTTAAAAAGTCACATGCACAGATGACCTTTGTAGTGTTGTTGATTATGTCTAGAAGGGTAATGTGGAAAGACCACTGGTCATGGCATCAAGAAAGGACTTCTGCAGATGCTGTCTTGGAGACCTGGCCTTGTCCCTCATCTCAGTGAGATGTACATTTCCTCGTGTGTAAGATACTGTAAGGAACCAGTGTGACAGAATACAAAAAGCGTTTCAAAATTATAGAAGACTGCTGTCCAATCTAACCACTACTCATGTGCGCCTATCAAAATTTAAATTAATTACAGACCAGGCGTGGTGGCTGACGTCTGTAATCCCAGCACTTTGGGAGGCCAAGGCACTGGGTTGCTTGAGCCCAGGAGTTCAAGACCAGCCTGGGCAACATGGCAAAAGCCTGTTCATACAAAAAATACAAAAATTAGCTGGGCATGGTGGCACACTTATAGTCCCAGCTACTTTGGAGGCTGAGGTGGGAAGATCCCCTAAGCCTGGGAGGCATAGGTTGCAGTGAGTTGAGATCACAACACCGCATTCCAGCGTAGGTGACAGAGTGAGACCCTGTCTCAAAAAATAAATGAATAAAAAATTAAATTAAGTAAAATTTCAAAGTCAGTTCCTCAGTTAAACTAGCCACATTTCAAATGCTCAACAGCTACATGTGGCTAGCTCCTCCTGTATTAAACAGAGCTGAAACAGAACACTTCATCAATGCAGACAGTTCTATTGAATAGCACTGGTCTAGAGGAAATAGACCACCCTGATGATAATGGCCACCTCTGAGAAGAGTCTGGGTGTTGAGTGCCTGTGGCTTTTCCAGGTGCATGGTGCAAGCTGTTGTTGATCTAGCGTTCTGGGGTCTGGAAGATGGTGCCCCACTTCTCACAGCTCCACTAGGCAGTGCCCCAGTGGGGACTCTATGTGAGGGCTCCAGCCCCACATTTCCCCTCTGCACTGACCTAGTAGAGGTTCTCCATGAGGGTTCCTCCCCTGCAGCAGACTTCTGTCTGGACATCCAGGTGTTTCCATACATCCTGTGAGATCTAGGTGGAGGTTCCCAAACCTCAACTCTTGTCTTCTGCACATCCACAGGCCCAATACCACATGTAAGCCATCAAGGCTTGGGGCTTGCACCCTCTGAAGCCACTGCCTTGGCTGTACCTTGACTACTTTAGCCACAGCTGGGATGCAGGGTGCCATGACCCAAGGCTGCACAGAGTAGCAGAGCCCTGGGCCTGGCCCATGAAATCATTTTTTCCTCCTAGGACTCCAGGCTTGTGATGGAAGGGGCGGCCTCAAAGGTTTCTGACATGCCATGAAGACATTTTCTCCATTGTCTTGGCTATTAACATTCAACTCCTCTTTACTTATGCAAATTTCTGTAGCCAGTTTGAACTTCTCCCCAGAAAATGGGTTTTTCTTTTGTATCACATGTTCATGCTGCAAATTTTCCAAACTTGTGTGCTCTGCTTCCCCTTTAAATGTAAGTTCCTATTTCAGACCATCTCTTTGTGAACGCATATGACTCTATGCTGTTAGAAGCAGTCAGGCACATATTGGAATGCTTTGCTATTTAGAAATTTCTTCCACCAGATACCCTAAATCATCTTTCTCAAGCTCAAAGTTTCACAGATCCCTAGAGCAGGGGCAGAATGCCCCTAGTCTCTTTGCAAAAGCATAGCAAGAGTGACCTTTGCTCCAATTCCCAATAAGTTCCTCATTCCATCTAAGACCCACCTCGGCCTGGACTTCCACTGTCCATATCACCATCAGAATTTTGGTCACAACCATTCAACAACTGTCTATGAAATTCCAAACTTTCCCTCATCTTCCTGTTTTCTTCTGAGCCCTTCAAACTGTTCCAACCTCTGCCCATTACCCAGTTCCAATGCTGCATCCACATTTTCAGATATCTTTGTAGCAATGCTCCTCTTTCTTGGTACGAATTTTCTGTATTAGTTTGTTTTCAAACTGCTATAAACAACTACCTGAGAGTGGGTAATTTACGAAGAAAAGGGGTTTAATTGACTCACAGTTTTCTAAGCTTAACGGGGAGCATGATAGAGGCCTCAGGAAGCTTATAATCATGGCAGAAGGCAAAAGGAAAGAAGGGACCTTCTTCACATGGTGGCCGGTGAGAGAGAGAGAGAGAGTGCACAAAGAAGGAAGTGCCACACACTTTTAAACCATCAGATATCGTGAGAACTCACTATCATGAGAACAGCATGGGGGAAGTCTGTCCCCATCATCCAATCACCTCCTATACCAGGCCCCACCTTCAAAACTTGGAGATTATAATTCCACAGGAGATTTAGGTGGGAACACAGAGCCAAACCATATCATGCACTTTTTCATATGTGTGTTTTATTTTGCAATACATTCCTTTGGTTTTTTTTTTATACTTTAAGTTCTAGGGTACATGTGCACAACGTGCAGGTTTGTTACATATGTATACATGTGCCATGTTGGTGTGCTGCACCCATTAACTCGTCATTTACATTAGGTATATCTCCTAATGCTATCCCTCCCCACTACCCCCTCCCCACAATAGGACCCGGTATGTGTGATGATCCCCTTCCTGTGTCCAAGTGATCTCATTGTTCAATTCCCACCTATGAGTGAGAACATGCAGTCTTTGGTTTTCTGTTCTTGCGATAGTTTGCTGAGAATGATGGTTTCCAGCTGCATCCATGTCCCTACAAAGGACATGAACTCATCTTTTTTCATGGCTGCATAGTATTCCATGGTGTATATGTGCCACATTTTCTTAATCCAGTGTGTCACTGATGGACATTTGGGTTGATTCCAAGTCTTTGCTATTGTGAATAGTGCCACAATAAACATACGCATGCATGTGTCTTTATAGTAGCATGACTTATAATCTTTTGGGTATATCCCCAGTAATGGGATGGCTGGGTCAAATGGTATTTCTAGTTCTAGATCCTTGAAGAATCGTCACACTGTTTTCCACAATGGTTGAACTAGTTTACAGTCCCACCAACAGTGTAAAAGTGTTCCTATTTCTCCACATCCTCTCCAGTACCTGTTGTTTCCTGATTTTTTAATGATTGCCATTCTAACTGGTGTGAGATGGTATCCCATTATGGTTTTGATTTGCATTTCTCTGATGTTGAGTGATGATGAGCATTTTTTCATGTGTCTGTTGGCTGCATGAATGTCTTCTTTTGAGAAGTATCTGTTCATATCCTTTGCCCAATTTTTGATAGGGTTGTTTTTTTCTTGTAAATTTGATTGAGTTCTTTATAGGTTCTGGATATTAGCCCTTTGTCAGATGAGTAGATTGCAAAAATTTTCTCTTATTCTGCATGTTGCCTGTTCACTCCGATGGTAGTTTCTTTTGCTGTGCAGAAGCTCTTTAGTTTAACTATATCCCATTTGTCAATTTCACCAATTTTGGTGTTTTAGACATGAAGTCCTTGCCCATGCCTATGTCCTGAAAATTAATTAGATAATTAATTAATAAGACTTTTTTTAAATGGATAAATTGTTTGGTTGTCCTTCTCAATAATGAGGTGTTCTTTGCGCTAATAAGTGATTTCCAGTTTGTTGAAAAAGAAAAAGGGCTCGGTTGTCAGCTGCAACTTCTCCCTTTTAAGCTGCCCTTCATTGTAGCCCCCCAGATTATGTTTGCTTCTGCCAGGAATGCTCATGAGAAACCAGCAGAAGGCATCAGGTATACTGATAGAACTTATCTAGGAGGCAATTTGGTGATACATGCATAAATACATTTAAATATATATATTAGCATGCATTATGCTTTGATACACCTATTTTAATTGGATTTTATCCTAATAAATTACCTGAACAAAGATGTAATTATTAATAGAAAGATGCTAATAAGATTTTCATAATATCTAGGGAAAATAATTGGAAAACAACTTCAATATCCAAAGCAACATATGAGCTAAATTCTGATATATCCAGACAACCAAATATTGAACATATTAAAAAGTCATAGTGTCAGAAAATGTGATGTGGAAATCCATTCATGCTATATTAGGAAAAGAAAAACAGCAGATTACAGAAAAGCAAATATAGAAATTTTTTGGTTGAGAAAAAGTTATACTAAAAACTACCTTTGCAAATACAGTCATGTATTGCTTAATGATGGGGTCATATTCTGAGAAATGTGTTGTTAGGTGATCTCATTTTTGTGCAAACATCATAGAGTGTACTTACAAAAACCTGCATGCTATAGCCCATTACATACCTAAGCTATATGGTATAGCCTATTGCTCTTATGCTACAAGCATGTTCCTGGATTGAATACTGCAAGCAACTGTAACACAATTGTAAGTACTTATGCACCCAAAAAATAGAAAAAAATATAGAAAAAATAGAGTATGAAAGATTTTGAAAGAGCACATCAGTATAGGGCACTTACCAGGAATGGAACTTGCAGGACTAGAAGTTGTTCTAGGTGAGTCAGTGAGTGAGAGCTGAGTAAACATGAAGGCCTAGGACTACTACACACTACTGTAGAGTTTTTGATTCTTGTGTAATAACACTTAGCTTAAAACACAAATACGTTGTACGGCTGTACAAAAAATTCTTTATGTCCATATTCTATTTTTTCTATTTGAAAAATTGTTTTTTATCCTTTAAACTTTTTGTTAAAAACTAAGACACAAATGCACACATTAACCTAGACCTACACAGGATCAGTATTAGCAGCATCAATATCACTGTTCCACCTCCACATCCTGTTCCACTGGAAGGTCCTCAGAGGCAATAACACACATAGAGCTGTCATCTTCTAGGATGATAATGCCTTCTTCTGGATACCTCCTGAAGGACTTACTTAAGGATGTTTTACCATTAACTTTTGTATGCATAAGTAGAAGGAATACACTCTAAAATAATGACTAAAAATATAGTTTAGTAAATACATAAGCCTGTAACATAGTCATTTATTATCAAGTACTATATACTGTACATAATTGTATGTGTTATACTTTTATATGAGTGTCAGCACAGTAGGTTTGTTTACAGCAGCATCACAATGAACACGAGTAATGCATTGTGCTATGACACTACATTGGCTATGATGTTACCAGGTGATAAGAATTTTTCAGCTCCACTACAGTCTTATGGGACCACTGTTGTATATGTGGTCTGTCATTGACCAGAACATCATTATGTAGCACATGACTGTACTACTTTATACTTTTACATTTTATTCTCTAAATTCCCTAGAGTGAATATGCATTAATTTTGTAATCAGATAATAAATTTATTACATAATCAGAAGTTACTTAGGAACTTCTCTTCCACATTTCAAAGTGCTATGTGAATTCCAGGAGGAGTTTATCAGATAATTATAAAAGCAAGTCAATGCAATCATTTTACCAATTGGACATTAACTGCAGATGACCCAAGATGGGCCAATCAAAGTCTCAGTTGCTCCCCAGTGATGGAAAGTGGGACTCTAACACTACGTTCCTTTACCAGGTGGAAAATTCAGACTAATGTAGGAGGTGATAAGACTGGTACACAGACAGGAGAAAGAACACAGTAGGAAAAGCAAACCTTGGTAATGTTTCCCTTACCTTTGGCCTGAATACGTGTTTCACTCCCCTCAGTCACATAAGCTATCCCCAAAACTCCCCTTGTAGCCTAAAATTGCTGAAGTTGGGTTTCTGTCACTTACAACCCAGAGTCTGGCCTTAGCTTTTACACAGAGAAGCTCCCTGACCAGATTCAAGCCCACGGGAAGTCAGTGGCACATTTACCTGGTTTTTAGCTAGTCATTCTCAAAGTGGATCAGATTAGTGATCAGTAAATGATAAGTTGAATTCTTGAAATGACAAAATAAGAGATGAATGATTAGTGGTTGCCAGGGGCTGGGGTGGTGGGGAGTGAGATCCTTACAGGGATGGGACAGTTTTTTATCTTGATTGCAGGGGTAGTTACACAAATATACATGTGACAAATGATGCGAGACTATCCACCCACATTGCACCAGTGTCAAAGTCTTGGTTGGAATACTGTGTTATAATCATGTAAGATGTAACCACTGAGAGAAACTGGATGAAGGGTGCATGGGGCCACTACCTTCACAACTTCCTATGAATCTGGAATTATTTCAAAATATAAAGTTAGGAAAAAAAGAAAGCAATAGCTGTAAGTCCAGCATGGCATCCTAGATTGGATCTCAAAGCAGAAAAAGGACATTATTGGGAAAAATGGTAAAATCCAAACAAACTCTGTAGTTAATAGTAAAAAAAAAAATGATATGTAGAACTGGACTGAAATAAAATGAATCAGATTTAATTGAATTGAAAAATTACAAGTAAGGTAAACATAGGTATTAAATTAATATCATTTCATTTATTTTGTCTCCCCAAACAATAAAGACTAGACATCTCTTTGTATTACTATGAGGGTAGGAGATGAGATGTGAAATGTCCCAATTACTACATTATCCTCAGTGTCTACTATAGGACCTAGCACATACTTGCAACCCAATGACGAGAAAATAAATGAATATGTGTTCTCTTCTCTATCCATAGGTTACTAGAAAACTATTGTAACCAGTTATATGGGATGTGAACACCACCATGTCCCATGGCTTAATAAATTATGATTGAAGCTAACATAATAACTAACTGCTGACTGTGTAACTTTACTGATACTCCCTGTCAGCTGAATATGCAAAGTGAATGTAGCATGTTACCTGCAACTTCCTCCTTAAATGAAGGAATATTAAAGTCTCAAATGACTCTGTTAATGGAAATTGAATAGTACAATGGCTATTTAATTTTCTAAATAGCTGCTATTTCAGTGCCATGGATGCCTGCTATTAGGTAAAATCAGAAATACATTAGACTCATTGCATTCACTGAGAAATCCAGTGAGGGAAAGAAAAAAAAAAAAAGGAGTGTGAGTGACTAGATGTCACAGAGGATCAATTTAATACACGAGGGAAACCATTCTTACATCACAATAGAAAATTTTAGGCAAGATTCTTTCTGAAAAGTGGGAAACTCTATGTTTGAACACCCTGCCCTCTACATTATATTCCATTAGGTCCATGTGATTCCTTCAGTAGCATTTATTGATTACCTAATATGTGTCAAGTACTGTTTTCTCCAGGAAACCCTTCAATGACATTGTAAGTGAGAGACTATTATTATCTTTGTGTTACAGTTGAAGAAACTGAGGTACTGAGAAGATAAATGACTTGCCTGTGATCAAACAGATTGTCAGGAGTACACCTGAGATCTGAACCCAGGAACTACAATATATTGCCTCTTAATCATAAAACTTAAAACATCTTTCAGTAACTGTTTACCTATCAATGTCCTTCACAAAACTATAAGCTCTTAAAGAGCAGAGACTGTGCTCAGTTGATTATCCAGCACCTAGTGTCTCATGCAGAGTTTGTGCTCAGTGAATGATTAAAAATGTGAACTTCTTAATTTACGGATTTTTCTTGATTTTTTTATTCATAAGAAATCAATACAGTATTGAATGAGCTTAGAATTCAGAATTTTAAAATACAGACTGTTCATCTCTGTATCTTCAAGTTCTGGCACCGTATCTTCAAGTTTTTTGATGTGTTCTCAAACAAAAGAGACTGAAAGAAGAAGTTTTTTGAGTAGCCTTCATGTCCATGATCATAAGAGCACTTCAGTTAATACATAAAATCTGCAGTGAAAGACCCAGATGGAAATGAGTCTGTCTAATTGAGCCATGAGTGGCTAACCACACTAACACCCAAAGCCATCCCTCAAATTTCTCTCTACATAAGAAAAAACAAATTGAGGCCAGGCATAGTAGTTCACACCTGTAATCTCAACAGTTTGGGAGGCTGAGAAGGGAGGATCACATAAGGCCACGAGTTCAAGATGAGCCTGGTCAACATAACAAGATCCCATCTCTACAAAAAATATATATATTTTTAACTAGGTGTGGTGGGACATGTCTATAGTACTAGCTACTTGGGAAGTCAAGGTGGGAGGATCGCTTGAGCCCAGGCTGCAGTGGCTAAGATCCCACCACTACACTCCAGCCTGGGTGACAGAGCAAGACCCTGTTGCTAAAACATATATATGTTTTTTTAATTAGTGTACTTCTACTAATCAGAAATTTGCTTATCTTTCCCTCAAGTTACAATAAAATTTGATCTTTGTGTTACTAGTTTTTGAAATTTACTATATATTGCTCACTTACTTCAGAAAAAATAATTAATTAAAGTTTGAGTTATCAGAATAGGTGATATATAAACAAAGCGCGTTTAAAAATAAAATCATAGGGGACTGGAGGTTATATAAAGAAAAAAGGCTGACAATACTGTAGGCTTCTCTATTCAAACCTAAAAATAAACCTAACATGGTCATATCCCCTTCTTTAGATCTTCTTTGATGTTTGCATATCTTTTATGGTTCTTCTAACCTTCAACTGTTAGGTGTAGGAGGTGAATTCCTCAGAACTCTCCTGTAAGATCAGAAGTCTGCATGGTTGGGACTCTGTCTTGTTTGTCTCTGCATTCTCAAGCATGAAGCACTTGGCCTTGGGCATAATTAGCTAGTCAAGAATTTGAGGGCTGTTAAGCTCTTCTTGGATAGTTTCTATATTCCTGTAACATAGCACAATGCCTGCAACACAAAAGGTGCCTAATCAGTATCTGTTGGGTTAGTTGATTGAGTTGAACTGAATTGTCAAAATGTTGGTATCTATACTTTGACTTCATTGTACTCTGTTCCTTCAAGCTCCTTCATGAAAACTAAGTGTAGTCTTCCTCACATTCCTTATCTTGACTAGCCATCCAAAGTCAGTCAATGTTATCCCTAAAATGTTCACTGGAACTATGAAAGGTGGGTCCCAGTCTCTCCTTTTTCAAGATGAAAAGACAGAGGCAAAACAGGTTAACTGTGTTTTCCAAGCCCATACGGACACTAAGTGACACACACAGGTTTGGAACAATAATCTGTATGGACGTAGAACCTCATATTGTCCATTTTGCCTCACTATTTTCTCATTCCAGAACACACAAATGTACACATGCATGTGAACATACAAAAACCCAATTCCTTTTTGCCTGCAAGAAATAAGGGTCAAAAGACCTATGCTCTTAGAGTCAAAACCAGTCACAATGTCCTGTGTTCCTTCATTGACTAAGTTCAGTTGACAAATATTTATTCAGAACCACCATGTGCCCAGAACTTTATTAGGTGCTGGGGAATTGGCAGTGAACAAGACAGGTAAGTATTGGAGGGAGACAGAACAGGTGTCAGTAAATTTTTCTGTAAAGGGCTAGATACTAAATAATTTAGGCTTTGCAGTCCAGATGGTCTCTGTCACCATTATTCAGTAATGCCCTTAGATCCAAAGCAGCCATTGACAATGCATAAACAAACAGGCCAGGCCATGTTCCAATATAACTATTTACAAAACCAGGCAGGCTTGATTTGACCCACAGTAGTTTGCAAACCCCTGAAATAGAAAATAAACATGGAAATAAAAGGAGATAACAAAAGCATAGAGATATGCTTAGTTATGCATACGCTTATATGCATAGGTCAGTTCTATGAAAAAAAAAAAATAAAGCAGTGTAACAGGATAGAGACAGAATGAGAGGCAACTTTAGATAGGGTAGCAAGGCCAGAGATGATATTTGAGATGAGATCAGAAAACTGATGAACTGGCCAGGCCAGAATCCTGAGAAAGACCTTTCCAAGTAGCAAGAAGACCTAGAACAAAGAGCCTAAGGCAAAGTGTGTTTGAGGAACAGAAGGAAGGCCAGCATGTCAGGAATAGGGGTGATAGGAGATTAAGTCAAAGGGTTGACAGAACCAGATCACATCAGGTCTTGAAGACACAGGGAGGAGATGGGATCCTTAAGTGCAGCAGAAAGCATTTAAAGGTTTTTAGCAGCACAGTGGTATGCTTTAATTTGTAAGTTTGAAAGTGTTAATTCCAGCTCCTGTATGGTGAATGGGCACTAGAGACAGAAGAGTAAATTAAGAAAAACTGGAAGGGGACTTGCATGGAAAGGTAGCAGAGCCGAGAGTAAGAAGTGGTTGGATTCCAGAGAGGTTTTGGAGGTGCTGGTACCACCAAAAGTTTCTGGGGACTGCATGCAGAGTAAAGACAACGGAGGATTCCAGCATGGGTTCATTTGGTTTCACATACTGACACAGAACAATTGCTGGGCATTGGAGAGACTTAGGTCAAAGGGAAGTGGTGCAGGTGAAAAACACTATTGGGTTGGGTGCTCTAAAGGTTGACCCTAACTGACCTCAAGGTGGCTTTACTCAGCACAATCTGATAAGAGACCACTGCAGAGCCTACCAGGTAATGCCTATTGTATCATATAGGTTTCTGCAACATGCTAACCAGACAAGGAAGAACTATTTTTAAAGTATTCCCATTTCTTATCACCAAAACACCAAACTGGGGAAGCAAAAATACATGACCCCGCTCAGCAGGGACCGATCTGATGAAAGGACAAAACCTCAAATATTCTAGTGCCTTCTCCACCAGACATTCCTCTTTGGGCTCTGAAGGACCACATATTTAGATGTTAAAAGTGTTTCTGAGGAATGTGAATATCAACCATTCCCTAGGGGAGGGGGTACAAAGAACCATGACTGGGGATACAGTCTGAGGCTTTCTGAGGAAATCAGTCAGTACTCTAACGCTCTAAACGGCTGAAGACCAGACTCATTCTCCTGCAAGAAGCTTAAAGCCTTTCTCTCGAAGACAGGCATACTTTCTGTTCTCCTCATTATCAGAAATGCTGTCAGGCACATAGTAAGAGTTATGTAATAGGAAGCAATACTTTCCGGCCATTTCTCCATCCTCCTGTTATATAATAGTCATGCCAAGATGAAGTGGCCAACGTCTAAGCCACAGAGATGCAACCCTGTCAAGTAAATTTATAGTTTATACTTCCTTTTCTTTTTTTTAGCAAGTACCCCCCCACTACCCCTCTTGGTTCCCCTTCCCTCATGCCTCCCCAAGATGCCAGTTCCCAAGCTGACTTTTTTTCTCATTAGGTAGACCTCTTCCATTCATGAAAAAAGAGAGAAAGGCTACTTTAATATATTCACTCACTTATTCATGCAGCCAATCAGTTGACAACTATTTAATAGCCTACCATGTAAAAGATTCTGCAACAAGGTGGAAAGATAATACACTCTAAATAATGGATTTGGACCTATCGGTGAGGTGACCTGGGACACAAGACTCGACCTTTCTGAACTTTGTCTGTAACAGTCTAAGAAGACCAACCTAATGGGGTTTGGGGGAGCATTCAAGATAATGGAAGCAAAGCACCTCTATATTGCTATTATTGTTCTTCTTAATATTATCAAGCATTTGGCACCAGGCTTACCAAAATGACAAAGACAAAGTCTCAGCTCTTAGAAAGCTCAAATCCAGTTAGGCAGATGCTAAGACAAAAAAAAAAGGAAAGCAATAGTTGTCATTTGGTGTAAAGGGTACATTGCTAAAAGAAGAGGGTGTCATGGAAGAAGTGAGAAGTAGTACCCAACTCAACCAGGTCACTCTTATACCACATGGCAGCATTTCATGTCTGGTATGCCATTGTAGGGGCCAAGAAATAATCAACCTTATAGCTGAATCAAAAAGAAGTCAGGGCCGGGCATGGTGGCTCACACTTGTAATCCCAGCACTTTGGGAGGCTGAGGCAGGTGGATCAGTTGAGGTCAGGAGTTCGAGACCAGCCTGGCTAACATGGTAAAACCTCATCTCTACTGAAAATACAAAAATTATCTGGGTGTGGTGGCACACACTTGTTTTCCCAGCTACTGAGGAGGCTCAGGCAGAAGAATTGCTTGAACACGGGAGGCAGAGGTTGCAGTGAGCCAAGATCATGCCACTACACTCCAGCCTGGGTGACAGACCAAGACTCTGTCTCAAAAAAAAAGAAAAGGGAAGTCAGGAACTCAGCTCAGCTTGGGAGGAATTTAATACAGGATGTACAAACTGTGACTCCCAGGAATTCAACTCCTTTGAAGTTCAAAATTAATTAATACAATTCACCATATCAACAGAATAAAGAGAAAAAACATGACCAACTCTACTGAGACAGAAAAAGCATTTGACAAATGTCAAAACCTCCTCATCATAAAAAAAAAAGTCAACAAACTAGAAATAGAAGGAAATTCATCAAGCAGATAAAGAACATCTATGAAAAACCTACTCTAACATCATACATAATAAGACTAAGTGTTCACCTCTAAGTTTTTGGAACAAGGCAAAGATATATTCTTTTCAACAAATGGTACAAGCTAGATATTTATGTGGAAAAATAAAAATCCCTTAACATCTACCTAACACTATCCACAAAAATTAACTTTAAATGAATTATATTCCTAACTATAACCACTAAAATTATAAAAAACATAGGAGAGAGAATCTGTGGCATTGATTGGGTTAGGAAAAGATAGCTTATGCCCAAGAAAATGAAGCATAAAGAAAAAACTAATAAGTTAGATTACATTAACATTTTAAAACTTCTATCTTTCAAAGACATCATTGAGAAAATACCTGGAAAATCCTCGAAAATTCACAACACATATAGCTGATGATGAATTTGCATTCAGAATATAGAAAGAACTTGCAACTCAGTAATAAGCAAAATAGCTAAACCAAAAAAAGAACAAAACATTTGAATAAGCATTTCACAAAGTCTACAAAGTATTTTTTAATGCCCCAAAGTGTTAGTTATCATGGAAAAGCAAATTATGGTCACAATAAGATACTACTACACATCTTATATGGTTTGGCTGTGTCCCCACCCAAATCTTATCCTGAATTGGAGCTCCCATAATTCCCACATGTTGCGGGAAGGACCTGGTGGGAGATAATTCAGTCATGGGGGTGGCTCCCCCATACTGTTCTCATGTTAGTGAGTAAGTCTCATGAGATCTGATGTTTTTATAAGGGATTTCCCCTTTCACTTGGCTCTCACTCTCTCTCTTGCCTGCTGCCATGTAAGACGTGCCTTCTGCTTTCCACCATGATTGTGCGGCCTTCCCAGCCATATGGAACTGTGAGTCCATTAAAACTCTTTTTCTTTATAAACTGCCCAGATTCAGGTATGTCTTTATTAGCAGCATGAGAACAGACTAATACAGTAAATTGGTACCAGGTAGTGGGGCACTGTCATAAAGATACCCAAAAATGTGGAAGCAACTTTGGAACTGGGTAACAGGCAGAGGGGTTAGAACAGTCTTGAGGACTCAGAAGACAGGAAGAGGTGGGAAAGTTTGGAACTTCCTAGAGACTTGTATGGTTTTGACCAAAATGCTGATAACAATATGGACAATTAAATCCAGCCTGAGTTGGTCTCACATGGAGATGAGGAACTTGTTGGGAACTGGAATAAAGGTGACTCTTGCTATGTTTTAGCAGAGAGACTAGTGGACTTTTTCCCTGCCCTAGAGATTTGTGAAACTTTGAACTTGAGGGAGATGATTTAGAGTACCTGGCAGAAGAAATTTCTAAGCAGCAAAGCATTCAAGAGGTGACTTGGGTGCTGTTAAAAGCAACCAGTTTTAGAAGGGAAACAGAGCAGAAAGGTTAGGAAAATTCGCAGCCTGATGATGCAAAAGAAAAGAAAAAACTATTTTCTGAGGAGAAATTCAAGCCAGCTGCAGAAATTTGCATACATAACAAGGAGCCAAATGTTAATCACCAAGACAATGGAGAAAATATCTCCACAGCATGTCAGAGACCTTTGTGGAAGTCCCTCCCATTACAGGCCCGGCTAGGAGGAAAAAATGGTTTCATGGGTCAGGCCCAGGGTCCCCCTGCTGTGTGCAGCCCAGGGACTTGGTGCCCTGCATCCCAGCCACTCTAGCCATGGCTAAAAGGAGCCATGATACAGCTCAGGCCATGGCTTCAGATGGTGCAAGCCCCAAGCCTTGGCAGCTTCCATGTGGTGTTGAGACTGCAGGTGCACAGAAGTCAAGAATTGGGGTTTGGGAACCTCCACCTAGACTTCAGAGGATGTATGGAATTGCCTGGATGTCCAAGCAGAAGTTTGCTGCAGGGGCAGAGCCTTCATGGAGAACCTCTGCTAGGGCAATGTGGAATGGTAATGTGGAGTTGAAGCCCCCACACAGAGTGCCCAGTGGAGCTCTGAGAAGAGGGCCACAATCCTCCAGACCCCAGAATGGTAGATCCACTGACAGCTTGCAGCATGTGCTACTCAACACCAGCCCATGAAGGAAGCTGGGAAAGAGGCTGTATCCTGCAAAACCACAGGCATGGAGCTGCCCAATGATGTGAACACCCACTTCTTGCATCAGTGTGCCCTAGACGTAAGACTTGGAGTCAAAGGAGATCATTTTGGAACTTTAAGATTTGACTGCCCTGCAGGATTTCAGACTTGCATGAGGGCTTTAGCCCTTTCATTTTGGCCCATTTCTCCCATTTGGAATGGATGTATTTATCCAATGCCTGTACCCTCCATTGTACTTGGGAAGTAACTAACTTGCTCTTCATTTTACAGGCTTATAGGTGGAAAGGACTTGTCTTGTCTTAGATGAGACTTTGGACTGTGGACTTCTGAGTTAATGCTGAAATGAGTTAAGACTTTGGGGGACTGATGGGAAGGCATGATTGGTTTTGAAATGTGAAGACATGAGATTTAGGTGGGGCCAGGGCAGAATGACATGGTTTGGCTCTGTGTCCCCACCCAAATCTCATCTTGAATTGTAACTCCGATATTTCCCACATGTTGTGGGAGGGACCAGTTGGGAGATAACTGAATCATGGGGACAGTTCCTCCCTACTGTTCTTGTGGGAGGGAATAAGTCTCATGAGATCTGATGGTTTTATAAGAGATTTTCCTTTTCACTTGGCTGTCATTCTTTCTTGCCTGCTGCCATGTAAGACATGCCTTTTGCCTTCCACCAAGATTATGAAGTCTCCCCAGCCACATGGAACTATGAGTCCATTAAACCCCTTTTTCTTTATAGATTACCCAGTCTCGGGTATGTCTTTATCAGCAGCATGAAAACGGACTAATACAACATCCATTAGAATGTCTAAAATTGAGCTAAGCATGGTGCTGCAAGCCTGTAGTCCCAGCTTCTTGGGAGGCTGCAGTAGGAGTTCAAGGCTGCGGTGAGCTATGATTACTTCATTACACTCCAGCCTGGGTGACAGAGCAAGAATTCGTCTCTTTAAAAAAAAAATTTGTCTAAAATTAACAAGACTGACAATATGAGTGCTGGCAAGGAAGTAACTGATATTCTTGCACATTGTTGGTGAGAATGTAAAATGATACAAACAGTTTGGAGAACTCCTTGGCACATTCTTGTAAAGCTAAACACACACTTATCATATAATCTAGCAGTTTCATTCTTAGATATTTACCTAAGAAAAATGAAAACATGTCCACACGACAACTTTTGCCTGAGTGTTAATATCACCTCTATTTATAATAGGCAAAAACTGAAAAGAACCCAAATGTCCATCAATACATGAATGAATCAACACATAGCAATAACAAGGAATAAACTATTGCAACAAAATGGAATAATCTCCAAAACAATATTCTAAGCAAGAAAAGCCAAACATGAAAGAATTTGTACTGTATGATTTTATTAATATGAATTGCCAACAAAGATAGATCTAATCTGCGGTGACATAAAACAGATCAGCCATTGCCTAGGGCTGGAATTGAGTAGGAAGGGGAATAAGGAAATATTTTACAGTAATGGAAATGTTCTATATCTCAGTTGTCACAATGGTTTCATGGGCATATATATTTTTCAAAACTCATTGAACTGTACCTTTTAAAATAGATGCGTTTTCTTGCCTTAAAACTTTCCCTCAATAAAGTCAATTTAAAATAAAGAGAAAGGAAAGAAAGCTAGGTTTGGTTAAGCACTGAGCACAGGGGCTACAAATTTCCAATCCCTTAGAGTTAGGGAGAATTGTAATATCAGCATTGAAGACCAAAACTGGTTGAAAGTTCAGCTACAAAAGAGGTCCTATAAACAGTTCCATGAATATAAACTGAGATGTAATACCAAGTCATATGATGTCTGTGCAATCCAGTCTATTGGATGGCATACTCAAAAGATAAATGGAAGAGAGTTTCATGGAAGAAGTGTTTATAAAGGTGTAACCAAAGTTAGGAGAACCAGAAAAGGATGGTGTAGAACCCAAGGACAAGCAGCAGTGGAGAGCCGTTGCCACAATGAGGCCTGAACAGGGACAGTTACCAAACCTAGTGAAAGTAAAAGTCTGGGGGAGAACCTCCAACAGCAGCTACAGACTTAGGTGATGAAAAGAGCTCTGGCCAACCTGGCCCAGCAAGGAGTAGGCAAGTGGACCAGGTACCCTGACTTCTCTCTCCTCTCATCCTCTGATCCACATGTTCCTTCCATTGGCCAAACCCAACTAGAAACCAGACAACAAAAAAGCCCAGGCAATACAGGTGCTAGAGGTCAGTTTCATGGGGCAGAGGAGGTGGAGAAGGGTAGAAAATGGATCTGGAGGGCAAACCATGATTATCCAACACAAGATCCAAGTTGTGCTTCAGAATTCAGTGAATCAAGCACATGTTTATCATATTCTTGTTTTATGGCCTATCTTGGTACTTGGCTCTGCAGAAGATATTTTTAATGGAATAAAAGGATAATACTTTGTTATATCAAAATGCTTTTTGATCCCACATTTATTGGATTCTCACAAAAGCCTCATGAGAAAGGAAGAGCAGGGATTATTACAGATCAAGAAAGGAACTCTCCTGGGGAGAAATGTTTTGCCCAAGGTAACAGTGCCAACAACTGATGGAGCTACATGTCCTGATGCCCGCAATGCTATCCAATCTTATCTACTGACTGAGCAGAACACAAGTGAAGAACTGAGTGTCCCTCTAGTCACTTTGCTGGTCCGTCTGCTTGAGAACTAAGGAGATATTCTGGAAAATGGACAGAATAGTCAAATATCTAAATATACTAATTCCACCCTCTGCACTGTGATGGCCAAAATGCTTATTCTAAAATGTAGGTCTGACTCCTTCACTCCCCTAACATCCTTCAATGTTCTCTTACCATTTCAGGCCTTCCATGACGTGACCTCTGCTATCATGTCCAGATTTATCTCCCATGCTCCCTGGAAGCCTAGCTGAAGCCGTAACTCACTCTTCAGATTGCTTATATCTCACAGCCCCTTTCTTGTCTTCAATCCCTTGTTGTTCTCTCCGCTTTCTCAGGCTCCAAAGACTCCAGACCCACAGAACACTTCTGCTTTGCCTCTTGACAGCAGCTACCTTTTCAGACAGGAGTACAAGTAATACTTCATTAGTCTAATTTTATCAAGAAAGAGATATTTCTGATGAATGATTTCTTTCAAACTAAAATAAAAACTTTTAAGTATAATTAAATATCTTGGCTATTTTGGAAGGAAACGTGTCTTACCTCTCTTATCTTTGTAAATTGAGATATTAAGACATAATTTTAGTCCTATTCAGTGACCAAGGGTCATTATTACTTACACTGCAAAAGCCATGGGAATTACTGAGCTATCATACACTATTGTCCTTGCACAGAATGCCAGAAGGTTGGCACCTACTGAGTCTTCTCTACTTCTTGCTAGTTGTTCTCTGCCAGGCTCTCTGGATTTTAT
The DNA here is from genome assembly GCF_003255815.1 of Theropithecus gelada. NCBI lineage: Eukaryota > Metazoa > Chordata > Mammalia > Primates > Cercopithecidae > Theropithecus > Theropithecus gelada. The sequence continues at coordinate 131,943,021 of NC_037676.1, forward strand.
GCAGCTTGCCTGAGCAGAACCTTGCGGCCCCTTCGTCTTCACACTTTTTAAATTTTCTGTATCTAATCTGCTATGTCTTAGGAAACCAGATTGCCAAGTGAGGACTGTTTCTAAGAATAAATAAGTTCTGTTTCAAAGCCAGAAGCATGTTGCTTTATTCCATGGGATTTTCTTTCCTCAGAGAAAGAATCTCCCTGTGTTGTTCAGGCTGGTCTTGAACTCCTGGGTTCAAGCGATCCTCCCATCTCAGCATCCTGAGTAGCTGGAATTACAGGCCTAAGCCACCACACACCTGGCCCTCCACTGACTTTTTGATACTGACACTGTCATCTCTAAGTCTTTTTTTTGCCCATTTCCTGGTTCTCCATATTTGTCACAAAGCTGATAAGTGGCCTTTGAATAAGGAATATCTTATCAACATCCCAGTACATTGCTGGGAGTGATCTCCAGTGCTGGCTCATTAAACTGTTCAGACTAATGTTCACATCTGGTCTCATACCTCAGGGGCACTTTCCAGAAGGTTACTCTCTCCTTTTCTGCCTTCTTAGCAAAACTGAATTATTTCAGGACAGAAATATGTTGAGGTAGGCACAATCTTGTCATTCTGCACAAAGGAGCCATTCTTAATCCGGGTCATCCCAGCTTCTGCAAGTTTCCAGGGTTTACTCTCATGGGCAACTCGAAAGGGGGACATCCATTGGTCTGCATCTCCCCACAGACCAGGGTGTGTATATGCTGAAGAACATAAAGGTGTCCTCCCTGGAAAAAGCATAATTGACCCTTCAGTAAAAATTATAAGGGGAATATGTTTGGGACTAGTAACGATGAAGGGAGGGAGGAAATCAAATTTTTTCAGCATTCACTGTGTGTTAGACTCTCCAATCTCAGCTTCAGCTTCACTCTGAATCTTTCCTGAATGCAATCTGCAATTCTTCCATTTTCAATTAACTCTTTCTCTCATTTGCCCTCCTTGTCATCTGTAAACCCAAACCACTGGGATGCCTTCTTAAATTTATGTATTCAACACTCTGACTCTCCCACTAGTTTCTGAATGCCTTTGAAGGATAAGAATTGGATCTTGGTCATCATTGCATTCCCAGAACCAGCATAGTGCCAACATACATAGATGTTTAATTTATGTTTAAATTCTGGAATGAAGCATGCTTTCATAAAACTTAAGCTGCCTCCTTGTTTTGTTTACTTGGTCTAAGCAGCCTGGATGAGTTAGTAACTTGGGGCTCAGATCTTCTGGTTACTATTGTCTTCAAGCCCTTCTTCTATCTTCTGATTTTTAAGAAAATCTTTGCTGGAATGATTATCATGAGCTACTATATTTCAATGTCAATGAATTAGGTTTGAATGCCTGAAAGACTCTTGAAATTTTATGGGGGATAGAAAACAGAAGAACCTAACTTTTATTTCATCTCTTCTGTTTACAAGACTTTTGACCTCAGACAAATAGCTTGAATTCTCAGAATCCTAGGGTTTGTTTCACTGTAAAGAGATAATTCTATCTTCCCTAACGTTACAGAATTGAGAGGATCATATTAGCTAACAAGTGCTAAAGCCATTTGCGATAACTAAAATTTTATATAGCTACAAGGGATTATCACTTTATAAATCATAGGTAAAGCTACAGAAATCAATAATTTGCCCAAGGGTGTTGAAAATGGCAAAATGAGATTCTTGAACCAAGTCTTTATCTCTGTCTATAATACTGCTCTCTCACCTACAGCCCCTGTTGGGGCGGAAGGGATTGAAAAGATGATACACAGCAGAGAGGTTCTGAATCTGTTTTGCCTTGTCTCATAACTTTGCCCCCATCTGCCCCAATCTCCAGTTAACTTCTCAAAGAATCATGCCATGCAACCAAATGGACACAAAGTTACCATGCACAAGTACCATCTCTTCTTCCGGGATAATGGCCACCAGGCCAGGACGGAGAAACCAAAGCCAATGCATATTTGCATGGTCCATTCACCCTTCCTTAAGACGAACTCTTCTCTCAAGAGTCAAGATGTGAACATTCATCTTTTTGGTTTCTTCAACTATTAGTGCCTAGGACTGTCCACAGGTCATATATCATGGCACTGAAGACAGGAGGCACAGACAAAAGTTGTCACTTGTATTGATATGGTGTGAAGAGGATGATTAATGGAAGTCACACATGACCGCCCAGCTTCTGACTTACCCAAGCTCACTGGAAGTGCTGACTTCGTTATTCTTCATGAGCCATCTTTCCCATCCCGTTCCCCACTGCTGCTTTCAATAATAACATCAGCTTTTGGAGTCTTATTTTGATGGAAGGGAGGGAAAAAGTCGTCACCCAAATCATGCCAGTGTGTCTGAGAAGCCTGCATGTGTGACTTTCTATTCTCTGATTTCCGCGCCTTTTGTTGACTTTGAAATTCATTCACTCATTCAACAAATATTTAGGAGTTCCTACTCTCGGTGCTCGGGGATACAGCAATAAGTAAAACAGACAAAAATCCATGCCCTGGTGAACCTTACATTCTTGTAATAGAAGACAGGTGTGTCTAAGTAAATTGTAAAGTGTGCAACAGGGTGTCAAGTGTGATGGAGAACACAGAGCAGAGAATGGGGGAAGTACCAGGGTAAGGGATTTGTTGCAATTTTAATTAGAGCAGTCAAAGGAAGCCTCATTGGTCAGGTGATTTTGAGCAAAGCTTGAAAGAGGTAAAAGGATTAGCCGAGCAGCTATCTGAGGGAAGAAGAGAACTCAAAAGACTGGAAACGACCATTGCAAAAGCCTGAAGGTGGAAACAAGTCCAAATTGCTTGAAGAATAGCAACAAAGCAAGTGTGGCAGGAGAAGCAAGCCTGAGGGATGTAAAAGGGTGGATGAGGTCATAGAGGAAAAGAGAAGCTGGATCACAAAGGACCTTGTACATCATTATCATGTCATCAGCTTTTTTTCTTTATAACATGGGAAGTCATTGGAAGGTTTTAATCTCGTTTGTGCTTTAAAAGATCCACCCTGGCTGTCATTTGAGAATAGATGACAGATTGTAAGGGAGAGGCAGGGAGACCATGGCAGTCTTCCAGGTGAGCAATCGGGGTGACTTTGACCAGGTGTTAATTTGGAGGGCTGAGAAATGGCCAAATACTGGATGTGTCATATCTCACTGAAGCCAACATGCCTCTGTTTGTGGGCCACATCCCTAATTTGGAGATATTGTTATAAAAGGTGACATAATCTCTATCTTGGTATTGAGGAACTACGGTATTTCAAAGTTGAACTAAAGGGTTTGCTGGCAGAACAGAAGTGAGGGTGAGAGATAGGACGACTCACGGACGCCTCCAGAGTTTGAAATCTGAGCAACCGAGGATGGAGCTGCCCTCAGTTGGGATGGGGAAGTGCTGAGAGGAACCGATCAGAAAGGGTGGGCGAAGCTTAGGCCAGAGTACAGTTTAAGACAAGTTTCCATGTCTATTAAAAATATAAGTAAACAGGCTGGGCACAGTGGCTCACACCTGTAATCCCAACACTTTGGAAGGCCAAGGCGGGAGGATCACGAGGTCAGGAGATCGAGACCATCCTAGCTAACATGGTGAAACCCATCTCTACTAAAAACACAAAAAATTAGCTGGGTGTGGTGGAGAGCACCTGTAGTCCCAGCTACTCAGGAGGCTGAGGCAGGAGAATGGTGTGAACCTGGGAGGCGGAGCTTGCAGTGGGCCGAGATCACACCACTGTACTCCAGCCTGGGTGACAGAACAAGACTCCAATTCAAAAAAAAAAAAAAAATATATATATATATATATATATGTGTGTGTGTGTGTATATATATATAAATAGATATGAGTGAACAAGCCCTACAGGTACTTGAATATGGGATTTCAAGAGAGAAGTTTGGGACAGAGATATAAATTTGAGAGTCATAAAATGCAAATAATAATTGAAGCTCAAAGACTGAATGAGGTCACCAAGGCAAGGAATTTAGATAAAGAAAAGAGAACGCAGTGTGGAGCCCTGTGTCTTCCCATGTAAGAGGTCTGAGGAGAAAAAAGAAACCAGCAAAGGAGACAGAGCAGAAGGAACAAGTGAGATAAGATAAAATAACACAAATAATTGAAAATGGCCAAGAGTTCTGGACTGGTTTGGAGAGAAGTAAAAAACAACCTACTTACAAGCTTGTGAAATAAATATCATAAAAATGGCTCATATCTATGCTCAGTAAATGACTGAGCAGCCAGAATGGGGTTAATGTGGAAATGACCATAACAAAGAGATGGTAAAGAGCGGAAAGAATTTAAGATAAAAAGATAAGGGGGACAGGGTGCAGTGGCTCATGCCTGTAATTCCAGAGCTTTAAGAGGCTGAGGTAGAAGGATTGCCTGAGGTCAGGAGTTTGAGGCCAGCTTGGGCAACATAGCAAGATCCCATCTCTACAAAAAACATATAAAATATTAGCCAGGTCTGCTGGTGTGTGCCTGTAGTCCCAGATACTTGGGTAGCTGATGCTGGAGTATCACTTGAGCCCAGGAGTTAGAGGCTTCAGTGAGCTATGATTGCCACTGCACTCTATCCAGCCTGGACGACAGAGTAAGACCCTGTTGCAAATAAAAAAAAAAAAAAAAAAAAAATTAAAGATAAAGGAATCATATAAATGATTATACTATTTATTTCTTTATGTAATGTGTTTCTTTACAAGCTGCCTTGTTCTAGGAAATAGTTGAAGTGGTTTGTGAGAAATTGGCTTGCTTGCATCAAGTATTTTCAACTTTCCAAGGCAATTTTACCTTCCATTATAATGTACTCCCTATCACCCATTCGGCACTTTCTGTGCCACATTCATTTATTCATTCATTCATTTGTGCCACCAATACTTATTCACAGCACAGTAAGCCAGTGTTCCTGGCCAGGTGTCCTGGGCCAACTTGAAGACACATGGCTCCAACCCGCTTTTCAAGCTTGAAGCCAACCCAGGATACAAGACTAAGTATTTCACAACTAATTTATCAGGTACTCATGAACCCTATTTTCAAATCTGAAAAAAGCAGACACACAACGGATAGGTAGCCAGGCTAGCAGACTCCAAAACCTCCCATGCTAAATCAGGGTCCACACTGCCACTAACTCGCTTCTCCTTTCAGAAGTAGGCAGGGAAAGTAGGAAGTCACCCAACAGTAATGACAACCAACGTGTGCAATGCCTTTCAGGTTGAACTCCATGTTCTCATCTTGCCTTTACATTAAACAATACAGCGGTGTTGGTGGGTGAGCATAGCCAGTCTTGGATGAGGAAGCAGAGGCTCTAGGGAGGTGAGGTGACTTCCCCAGGGAATAGCCAGAAGGCGGCTCAGCTGGAACTCAAGCCCAGGTCTCCAAATCTTTACAGCCAGCAGTGGGTTGTGTGCTTAGGGGAAGCTCCAAACGGATAAACGGTAAAAGGCCTGACACGAAAATAAGAGCAACTATCACAGGAGAAAGCAGGCAATTGAGGGGGCCAGGAAACAGCTGGAAGGAGACAAGGCTCAGAGCAGTTCCAGAGAGCAGGCACTTGGAGACAGATAGGGAGGAGCATAGCAAGTCCCTAAGGGAGTTCGGCGGGGAGCCCAAACCATGTACTGCTGCCAAGAGAGGCGTCGAGGGAGCTTCTCTGTTTGCAGGGCACAGCAGAAAGAACCCAACAGACCTGGATACTAGGCTGGCCAAACTTCTCGGCTTACCCAGGACTGAAGTGGTTGCTGGGATAAGGAACTTTCCATCTTAAAACTAGCAAAGCCCCAGCCAAGCCAGGATGAGTTGATCACCCTAGTTAGAATTCCAGCCCTGTCACTTCCTAGCTATGTAAACCTTGGGCAAACTACCTCCCCTCTCTGATCCTAACCACCGCTAAAGTAGGGGTAACAATGTGACCCTGGCAGGTTGATCATGAGATTTAAGTGAAATAAGTGAAAAAAAACTCTAACATACCATCCTGCACTTGCAAGGCAATCAGTACATGGCAGACATTATTATTACTACAAAGTTATTAAAATGAGACTTTCAACTGTACTTTTCTCACCATTCTTGGAGTTGAAATGCAGTCTTCGGCATTCTCCCAGAAATGATTCTCAGGAGTTGAGTTTGCTGCCAGCTGTTATGGATCTTCATAAACACCAGAAACTTGGAGAAGTCGAGGCAACACTGTACAAGGATTAAGTGAAAACCCAGCTGTGAGCTCCTGGGTCCTGTTGCTACTTCTGGGAAGTTTCTGTAATTTGTGAGATTGACATACCCCAGATAAACTTGGCTGCTGAGTTGGTGCGTGCATCACACCAAGTTGACCCGGAGAGTAACAGTGAAGCCTTTCCTCATGACCTTCCAGACACCAGGCACTAGGTGCACTTAACCTTCCCTGTTTATCCCAGGCTATGCCCACGCCCATTGCCCACCCAGCCCTCCCCATCACATTCCCCAAGGGGGCTGAAAGGAGTCATTGGCTAATCTGGTAACATCACAATAACTGACCCCAGCATACAAAATCTCAGTATCCCCTCTATGAACATCATTTTAATTTCCAGGAGTACTTGATGCATTAATCACAGCTCTATTATAAGCAGAAAATTCAGGCTCATGCTCTCTCTCTCTCTCTCTCTCTGTAAAAGTCCTTACTTTGAGACTCTACATTATACTGTAAGCTATTTGATCTTTGAGTATCAACTGTCATTGTACTTACTGCACCGTAGTGTCATAATCTGTCTATGCGTCCTGAACTCAACAGAACTCTTGAAAGACAAAAACCATGTGTTATCCATGGAAACAATATAGTATAGCTGTTAAGAATACCATGTCCCAACTGTTCATGAGTGCAGGTTTATTTTGGGGGGATAAGGCATGTTATGAGACATGTTCTAAAACTGACTGTGATGTTTGCTCATCTCTGTCAAATATACTAAAAACCATTGAATTATACACTATAAATAGGCAAATTATGGAGTACATGACTTATAACTCAGTAAAGCTGTTTTGAAAAAGAAAAAGGATGCTACTGCCTCCCTTTAAATTCTGGCTTCACCACTTACTGTAGCAAGTTACATAATTTCTCTGTGCCTCAGTTTCTTCATCTGTAAACTGGGTTAAAGCAATACCTACCTCAAAGGGCTATTAAGAGGAATTAAATCGGCAATTATTTTTAAACTCATACAACAGTTTCTGGAACATATAGAGCAGTATGCAAGGATAGTTATTTATTTTTCACCTCTGTATTCTCAGAACATGGTTTAGTGCCTGACACATAGTGAGTAAATGATAAAGATTTTTGAAATGTACAACCCAATAAGCACCTACAGGAACTCAAATATGGGGCATGTTAGTTGCTATGCCTTACTCAATAGAAAGAGGACAGAACTGAGTTGCCAAATGACTTGGGTTTGAGGCTGGGCACAGTGGCTCCCACCTGTAATCCCAGCACTTTGGCAGGCCAAGGCAGGCAGATCACTTGAGGTCAGGAGTTCGAGATCAGCCCGGTCAACATAGTAAAACTCCGTTTCTACTAAAAATACAAAAATTATCCAGGCATAGTGCCTGTAATCCCAGCTACTCAGGAGGCTGAGGCAGGAGAATTACTTGAACCCAGAAGACAGAGGCTGCAAGATCATACCACTGCACTCCAATCTGGGTGGCAGAGCAAGACTTTGTAAATAAATAAATAAATAAATGACTTGGGTTTGAGTTCTGATCACCACCTTAGAGCAGGCTGACTTTAAAAAATCACTTTCCCATTTACCCTGAGACTCTGCATCCTCATCTACCGAAATTGACAATTTTGTTTCTACCAAACTCAAAGGGTAATTTCAAAGATGAAATGAATCAATGTGTATGAAAGCTCTTTTAAAACCATCATGCGCCAATATAAGTTCCTCCGAGAAATTGGTGTTGTCCTAAAGATGGCCCGGGTTGCTCTCTTACCCTAAAAGTCCTCTTATTCACTCCCAGCCCGCCTCACTCATTCATCATTGCAGGAAAATGTGCCAAAGATCAAAAACAGGTGAGATCTGACCCCAGGGATAGAGCGAAGAAGTAACTGGACTGTAAGCACCAGCTGGTCCTGTTCTGCCCTGCCCTCGTAGCACTGTGAACAGCTAAGAAGTGCTGTTCCTTTAAACTTTGCCCCTTTGTGGCTCACAGATGAGTAGATTCAGGCAGCAGCTGTCAGCTCTGCAGGCAGCAGAGAAGCTTTCCAGGGCAGCATTCCCAGCAGTGTCAGGGTGGGAGGATGAAATTAGATGAGCCAAGCGACCTGAAAGTCCTCATTCAAAAGCCTCTACTGCCATCTACTGGCTCGCTGGAGAACTCGTTGGCAAAAAGCCAAGAAAAGACCACCGGAGGCGGGGTAGAGAGAAGCTTTAGCAATAGATTGAATTGTCTGCATCAATTAGCCCACTCCTCATTCTCCAGCTGGGGAAAATGAGACCCAAAGAGGTAAAGGGGCTTATCTGAAGTCACTCTTCTAGCCCATGGCAGCCCATCATCTCTTGGATACATATATTAGCTCTGTCCCACCCCACACTGTTTCTGTCTGAATATATAAACTATCAGTAAAGCTAGCCTAGAGCAAAGAGGTTGGTGTGGTGGTTGTTATTGAGACATAGTCTCACTATGTTGACCAGGCTGGTCTTGAACTCCTGGCCTCAAGTGATCCTCCAGCATCAGCCTCCCAAAATGTTGGAATGACAGGCACAAGACACCACGCCCAGCCAGAGGAAAGAGCTTCTGCCAGGTACCCTTTTCCTCTCCATTTTTGGTTCCACCTTCTCTGCTTTGCACCAGAAGCCCCAGACTGGACCTGTTTTATCCATCTAGAACCCAGTGTCTCATACTGTCCAGCAGTCCCTTTCAGGGAGAAAACATTGAGCCATTCACTTGAAAGCATTTGCTTTCTTTTTCTTTTTTTTTTTTTTTTAAGAACATGAAGAGTAGAACAAATCCTGTTTGGTAGACACTCAACACCTCCATACTACAGAAAGGAAACTAAGGCTCAGATACCTCAAAGAACTGGCTCCTAATGTGCCTGACATGAGGATCACCTGGGTATCTTTTAAAACCTCCAAAGCTCAAGCCACACGCAGACCTATTGAATTAGAACCTCTGGGGTAGAAAACAGGCATCACTAGTTTTTGAAGTTCCCCCACACCCAGGTGATTCCACCGTGTAGGTAGGTTTGGGAACCACTGACTGACATTCTCCTAATTAGTAGGTAAAATGGCAGGGACCGAAGTCTTTCAACTTCCAGGCCAGTGAAGAAAAGTGATGTCCATATTTTAGTTGTTGGCATCACCCTTTGAAGATTTTTGCCACTTCCACACACTAACTATATTAACATATTAAGTGACCCCGTTTTTTTTTTTTACTTCAAGCAATGTATTTTTAAAAGAACACCGTTATTCTCAGGAATGGAAAAACAGTCTCCTGTCACAAAACAAAAATCCGCCTTTAAAGACATACACTAAAACCCAAAAGTTAAAGTGAAAATGTACATCCATGTATGAAATAAAGTTATCTCACTTTCTAATTTGGGGGAGCCATTGCAAAGAAAGGTACCCTCTCTGCTCCTCATTAGACTGAAAGAAATGCGGCAAAAACGCACTTTAGGGCAGAGAGTTTCTGTGTTCATTCACTCCACGCTTCTCCATGTGTACGCACCATTTTCTCCGTCATTCTCTCTCCAGCCTCGCTACTAAGCTCGGGAGGAACTCCCATCAGCATCCCCTGTGTTGTAAGACCTGAGCCGGGACTGCGGGTTCTGGCCAAATTGTAATTGTGACAGCATCCTGCCCAGGGCTTACCCGACAGCTGGAGAACTGTCGCTCATTACTAAGAGCAACAGACGTTCTTTCGGCATTGTCCTGGCCCTCTCCTGATAGGCTGGCCCGCGTGTTGGGGTGGAACCGTGGCGCCACCAGCTCTTTGTGACCCCACCTGTGACTGCAGCCCAACTCCATGACCCCATTTCCGCTTCCTGCAGGTGAGTGTCATCACGCTGTTTGCTCAGAACACAGCTGTTTGGCAAGGGCAAGCAGTAGATGTGGAGTCCGGGCCCCAACTGCACTGGGCAATGTCCTTTTCCGTGCCACAGACCCACTGGTGGCTGACTAGGGTTGTCTCCACTGACAAGAATAAAAAAAGTGTTAGAAAACATCATTGGTGCCTGTTTTTAAATTATATGGGAATGCGTCTTTTGAACAACCATTTGAAAGAAAGCTGGTTATTCCATTTTTTCCCCAATCACTTAGAATCATCACCTTTACTCCTTTAAGAGAAAGAACTTTTTAAAACTGATTACCACATTAATATATGGTCAATTGAGATATTTAAGTAAAAGAAGAAAAGCAACAAGAAAAAACTTGAAAGGACTCGTAGTCCCACCACCTACAGAAGACCACTATTAACCATATGTGATCGTTCTTCTCTATTGTGTACTTTGTGCATTTTTTTACAAATTGAGTTCATACAAAACATACTACTTGTATCATTTGTCTAACATAGCAATATATTACTATCTTTCTATCATTCAATGTTCCTATATGACATCATTTATGAAGAATGTAGAATATTGTTTACAAATGACTAATATGAAGAGAGTGAATTAATGTATCGAGGACCCTAAACGTTAGATATTATAATGCCCCTTTTAAAGATGTGAAAATGAAGGTAAGTGAGCAGCCAGTTAACCGTAGAACAGAGATGCCCACCAGGTCTACGTGGTTTCAGGCCTAAACTCCTTCTCCCATACTCATGTTTCCTCTGAATGCCTTGTCATAACACTCACCTTGGAAATCTGCATTATCAACATGTAATACATTTTATTAAAAACTGAATTCCAATTGAGAACCTACGAAGAGTTACCTGAGGTCAGATCATGATTCAGAAGGAACAAGTTAACAAGATTGTGCCTCTGATGGAGACCAGACATGGTCAGATATAGTTTCTCACAACCTTACATGTCAAGAGGAAAGAACTCTAGACTAGATGTCAGGAGATCTGGGTTGTATTCTCACCTCCTCCAGTCACCAGCCACATCATTGAATGGCCACATCATTCAATTTATCTGAGCCTCAGTTTTCTAATCTATACATCGGGATAACACAACCTTCCCTGTCAAACTGAATAGGTTCTAAATAGCAAAGGAAATAATGAAGCAATATACAAGCATAAGAGACCTTTATGAATCCTACTATGGATCCATCAGTGGTGAATTTTCCGGCCCTCTAAAACACGTCAAAGAATTGTAAACAGAGAAGGAAACTCTGAGCCCAACTAATTTTAGAGACAGAGAGACTGACTTCCTGGGAAGGAAGGTAGCTTGCCTACAGATCAGAGTGAGTTAGGAACCCAGCTAACACTAGAAGCCAGTGTCTGGATTCACACAGGAATATTCCTTTTATAAGACCACCTTTACGGTGATAAATGTCCCAGACGCGTTCACATAAACACGTTGACAGTAATTCAGTTGAGTTCCGTTTATTTCAGTTAAGTAAAGATAAGCTGAGCGTTTGTTTGCCACGTACAATGACCTCTTCAGTCAAGGAATTCCAGCTCTTGTTTTTGTCTTAGCTTCTTTCAACTTTGAGGATTTCTTTGCATGTTCCTTACCTAACAAGACCAGCCTGAAAAGAGTAGAAAAAAAAAAAAAAAAACAAAGAAACTTGGGGTCTGAATTTTCCACATGCCGGGAGCTCTCACACCCAATTCCAGATACAGCACTCTCCTGAATGTGACCTGAAGTGGTTTCGCCAACTGATCACATCCCAGGAATTTGGAGAGCTTCCAGGGCAGGGAAAATTAGTTACAGAGTCACAGAGCGGTGCGGCCTGTCACATGAAAGTCACTTCCAGCTTGGAACGGATTGCACATTCCTGCCTTCTGAGTGGTGTTTCAGATGACTGGGATCTGGCCTGTCTGCGGACAGTTCCCAAAGCAGCAGAAGGAAGCCAGGGGGCAGGGGCATTCCAACACTGTGCCCGAGACCCACAGTCGCAGGAAAGGAGAACTTCCTGAGGCTCCTCCAAGCCTTGCCTCAACTTAATGGTATTTGAGCAAAAACATCAAGTTTCAATTTACCTCCATTTTGAAACCCTGAAAGCATTTGTTATTAAATAGTGTGATGACTCTCCTGCCTCAACTCGGAGCTTTGTCAAAGTGTTCACATGGCATAAACAAGGATGACAGGGTTTCCTACACATATATCAGAACTTCTAAATGCTTCTTATATGCCAAGTACCATTATATCCCATGCCTTGACTCATCTGATCCTTACAGACAACCTCGGGAGAGAGGTGCTCTGTATCACTATCACAGCCAAGGAACCTGGGGCTCAGGATGGTTAAGTAACTTGTACAAGATCAAAAACTGGCAAACGACAATGCGCGAACTTGACACAGATCTGTCTGACTCCAAATCCCAGGTCTACACTGGCTGGATAAATATGAGGCAGAGGCCACACATAGTAGCTCATGCCTGTAATCAGTCCCAGCACCTTGGAAGGCCGAGGTGGGTGGCTAACCTGAGGTCAGGAGTTCAAGACTAGCTTGGCCAACGTGGTGAAACCTCATCTTTACTAAAAATACAAAAATTAGCCAAATGTGGTGGTGCATGCCTGTAATCCCAGCTACTTGGGAGACTGAGACAGGAGAATCACTTGAACCCGGGAGGCGGAGGTTGCAGTGAGCCAGGATCGTGCCATGGCACTCTATCTAGCCTAGGCGACAAGACTGAAACTCCACCTCAGTAAAAAAATATGTATATATGAGGCAGAATGACCTTCAAATAATACACAAGGGTTTAAGAGTCTGGCCTCTGTTTTGTTGATTGCAAGGCCCTGTCATATTTCCAAGTCACTTATTGCCAGATTTCACAGCTTCAATGGTTTGAAAAGTCTTCCTTATGTCAAAATGTTTCATCAGGCTTCATTCCCGTCCTCTGCACCCCACAGTCCTCTTCCTTCCCAAACTCTCCTCTGAGAAGTCTGTCTCAGCCCCCATTCCCATGAAATACATCTGCTGACATCACAAAGGGATTCTTGTCTAACTTCCATCTCTCTAATTGAAGTTTAAGCAAAATGTTTCTTGCCCTAATCCAAGTAAAAGAGAATGATTGTCCTCTATTTCATGTTTTTCTCACAGTTACAATATGTGCTTACATCTGCTGGTGCAAAATATGATTAACTTTTTTTCTAAAACCCTAGGACTAGGAGGAGCTTAGAAATTCTATCTTTTACTTCCCCTTGCCTTCAGACAGGACCCCTGTATGTCAACAAAGCATGAAAACACCCTGTGAAATCCATTTGTAGCCGCACTTTATATACTAGGAAATTGAGGCAGGGTGATGGATCTGAAGTCCCTCAAGCAGATTGTGACTACAGCAAGAAGGGAAACATGGACCTGAATCTCTCAGAGGAATCCCTGTCTTCCCATACAGCCTTTTTCCATAGCATCTATGCACTAACTATAAGCTACTGACCCTATAAAGGTCCACGGACATATGAGAACATTATCTTCTTCTAGGCATTCAGTTTCACTTATCTGACATTTCCTGCACTGTCCTAAAGATATAGAGGCAGGTAGATTAATTCACTACGCCCTAGAAGTCCTGGTCAAGGTCTCAGAATCAAGAACCACCTCTATAACAGATAGACATTGAGCACCCTCTATAGGCAAGGCAGAGTCTTGCAAGCTGGCCCCAATGACTGTCCGGCATCTGCCTGGTCCACATACTCCCTGGACCCTGGACATCTGTATGACAGGCCCTGTAGAAGACAAGCATAAAGCAGGCCTGAGGGTGAGTCCCAGCCCAGCTCTGCCACTCACCAGCGGTGTGGCCATGGGCAAGTTACCTCTATGGACTGGACCTGGGCTTTCTTATCTTTAAGTTGGTGTTAATAACAAGTTGGGTTAAATGCTGTCCCCCACACCAATATATAGGTTCACATCTTAATCCTTAGGACCTCTGAATGTGACCATATTTGATAAAAAAGAGTCTTGGCAGATGTAATTATGTAAAGGTTCTTGAGATGAGATCATCCTGTATTATCCAAGCGGTCTCTAACTCCAGTGACAAATGTCCTTATGACACCAGAAAGAGAGTCACCGGGAGAAGAAAAGTCCACGCAAAGAAAGATGAAGGTAGAGGTAGGAGTTATCCAGCCACAAGCCACAGAATGCCTGGAACCTCCCTGAGCTGAAAGAGGCTAAGACAAAGTCCCCTCTAGAGCCATCAGAGTGAGTGTGGCCCTGCCAGCACCTTGAGTTTGTACTCTGGCCTCCAGGACTCTAAGCAAATAAATTTCTGGGGGATTTTTTTTTTTTTTTTTTTTTTTTGAGACAGAGTCTCGCTCTGTTGCCCAGGCTGGAGTACAGTGGTGTGATCTCAGCCCACTGCAAGCTCCACCTCCTGGGTTCGCACCATTCTCCTGCCTCAGCCTCCTGAGTAGCTGGGACTGTAGGCGCCCGCCACCACACCCGGCTAATTTTTTGTACTTTTAGTAGAGACGGGGTTTCACCATGTTAGCCAGGATGGTCTCGATCTCCTGACCTTGTGATCCACCTGCCTCAGGATTTTTTAAGCCATGAATCTTGTGGTCATTTGTTAAAACAGTCCTAGGAAACTAGTATCCACCTATTTCATGGCATGTTAAGCATGGAACCTATTCCAGAGTAAGTGCTTCATCATATCATTGGTGTTATTCTTGCCCTTGCCATGCTCCAAGTTAACTTAAGACCCTTTTCATTCTGCCGATACCTCCTGGAGACCACCCACCCATCCAAAGCTCCAGAATCGAGGTTTCAGTATTTTGATTTGGGGTTGCCTATTTGTTAGGAGGAGGGGATGCACATACCTATTTCCTATTTTTCAAAATAATAGCCCTAAATTTTGATTCAAGTGAAGCTGGATAGACCCTGAAGGATGTATTTGTTAAAAATTTCACAGCTCATTCTGATATGAAACTGGTACTGATATTCAACCAATGCATGTTGACCAGCATCCTCTGTGATTTGTCTGGGATTGGGTCCTCTGGTGAAATATTTGGCCTCTCTCCGCACACCAGCACTGCTCTCCCATCACCACTGACATGGGGAAAATCAGCCAAGCTGACTGGTAGGCCCAGAACACGAAGCTGTGGACAAAGCTAGTCCAGAGGGCGTAAAATGTGTTGGAGAAGGGCTGGGCGCGGTGGCTCACACCTGTAATCCCAGCACTTTGGGAGGCCAAAGCGGGCGAATCACAAGGTCAGGAGATCGAGAACATCCTGGCTAACACGGTAAAACCCCTCCTCTACTATAAACACAAAAAAATTAGCTGGGTGTGGTGGCAGGTGCCTGTAGTCCCAGCTACTAGGGAGGCTGAGGCAGGAGAATGGCGTGAACCCAGGAGGTGGAGCTTATAGTGAGCTGAGATCGCGCCACTGCACTCCAGCCTGGGCAACAGAGTGAGATTCCATGTGAGAAAAAAAATGTGCTGGGGGAAGCCAGGTTTGCATGGACATGTCCTGGGGAACAGAACAGGCATGGCAGCAGGGAATGACAGGAAGGACCTAGGCACAGGCCCCTGGTGGCCCAAACTCCTCCATACAGGACTGTTCTGTTTGTCTGTTGTATCAACTGGGAATATGCATATAATCCTTTTTGGAAAAAAAGTTTTAAAGCATACTGATGATTTTTTTAAAAAATTAAAAATTAAAAACCACTGATAGGACATACTTATTTTCTAGGCAAGAAACTGAGTTCCAAAGAGATTAAGCGACATGCCCAGGATCACACAGTGAGGAACTGATGGCCAAGATCAGAATCTTGAACTCTGGGTCTTGTCCAGGGCCCATCAGCTCCACCCCCAGCAGCCTTGGCCACCAGCCCCACCACTGAGGCCCCGAAGCACTGACCTCTCAGGCTGCAGTGCCTCTCTCTAGGTGCAGTAGCCCCCACTCCCTCAGAAGGCCCATGCCTGGCAGGGAAGAGGATGCCTGGGCAATGCTGTCAGCCTCTCCTTTGGGAATGGCCTTGGTCTTGGTCTGCACCAAGGCAGCCCAGTTTCTAGGCCATTGCTGCCAGAGGCGGTGTCATTGCTTGGGAAATCTTCCTGCTGATCAGAACTTCCTCTCCACTGTACCTTTTCCCCTCCTTAGAGCCAACATCCAGGCCTTATCTCAGATGAGGAAATGTTTAGGGCACAGGACCGTTGAGATATTTCTCAGAACACAAATTACGAGGCACATGTTTTCACAGAGAAGAAAATAAAGAGAAGACACACAGTGATCACCATGCTGGTTCTGAGAATAAGCCCTTATCTGCTCTGACCCAGCTCTGGACTCACAGGCTGGTGTCAGCCTCACAACTGGTCAATGAGGCAGCCAGGAAAAGTCCAAAGCTTTAGGTGGGGGAGTCCATCACCCAAAGGCAAAGGTGCAAAAAAATAAACACTTAAGAGAGAGCTGCAGCCTCAAAGCCCTGGGCTGCACCAGGCCGACGTACCACAGCAAAAAGTCAGTGAAGTCCTACAAAATGTAAGCACCTCACCAAGCTGCTAGCATGGTAGGATTGCACATTAAAACTCCGGTCATGTTACAAATATCTGTGCAGGGTCTTCCTGCCAGGAAACCCCAATGCGGTGGGGAGGATACTATGCATGTTTAAAAAGCTAAGCAGCCATGCGATTACGGTAATCACTCCAAGCAGGACAAAAAGAAAGAAAATATGAGGTGATGCAAAGTACTACATGGTCAGTGAATGACCAGATAAATGAGGGAATCAATAATTACTAGAAGAGTTCAGAGGGAAAAGTTCAGGTAGAAAGGAGTAGCAAGACTTAGCTTAATAATATCTATCATTCATTAAATACCTACGGTCTGCCAGAATTTGAGAATTTTTCTTTCAATGACTTCACAAGGTCTGTGTAAGTATCTCCACTTCACCAAGGGGAAGGCTGAAATGTGGAGAAGCCAAATGACCTCCCACAGTAACTCCGCTGTAGGAACCAGGGTGAGTTTGGTTCGTTCTCCTGAGCAACTGCGTGAGTTTCCTTAGCAATAGAGGACAAGGAGAGCTGCGATAAAGCCAAATGGAAGGAGAGGGATCATTGCAGGCAGGTGAAAGGAGCAGCTGAAATCACAGAGGCACGAAAGTCAAAAGCACACGTGCGGCTGTTAACAGAGATGAATTTAGCTAGGATGGAGGTTTCCGGAATGGATAGAACTTATTGAGTACCTACTGTGCTCAGCAAAGTTCTAAGAACTTTACATAGATAATCTTATTTAACCCTCACAATAACCCTGTGAGGTACGGAGCATTATTGTTCCCAAAGTATGGATAAGGAAGTCAAGGCATAGAGAGGTTAAGTAACTTGCCCAAGATCACACAGCTTGAGGTAAGACAGCAGCAGAGGTAAGACTTGAACATAGTCAGGATTGAAAGTCCATGCCCTTAATCACTACAGTGTACTTGAAGGAGTTTTTCATAGAATGCTGGAAAAGCTGGATTCCCTAGGGGGTTGCCCTGAATGCCAAGTGTTTGTACTTAACCTTTCTGCAGGAAAAAAAAAAAAAAAAAAGGAATTATAACGAAATAAGTGTTTCTATATAAACAAAGCAAAGCAAGAGCAGAGAAGCTCTCAAGACAAAGTCCAGCCAAATAAAAGGCTGCAGCCTCCTCACCCCTTGGGGTTCTCTGCATGTTTCACTTCCACAGCAATCATGTGATCAAAGCAGAAAGGTTCTTTTAGCTGTGGTGAGAAAGGTGGACTGGGAGGAGGAAAGAACAGTCAGATGCTAGCGCCAGAGGCAAAGCAGGAAGCGATGAAGGCATGCAGTATGTCGGAGCTACAGGAAGGCTGGAACAGTGGAGGTGGATGGGAGAGCAATGGAGAAGGAAGGATCAAAAGGCTTTGATGAACCATTAGAGAAAAGTAATTGTTACTGGTTGTGGCTTATGTTAACCTACCATGAACCCATTTTCTGACCCAAGAACCGGGCTGACAGGTCCCCAAAAGAATGAAGCAGAATGTCTGAAGCTATCTCTGCTCCAGAAAGCCAAGAACAGTCTGTCTTTGTGTTTGTGCCTGTCACCTTCTGCATACTTCTGGCAAAGGAGTTCCTTTTCCCAAGGAGCCCTCCAGGGGAAGGCCCGTCCAGAGACTTCGAACCAGGAGAAAGACAGGACACTGGGAGAGGCGCAGATCCTCCCAGAGATCAGCCTTAAGAGCCCCCAGACACTCCCATGTAGAAATCTACATGGGATTGCCCTGGCATTTATGGAGGGCGTTTCCTATTATAAGGAGATTTCATATATATTACCATCCTTGATTCCATTCACCCCTTCCAAGAAAAAACAGAGCCATGGAGTGTGGGGCAAAGAATGAACATTTGTTAGAGGCTGACTCTGTTCCAGGTAGCATGCTCTGTACTCTCCCACAGCTGTTTTAGACCATCCTCACACTCTGTGGGACATGCTTTTACTTCCCCCACATTAAAAATGAGGATGAAATGACTTCTCACGATCATACAACTGAGAAGGAATAGGCTCGAGATGGACACTGCCTTTGCCTTTTCCCTGGGACAGGAAGGCAGACCTAACCTCACCATCTCACGGGTAAGGAAATAATCAAGGCCCCAAAAGACCATGCAGATCAATGCCAGAGCGAGACTAAAATCCAGAGCTCACAATTTCCAGTCCTGTGTTCGTTTTGCATTTCGTTATGTTATTTGAGCACATTTGTGTTTTGGCAAGTTCAGCTCCTTAAGGAAAGGGTCCAGGTCTTTACATCTTGACATCCCTGCAGTGGCCAACACCATGGATGGCCTCTGAAGACATGAAACATGTATCACTGATTTGTGGAATGAATCAACTGCTATAATCATTTCTTTGGTGCCAACGTCTCACTTCTTATAATTCATTCTTCATGCTACTTCTAGAAGTACGGAGCTAAAGCATTTCTCCTCTTCTTCAACAAATGTAATCCTTTTCCACCTTAAGACTCAGCTCCAATGCCATCCTCCCCATGAAGCCTTCTTCAATCTCACCAGATAATGCCCTGTCTCTGCCTCTCCCACACTACTTGGCTAGTCCCTCTGCTATGCACTCATGGGCAACTCCTCCATGACATCATCCATTCCTTGAGGAACTGTCAGTCATCTCTGCACTCTGAACAAACGTTGATGAGCAAACGCATAAAGGAATGCATGAATGGATGGATGGACTCATTAATAAATAAAGACATAGAGAAATAACAGGGTGGAGAGGTGAAATATTGGGACTCAGTAGTTAAAAGCAGTGGACTTTATGTCAGAGCATGCAACCCTACACAGGGCTTTACTCCTGACTTGCTGTGGGATCTAGGTAAAGTCGCCTCCCCTCTCTTGGCCTCTTTTTGCTTATGTTTTAAAAGAAAGAGTTAGACTAGAATTGCTGCAACTCCCCATTCTCTAATTCTGTGAATGAAAAGCTCATCCTTGGACAAACCCCATTAACGGATGTTTTGTATCTCCTCCCTTGAAAACAATTTGAATTATGCCTCTACCAGCATCTTATCTGAAGCAAACCTTCTCTGCCTCATCCCCACCAGGAGCTTTGCTATCTCTTAAGGGACCTCCTCAGGGTGTTTGTGAACAAAAGCAAGTGTCTTATCTGGTCACTCTCTCCTGCACTATCCTGCCCTTGGAAAATGTGAATGGATTTGCAGAAAACATAGCCTCTGATAGTCTTTCCACCCCAGCAATGGCTAGAAAGGCAGCCTCGGCTTTCTTGAAAAGACTGTGTAATTTCATGCTACTATCAGAGCTGACAAGGAGGCAACCCCTAGCCCTGGACCCTTCAGCTAAGTTCAACTCCAGGTCAAGTCAGGGGCCCCCAGCAGCTCAGGGGCACAGGATCCACAAGGAAGAAATTCCAGGATGTTGCCAGAAGCTAACAACAGTTCCCAGCTGTTCCCAGTCGCCTCTTGCCATTGAAGTAGTTTGGAGTGAGGGGTCTTCACACAGACACAGCAGAAGGAGGGTCAAATGAATGACTGTGCCTCTGGGCCAGGGTGGAAGACAGGCCAGTGAGAACAGAAGTCCCTTTGTTATTGGCAGCTCCTGCACATGGCCCCTAGACCCGTGATGGAGACCTCCCTCTCCCCCAAACCTTGGGGACCTTGACATCGGTGGTATTGATGCAGCTCTCCTCATGTAATGACGGTAAACTGCTGCTTGCAGCTTGCCTAGGGCCTGGAGCCTCGCTCTGCAATTCCTTTTGGACCACAGGCTGTGAAACTCTTTTATTAAAAGGTAGTTCCAGAACTGATCTCCCTTGAGTGGAACAAAAACAACATCTACCTTAGAACTGATTTTGTGTGGAATGCCTGCTCCCTCCTCTCCACAGCTCCCCACCCACCCATATTCCCCCAGCCCTAGTCTTTGTCTGGCAAGCCCCTGCTCATCATTCAGGTCTCAGTTTTGATGTCCCTGCTCAGAAATGCCTCCCCTGCCCACCTTTCACAAACCAAATTATGCCCCTCCTCTTAACACATTCATCCATTTTGCCTGTTTTTTTTTTCCTTCCTAGAACTCCCTACAGCTTGTACTTGTGCATGTGTGTGTCTGTGCAATGATTATGTCCGCAACTAGTACTTCAATCTCCTGATGATAGACGCTATGTTTGTTTTTTCATCACCAAGAACTCACATACCTGCCTGGTACACTGTAAGTGATCAACAAATAGTTGTTTTTTAAAAAAATGAATAGATATATGAATGAATGAATGAATGAATGAATGAATGAATGAATGAATGATTTAATATAGAAGAGTATCATCTTCAGAATCCTAGAAGAGATGCTTTACATTTATCACGAGTTACAAAGCCCTTAATACACGGTATCTTAACTGTTTCTTTATTTTTATGTAAAAAAATATATATATATGAAGATGAGGAAGACACTTGGTCCCCAAGGATTTCACAGGCTACGAGGGGGGCCGGACATGTAATTTGTCAATTCCAGATGCTACATTCTCATTAAATCCCCACCTGTGGGGTAAGCATTATGATTTGCATTTGACAAGGAAACATTAAGATGCTCAGAATCATTAAGTTCTTTTCTCAAACCACAGAGCTAGTGAGTGCCAGACCTAGAAGCCAGGTCTCCCGAATCCTGGGACAACAGGTGTTCCACCAGCTGTCCTCCTGCCTTCTGGACTTGGCCTGTTTTTCAATTCTTGCATTTGAAAGCAGATAGGTCCAGAATTCTGGGAAAACACACTATTCACCAGAAGTGACTCTGGCAGGACCAGGAGGTGGTCTTGCTTCAGGAGCCTGACACCCTGCTCCCTGTTCCAAGCTAGGTACTAACTCATTCTGAGAAGCTTGGGCAATAGCTGTGATGCCCATTCTCACCCCCACTGAGCTGGTTTTCATGTCTTTCCTGGCTCAAGGGATTTCAGAGGGCTTGTGCTGAAGAGGTTTCCCTTTGAATGTCAGGAACCATCTGAGGGGAGAATGTCGGCCATTAGCCAGTGACTCCAGGTCTACTGTACTGGGTTATGTCAACACTCCAAAGAGAAGATATGTGCTGGATGGGCGCAGTGGCTCATGCTTATAATTCCAGCACTTTGAGAAGCTGAGGTGGATATGGGTGTTCAAGACCAGCCTGGGCAACATGACAAAACCCTGTCTCTACAAAACACATACAAAAAAAGTTAGCTGGGCACAGTGGTACATGCCTGTAGTCCCAGCTACTGGGGAGCCTGAGATGGGAGGATCACTTGAGCCTGGGAGGCAGAGGTTGCAGTGAACAGAGATCACACTACTGCACACCAGCCTGGGTGATAGAGTAAGATCCTGTCTCACACGCAAAATATGTTCTGACTTAGAAACTGCTCTTGCAAGAGCCAACTTGATGAGCACCTGTGAGCAAGTTTTCTATACTGCAAAGCACAAACCTTTGGACTTGCAAAATTGTGTTATTTGGGGCAAGTTACTCAAATTCTTTGAACCTTACCTTCATAATCTGAAAAATAAATTCTTATGATACTTGTGAAGACTGAATTCGATGAATCATATGCTTGTATCATGTGATAGCTCTCACCATCATCCTCCGGTTTTTTAACCTTCATTTTCCTCCTCTATTTCTTACTCCATCGTTCTCTTGGTCCTTATTTCATTCTGTTATTTTCTGGACATTTCTCATATTGTGAAGGTCCTTTAAGTTCTCATCATGTCCTCTGGAGAGTGACTTCCCACCTCCCAGTGGTCAACACGCGGGAGAGTCCAAAATAAAGCACAATTAGAATTTCCTGGAAGAGTTGAGAACAGGGAATTTTTAACTCATTCTTGACAATAGAGTGGAAGGTTTCTGGTTTGAGGAACATGCAAGGGCTCTCTGAGCACAGTGTTTGCAGTGTCCCATCCACATAGTGGATCTTGAGAGCTAGGCAGAGGAAGATGAGACTCACAAAGTTTCACAGGGCCATCGTGGAAGCTCTAGATAGCACCTGGAATGCTCTCCCATGGCTATGGAAGGAGTTTAAGCACAAGAGTGAAATATCACATCTGTGATTGATGAAGGTGAATCCCATGCTGGCCACGGGAAGGATGGATAGGAGACAAGAGAAGCTAGAGACAAAGATACCAATTAGGAGGTGTTTAAAGTGAACCCTCACAACCATGGCAAGGCAGAGGGCCCAGACTAAGGCAAAAGATAATGAGGATAGAGATAAGGCAATGGATCAAGAGATACGCCTAAAATGCCAACACCACACATGGGACTTGGCAATTGATTTATGCAAGAGGCAATAGAACGAGCATAAAAATGCTCCTGCGTTTCCAGCTTGGGAAGTGAGGTTTCCAGTGTCCCCTTTAAGAGAGATTTGGAATGCAAGAGAGACATGCACGATAGGCAGAAACAATGAATTTAGTTGGTGACATGTAGTGTGAGTTATTTATGGGACATCCAGGTGATATCCAAAAAGTGTGCAGCAAGTGGATCTGGAATGGAACTGAGACATCTGGATTGGAGATATAGTTTGGGAGCCATTTGGCATGAAGGTAATAAGAGAATTTGTGAGTGAATAAGAACACCATCAGGATAGAGTCCCTATTTTAAAAAATAAAAGTAAAAAAGCTGAAACACTGGCATTTAGAGAAAGACAAGCCAGCCAAGGAAAGCAGGAAGGAATGGACAGAGAGACAGGAGAAGTAGGAAGGACTAACAGGGCCGGGTGAGGGTAAAAGGAGGAAAGAAAGCAGCCATATGGCAGTTATGCAAATTCATATGTTGAAATTCATAGAACTGTACACCAAAATAAGTCAATTTTTTGTACAATAATATTTTTAAAATTAATAAAATACCAAAAGAAGTTCTTTATAAACCTATTTACCAGTGGAGGAAACCACTGTTAACACTTTGGCAGATTTCCTTCTAGTCTTTTCTATTACACACTTTTTGAAATGAAATTATATGTGCAATTAACAAGTACAAATGTTACCTTTCCCAATTTATATTAAATTGTTTTAAAATTCCATGTGCTACATAAATAAAGTGGCACCAATACAGGGAAAGAAGGAAGGAAAGAAGGAAGGAAGGAAGGAAGGAAGGAAGGAAGGAAGGAAGGAAGGAAGGAAGGAAGGAAGGAAGGAGGGAGGGAGGGAGGGAGGGAGGGAGGAAGAAAGGAAAGAAAGAAGGAGGGAGGGAAAGAAGGAAGAAGGGATAGAGGGAGGAAGGAGGAAGGAAGGAAGGAAAGAAGGAGGGAAGGATGGAAGGAAAGAAGGAAGGAAGGAGGGAGGGAGGGAGGGAAGGAAGGAAGGAAGGAAGGGAGGAAGGATTGGAGGGAGGTGGGAGAGAGGGAGGGAGGGAAAGAAGGAGGGAGGGAGGGAAAGAAGGAGGGAAGGAAGGAAGGAAGGAAAGAAGGAAGGAAGGAAGGATTGGAGGGAGATGGGAGAGAGGGAGGGAGAGAAGGAAGGAGGGAGGGAGGGAAGGAAGGACAAAGGGAGGGAAGGAAGGAGGGAGGGAGGGAAGGAAGGAGGGAGGGAGGGAGGGAAGGAAGGAGAAAGTGTGGGAAGGAAGGAGGGGGGGAGGGAAGGAAGGAGAAAAGGATCATAGACATTGCTGAACCCATCAGAGGGGAAAGATGAGAAGAGGATATGGTTTCTTTCAAACTCATTTTAAATCTTACCTAAAGCTTGGATGTATACATCCATTTAGAAAGCTCTTGCCCCATTTTTCAAAGAAGAAACAAGAAAAAAACTTCCTTTTTTTTTTTTTTTTTTTTTTTTTGGAAAGGGGGGTCTAAAAAAAACTTCCCTTTTTTTTTTTTTTTTTTTTTTTTTTTTGGAAAGGGAGGTCTGTCACTGTCTAAAACTCTCTTACGTGTAGTAACATCTCCATCTGCAGGACACGAACGATATCACCATAGAACTTAAGGAGGTTGTTCAACTTGGCAAACCTACAAACCCAATAAACATGGAGGTATGAGGAGCCTCTCAGTCCAGACCCATGTAGCAACCTAACTTAACAGTACCTTCATCCCATCCCCTCCCCTATTAAATACTCCACTATCCCTGTAGCTACAAAGAATTAAATATTGAACCTATTACCAGGGAATATTGGGTTCTGAACCCCATGAAAGCAAGAGGGGCTGGATGTGATTTAAGCCATCTTATGGCAAAAGGGCAAGTTGGTATGTAATAAGCATTGATAGGAAATTAAGGACTCCCAAGTTCCAGGCCCAGCCCTGACGCTAGCATGGTGAGGCCCAGAGATCCTCCTAACCAGATCATGGGCTTTGCCACCATTTAGATGAGGATGTGGGGTTCACAGCATGGCAGTGTTCGCCTATGTAGCCTTCATAGTAATTATGTCGATCTGTTTTTCATGTCCAACTGCCTGTCTCATCTTCCAGTTTGTCAATAACAGAGTAATAAAAGAGGTGTGATTGATTAGCATCTTCAAAGTTTGCATCTTCCCAGAGAGTGTCTGCTCAATAAAGGAGGTGTGGCCAGGCAAAGCTAATTAGGGAAGAGGAGGGGACCTCTCAGACCTCACTGGAAGAAGCTGCTTGGAGTGATCCCGTTTTCCCTTACCCGTCCTGTGACCCCCACATATGTGACCACAAACCTGCTTACACAAAGATGAAGCCCCATAGCATTTCCACTTTTGGGCCTTTGACTGTGGCTCTGATAGAGGACCTGTTTCATTCTCTCTCATCACATGAATTACCCACTGACAGCCCCAGGAACAGATGAGGTTGTGAGATTCTCGAAGAGAAAAATGAGCTTAGAGCTCCAAATTCCTGGGGTTGGTATCATGTAAGCACGACACTAATATGGTTCTTGGGCCCAAACTGCAGCTAAGTAAACAGATGTGGGCCTAACAGCCTCCAGTAATGGAGGAGGCAAGGGGAGAAGGGACAAGCAGTTGTCAAAGGCAAGGATGAGAGACAGAAGAGAGACAAGGGACCCTTGCTATCCACTGATTTAAAGGGCCAGGTTCCAAACCCTAAGCACCTATCGTGAGTCATGATCATAATCTCACACTATCCTTAGAAATGGATAGTAGCACCTGAACCACCATTGATGAAAGCCCAGAAAAGCTGGATCCTTTAAATAATCTGCTCTTTGGTGGAAGGAATGGAAGTTGCCATGTATTTTTAATGGATAGAGTATACAACTGTTGAGTACCTACTGTGTACTTTTGCTGCCAACACTTGAAATGAATATTTTTATCTTATATCTTAGACCTACATGAAGGGAGAACTTCACACTAGATGCTCTATTCACCAAAATACTCCATAGAAATTTTCAGTAAAAGAGAAAAAGGTTAATGTCCTGCTTACTAGAGAGGTAAGCAAAATGCCGGTTAGTTTAATTCTTGGGATTGATCATCTTTCTTTTTCTTTTTTTTTTTTTTTTTTTTGAGACGGAGTCTCGCTCTGTCGCCCAGGCTGGAGTGCAGTGGCGCGATCTCCACTCACTGCAAGCTCCGCCTCCCAGGTTCACGCCATTCTCCTGCCTGAGCCTCCCGAGTAGCTGGGACTACAGGCGCCCACCACCACGCCTGGCTAATTTTTGTATTTTTAGTAGAGACGGGGTTTCACCATGTTAGTCAGGATGGTCTCGATCTCCTGACCTCGTGATCCACCCGTCTCGGCCTCCCAAAGTGCTGTGATTACAGGCATGAGCCACCGCGCCCGGCCTGGATTGATCATCTTTCTAACATACCTAATTAGCTTTATCTAGCTGCAAAAGGGCCTTACATGATCTAAGGCTCTCATCCTAGCCTAAGTGTCAAGGAAGAACAAGATGGAACCAATGGACTCAGAGGATGAACTCTTAGTGGAGAGTGGGCAGAGGCAGAGAGGTGCATCATGGGGCTGCTGGGGGAGAAAGAATAAAGGAAAGAGCTCATGGCAGAGGGCCCCAGGGATGTCCATACCCACATGAGAAGGAGAGCTCCCTCTCACCCTTCCTCTGTACTCTGTCTCCACGCATGGTCATGAATAGTATGGTTTTCATCCTGGTAATGAAGTGCACTTTTCCATCTTTGCAAAGGTTACCAACAAAGCAAAGACACTGCCAGCATGCACATCATTTCATTTAATCCTCACAAGAACCTGTGGAGAGGGTTATGTCATTCTCATAATGTAGATGAGGATTGATGTCCAAGAACCAGTGCGTCCAAGGTAACCAGCTAGTCAGAGCCAGGATCCACACCAGGTCAGCCCAGCTCCAAAGCTCATGCTCTTTTCAGGCCTGGCCCCACCACTGCCACTGAACCTTGCAGCCCTCCCCACACCATCCCTCCCCCACCCAATAACATGGCCTCCAGAGTCAAAAGCATTTCCAGGGCCTCTTCCAACAAGGCCTGAGAAACCCTGGGTGGTCTAGAAACCTTGAAGTGAACATTGAGTTTTATCCTGGAACAAATGAAGAGCTGGAAATAAAAGGTCCTTCCCAAACTGGAAACAGCTGGGCCCAGCTGAGGAGTAGGCTCAAAATCACCTCTCCACGCTGCACCATGCTTCAGGAAGAGGCGTATCCATCACAGGGTCTTGGAAGTAGGCCAGGGGTGTCTGCTGAGAGAGGGTGCCGCTGGTCTGCACAAGTGTGGGGAAGCGGGGCTCAAGGATGCTGGGCAGCTGTTCAGGGGAAGCTATGTTTAACGGCAAGGACTGCAGAAATGCCCCTGCAGCTCTGTGGACAGCTGGAAACAAGGCCAATTTGCAAGCATCCAGGGTCATCCCTGCACACACATGGAGGCAGAAGGGAAAGAAAGGAACGGCTGTTCCTGGAGCACCTACGATGTGTTGTAGGCGCTAAGCCATGTGCTTTCACAGATGCTGTCTGAGACAGTCCCAGAGCTCTTCAGGGTCAAAAGCCCCTTCTTTCCCAGCCACCGCCAAGACTGAAGCACCCTCCACAGCAGCCTGTGCTTGAGCCAAAGTTCAGTTCTATCCTGTATTTTTTCTTTAAACCGAGCTGGACTACACCACCCAGAAGAGGCCTATTTTATCCTGAACCTCCTAGGTTCATATCTTTATGATCTTTTGTACACATAGGAATCCCGCCTTCCTAGGTCTAGGCAGGGGGCTGATGATCTTTAGTACACATAGGAATCTTTAGTACAAATCTTTAGTACACATAGGAATCTTTAGTACACATAGGAATCCCGCCTTCCTAGGTCTAGGCAGGGGGCTGATGATTGGCATGATTAACAAGTATCCCCAGGTGATGTGTTTAGGTAGGTTGTCCCCAGAGCACACTTTGAAAGCATTGCTTCTTTTCTAGGCGATTGTCTTAAAGCCCCTTTTTTGGGACCAACGCTAGCATGTGGCCCTACTGCCCTCTGCTCTCAGAATTCCCTGCTTCTGCCCTGATATCCAGGCCAGCTTCCAGCATCTTCATTTCAATAGCCCCTCAGTACAGCCTCCACGCACAGAAATTTGGGTTTTGTACCTCCCAGGTCACCTGACTATATTCCATCAGCCGAGCCATACACACTGACAGATCTGCCTGCAGGAGGACCCTTTATGAATTTGTCTTGCCCCTGTGAATTTTTCTTTTTGGCCTTCTGGACCCCAGCTCTCCTCTCATCCCTCGGTACTTTTCCCCTAGCCCACCCCACACCCTCCTACTCCACCCTTGGCCCCAAAGAACTCCATCATCTGAGCTGACTCCTTGTCCCCTAAGACTACATGGCAGGGGAGAGAGTCTTAAGGTCTCCAGAAGTTCTCAGGTGTCACACACATATACAGTCTAGCAGGAAGGAGAAATTGAGCAAGTAAGTGCTTTTCAGAATTTACAAAGGAAGTAGGCCAAATGGCAACGATGATGGAAATCCGACATGGAAGCCGAAATTAGCCTTCTGGAAAAAGGATGCTCCTTTAAGTTTCCAGTCTTAGCTTAAAGTTTTCTATGGATCATGCATACTACTCCACGCTAGAGCTGTGTTAGCTTGAATGCGAAATGAATGTCTTAAATAGGTTATGGTTAAAGGGGAAAAATGAAGAAAACCTGTGCCTTTCTCTATGATATGCTTAATTCTAGAGGTTAGGTTTTTATACTCCGAGATGGAATAAAAGATCTCTAATCTATTTCTCAGAGCTGCCTAGGAAGAAGGAGGCAAGGTGAATTTGGTTGTAAAGAATAGAGAGGCAAGAGCCCAGTGCATGAAACGAGCCAGTGTTTCAGAGGCTCGGTGATGAACGTGGGTTTCAAAAGAAAAGGACATGAGAGGAAGCAGGGTGATATGGACAGCACGATCTGCCATCGCTGGTCCTGCTAATAACACAACACATCAAAGTGTTGTGTTATTCACTAATGATAATTAGCACAGAATAATATTAGTGCAGGAAAAAAATGATACCCCCCAAAAGAAAATCATCTTAGCCCCTCATTTTACAGATTGGAAAACTGAGGCCTAAAAAGAAGGAACCTGCTCAAAAACATTGGCCTGGCCAGTCATCTACAGCAAAGATGAGAACAGCTGCCTAGTGATCCCTGCTGCTCCCCAGCCCTGAGCATCTCCCTTAACAGTATCTGGCTTCTAATTCATCACGAGGCTTCAAGGGCTTCTGTGTTTGGCACAAAAGTGCAGCACTTTGACCTGCAATAAATCACTGCAGCTAATGATCTCCTTGCTCCTTGTGACTGTCTGTGGACAGCCTGTTCTCACTCACTCATGCAGTAAGACAGCTGAGGCCACTGCTTACCTTGAGGGAACCAGGAGAAAGGGGGCATTGAAAGGAGGAAGCTAGATTTATATTCTTTTCCCCTCTCCCTCACCTCCTGTTCCTTCCTTCCTTCCTTTCCTCCTTCCTGTCTTATTCCCTCCTCCCTTCCCTCTGTCCCTTTTTCCTTCTGTCCCTTCCTTCTTCCCTCCTTTTTTCCTGTGTCACACAAATATGACACTATAAACAAGCAATTTCTATGCTAAACCCCAATGCCACAACCTTGGTCATTTGGAATAGCACCCTAACATGGTCACTTCGAGGTTGGAGTCTTATGCAGTGTGGAAGCACTTGGAGGCAAGCTTGGCCGTTATCTCCTGCCACACAGGGGACTGCAAAGATGCCCATGTCCTGGTCCCCAGGCCCTCCAGGTTAGACAGTTTCTGCTGCTTCGGGGCCAAGTTTTGGTCACAGGAATCCTTTGCCAGGCTGCCTCAGATCCCATCTGTATTGATGACCACCCAGCACCCCTTCCTATGGCTCTTGCCTGGTATTCAGCTCCCTGAATCTTCACTGCTATGGAACCTACAGATTCTACTTGACTCCCCCAACCTGGGGGAATCTCATCCTGGCTTTAGGGTCTAAGTCAAGCACTTTCATTGCTTCCCATAGATATTTTGTCCATTTGTGAGACATGGCTTCTTCTAAGGACTCAGGTCTAAACCATTTGCCTCTCTGTGCCTCAGTTTCCTCTTCTATAAAAATAAATACCCACTCATAAGATTATTGAAAGGATTAAATAACTTAGTACATGTAATTTATTTAGAACATTGGCTACCATATAGAAAGCACCATATAATCAATTACTATTATAATTAATGATGTGTTGCAGCTGCCAAAAAAAAGTAATCGTTCTTTAGGCTGCATTAATGGAAATATATAAGTATAATAGTGGAGGTGATAGTCCTTGTATAATCGCCACTAATGAGACCACACACAGTATATCTCAATTTCAGAGGAACTATTTTAAGAGAAATTTAAATAAACTGAAGGGTATTCAAAGTAGATGGACCCAAATGGTGTAGAAGAGTAACACCTTCTTATATGAAAGGGGGCTGTATTAGTTCGTTCTCATGCTGCTAATAAAGACATACCTGAGACTGGGTAATTTATAAAGGAAAGAGGTTTAATTGACTCACAGTTCAGCATGGCTGGGGAGGCCTCGGGAAACTTACAATCATGGCTGAAGGGGAAGCAAACACGTCCTTCACATGGCAGGAGCAAGGAGAAGTACCAAGCAAAAGAGGGAAAAGCCCCTTATAAAACCATCAGATCTCGAGAGAATTCACTCACTATCACGAGAACAGCATGAGGGTAACCACCTCCATAACTAAATTGCCTCCCACTGGGTCCCTCGCATGACACCTGAGGATTATGGGAACTACAACTCAAGATGAGATTTGAGTGGGGACACAGCTAAACCATATCAAGGGCTGAAGATCAGAGATGGTTAATTGGATGCAGAGAAATATGGAGAGAAGGGGAGGAATAGAAGAGAGGGGCCATAGAATGTGTCTTCAAATATAGGAAAGGCTATTTTTCCATCTTCATCTTTGTGTCCCCAGGTCCTGGTAGGATGCTCGGCACTAAGGTCATGCTTAATAAATTTTATTGGTTCTACTTGGTTGAAAAGTCAATCAGGTAATCAATCAGTCAATATATTCATATGGATGAACAGTGACCTGATATTGGAAATTATAGGGAAATAATAGTAATTAGCATGAATAAATTTTGAAAATAATTTTTACAGATAGGAAGGGAATTCCCTTGCCCGTGGAAGGATGACTCCTAGCGTCTGTTCAGGAAGGTGATGCTGCTGGAGGAGGGGCTCAGTGTAGAGGAATTGAAACCGGATGATGTGGATGCTTTCCAGATTTTCTGTTTCTCAGACCAATACAAATTTTCTCCACCAAAAAAAAATCAGAGGAATTACAGAGGGTTGCCAACTTTTTGCCAACAATGGATATTACAACTAATTCAATTATCATCCACTATTGCAGTCATTCTGTAAAAACAAAAACCAAAAAAAAAGCACGTTTTAACAGAAGGGAAGAAAAGGAAAAACATGATCTCAGAAGAAAGGAAATGCTTTAAAGTCATAACCTTAGCTTTCTAAACATCACTCTCTTTTCCACACTCTTCTATAAAGCAGTGAAAACATGACTGAGCAGCACCAGTTTGAGGGCCATATGTGAGAACTACTGAACTCAATGACTTCAAAGTCCTTCCCTGGCCCAGATACTTGCCTTTCCCAGTCCAAAAATGGAGCCAGGCACGTAGCATGCACTCAGTGCATATCTGTGGAAGAAATGATGGAATCACTTGCAGGCATTTGATTTCAGGCAACATTCCTCATCCTCAAGATGCAAACCCCATGCTACAAGTACAGAAGCAACTCCCCAAAAAGTTCATGGAGGAAAAAGATCAGTTAAAACTCGTGAGGACAGGCTGGGCGCAGTGGCTCATGCCTGTAATCCCAGCACTTTGGAAGGTCAAGACAGGAGGATCACGAGGTCAGGAGATCGAGACCATCCTGGCTAACATGGTGAAACCCCATCTCTACTAAAAACACAAAAAATTAGCCGGGCGTGGTGGCGGGCGCCTGTAGTCATCCCAGCTACTCAAGAGGCTTAGGTAGGAGAATGGCGGGAGCCCGGGAGGCGGAGCTTGCAGTGAGCCAAGATCCCGCCACTGCACTCCAGCCTCGGCCACAGAGTGAAAATCCGTCCCAAAAAAAAAAGAAAAAAAAAATCGTGAGGACAGAAGAGAGGCTACATTGCTCTGCTCCAGCTGACCTTTGGAAAGCCATCTTCTCTCTACCACATGTATTTCCCCCACCATTAATGAACACCCTACAATTTCCATAGTAATCAGCTGTTAATAGGGCACTTGTGTTCATCACATCATTTGTTCATTTATTAAATGTTTATGGAGCATTCACTGTGTACCAGGCACTGTGCTAGGTTCTGGAAAATAGAGAATATTAATAATAAAGTATTCTCTCTCCTCCAGACATGGTGGTACCCCCGTTCTGTGCTCCCCAGGCATCATTACCTGTCATGTCCCCTCAAGGTGCCATAAACTCCTCCAGAGCAGGGGTTGCATCTATTTCTCTCTGGATGCCCAGTGCCTGGAAGGATGCAGTGATCAGATAGAAAGAACCAAGACAAGCTCTGCCATATTCTCAGCCTGGATAGAAAAAAAAAAAAATGCCCAGATGAGTAATGTGGCTGGTGCTGATCGGGCAGCTAAAAAATATTTGATTGGATAAGCCCTGAATGCAAGGATGGCTGCACAATCTGCAGGGCCCAATAGGAAATGAAAATATAGAACCTCTTGTTCAAAATGCAGGGAAAACATGCCTTTACAGGAACTAAAATATAAAGCTTTTTTTTCTTCCTTTCATGGTTTCTTTTTCAGTTAGGCATGGTGAGGGTTTTGTATTTGTTACTCAGTATCATTCTAAGGAAAAAATCTAAGTACCATTAATTTTACTGTTCATCTTTATATTATTCCACATTTTAAATGCAAATATAAGAGCGCTTAACTCAAATGCAGAATCACCAAAATTATATAATTCAAAATTGGTAGTCTGTATTTCATTCTTACCAGAACAATGGAAACGGCACAAAGCTATTCTTACCAGAACAATGGAAACAGCACAAATGTTTTTATTACATTTCTTGGTACACATATATTCTACCAATGCTTTCTACCTTTGGTTTACTGACGAGTAAGGAAGGACTTCAAGGAAAGAAAACTATGGCTTAACTTATCTTCGCTTTTCATCAACTATCATTCTTGGCATAAGTGGTTGACTAATACAAGGAAGTAGCACAAATAAAAACTCATGCTTTTTTGAATGCCATTGCCTTCCTTTTGCACTCAAAGTAAGCTCTAGTTCAAATGGCCTGTCTTGTATACACTTTAAATCATGCTGATCTCCCAGACATCCTGGGTCCACCAGAGTCCTGCGCTCATGGGCATCACGAATGCCCCAATGTGAATGGCATGGTGAAGTACTGTGGACACTCACACTGTGCATCTCTCCTCTGTTCAAGTGTGTGCTTCATTGTCCCATTGGACTCCACTTACAAAACATAAGTTCAAAGATAAAAAGACTAAGAATTTAAGACTGTGGCAGCAGAGCATTAAGCTCAGAATGAGTCATGGACAAGCTCATAAAGCCATCTCTGCTTAGAGGGGCCCCAGAGTTCACAGCCAAGGGAACAGTTCCTGAAGGCTGACTGAAATGCTGAGTCCAGAGCCCTGAAGACCCAGGTTAGTTAGGCCAGGTAAAGAGGGGAGACTGGTTGCTTATGGGAGCTGCCTTAGCAAAGAGAAAAGCACCCAGGCTCTGCAAAGAAAATGGCAAATGAGGGTCTGTCTCCCTGAAGGACTCAGAGAGGAGTTTGGGATGAGAAGCAAAAGAAAGAAGTTACAGTCCTCTTACACTCAGCCTCAAGGAACCTCCTAGAACCCAGAAAGGGAAAAATAGCCAATACAACACTCTCATATTCACCAGGACTCTGAGGCCTGAGCAATTTCACTGCTAGCCACAGAAGGGCCATCTTTCACATTGCTGAGAGTTGTCATGGGAACGGATGTCAGGGGCAGTGGATTCAGCACTGGCCATGCAGCCAAGTGAGTTTTCTCCTAGGACAGGACCTAGGACAGGACCCACTCCTGGCCTTTATTCAAGCCTTGCCAGATGGAAATTGGGAATGCCATCCTTAACTAACAGCAAACGAAACCGCTGAAATGCCTCTTCTAGCACCAAGTCTTCTTCAGCTGTGGGTGAACTCTCCGGTTTTCTCTCTGGTTCACCAGCCAGATGTTGAAAACCTTTCCAACTCTGGACAATGGTCCATGCCACCGTGCCAAGGTGTCCTTGGCTAGGTACCTTTATGGGCCTCAGTTTCCTCATCTGAAAATAGGGGAAATAATACCTGCCTCAAAGAGATGTTGTATAGGTTAAACAAGGTAACACATGAAGAAAGGAGTATTCTCTTTTTTTTTCCTGACACATCCCCCTTCATTTTGTATATTCTACCTCCCTGTTCAGAAGCATTCCTGCTCTCTGTGTCCAAGAAGGTCCTGAACAAATCTTAACCCATCCATGGTGCTTCTATTTCCAGCTGTCACTGAATACTCCCTTCTTTTTTTTAATGTTTATCTATCCCACACATTAATTGGTTACATTCAGCGGGCTGACTGCTACTGTGAAAAAGCGATGAATGACATTGGATGAATTTCTAAACTCAGTGAGTCTCAGTATTGTTTGTTTATCATCAGAGTCCTTAGCACAATTCCTGACACACCAGAAGCACACAGTAGATTGAATTATGACAGTGTTCAGCTTCAAACTCTTTTAAAAAGTTTCCCTTTGGCCTCAAAAGGTAGATGATTGATAGATAGATAGATAGATAGATAGATAGATAGATAGATAGATAGATANTAGATGATTGATAGATAGATAGATAGATAGATAGATAGATAGATAGATAGATAGATATAGATAGATAGATGCTAGATAGATAATAGATGATAGACAGATGATAGATATAGATGGATGATAGACAGATAGTTGATAGAGATAGATATAGATAGAGAGATAATAGATAGATAGTAGATGATAGATAGATGATAGATAGATAGATAGATAGATGATAGATAGATATGGAGATAGCTATGTATCTCCACACTTCCATCATGGCCTGCCAAGGCCCTCTGCATTATCTAGCCCTTCCCCATTCTGTCCTCATCTCTTGTCATCCTTCCCCTTCATCATTACTTTCCAACCCCACTAGCCTGTTTTCAAAATGTCTTCTCAAAAATGTCAATCTCTTTCCTATAATAAGGCTTCATGTAAGTTCTTCCCTCTGTCTGAAATGACCTTTCGCCACTGGTGGCAAAGCTAGTTCTTTCTCACCACAGAGGTCTCAGCTTTATTGTGGTGTTCTTTGATCATCTCATCTAAGGTGGTCTTCCAAGTTTCTGTGATGGCAGAAATTATGTCTTTGTTGTTCATCTCTGGGTACCAGCATTTAGCATTGTGCATGACACACAGTTGGTAATTAACAAATTGAATGAATGAATGAAGGCAAGCATACATAATAAATGAAGTAAATATTATTTTTTCTTCTCCTCATGCATGCATTTTTTTCTGGGTGCTTTGCAAATGCAAACAGTATCTTCCACTAGAATGCCAGCAGGGTGAGCATTATAGATTTCTTTTGTTTCCAATCTAGCATGCAGCACAGTACAGGGCTTGTATACGACACTCAAATTTTGATGAATGAATGAATTATTGAATGAATGAGCAAATGGGCACGTACCCAAAACTTGCTGGACTGAACTGAATTAAGTAGACCTGCCGGTATAAAGGAAGTGCCACATCCTTGCACCGGCCAACATGTGTTCTGCATTTGTCAGTGATGCTTTCTTGTGTTTGGTGTGTTCACATGGTCGTCACCATCAGCCTGCTAATGGGATCATAAAGGAAGGGGAATCAGGGTCCTGGGCTTTTTCAGAGTCATCAGCTCAAAGCCCTTTTAATGTGAGTTCCTGATTCGATTGGGTGTGGACAGAAGAGAAAAGGTGATGAATGGCCCAAATACAAGGAAAATTCAAATACCTGACTTTGTTCTTATCTCGGGAAGAATGTGACAGCCTGAAAGAGTCAGCAGCAGGCACACTGAGTCATGATGAACTAAGAAACTCAAGAATGTCCCTTGATAAATGTTTGCTGGATGAATGAATGCTTCTGTTGCTTATTACCTTTTAAGTGAATAGGGTCAAAGGTTGCTATTAACCCAAGGCTCATGGGGGAAAGATATTCTTTGTGACCTGGCAGGAATTATTACCAAGGGCAGACGAGGCCAGCAAGTTCACATGGCTAATGAAGACAGGGTCACAGGTTTGAGGTCCCCTAGAGACTAGTTATCTGCAGGCAGAGAGAAAATCTGCTTCACAGCCATATTACATGCCCTAATGCTGGGCAACCGTCTTGCAGATTCATGCATTCCTCCTGGACCATCTTGTCCAGGAGGGAAAGGTGTAGGACGGATGCGTTTGCTGAAACCCTTCATCAAAGGAAAACAACCAAATATTTGTTTACATTTGATTAGGACATCTTACTGGTGTTGGTGATGATGATGACAGTCGCATTTATTGAGTAGTTACTCTGTGACAGGTGGTATGCTAAGCTCTTCACATGAACTTTTTCACTTGATCTTTACATGCATGTACAATCATGCCACCTTACAAATGAGAAAACTGATATTAACAAAATTACTTCACATCCACTCTCTTATCCATGTCATCTAATTGAATTCACGGCAGGCTTGCAAGGTAGAGTTTATTCTCTTTCTTTTACAGATGGGAAAACTGAAGGTGGAAGAGATTTGTTGATTTATCAAAAATCACTCATCTGGGAAGTGGCAGATCCTCCTACCAGATCCCGGTATTCCAAAAGTCAGGTCCATTCTCTTAGCTAGGACAACACAGAGACTGTTTTTTCTTGACAAGCAGATTAATAACATGGTCTTTACACATGAAGTGTGACAAGTTGAAGACCAAGGAAAGCAAAGCTGATCATTGCGAAGAATTACCATCTAAGGGGTGACCCAGCCCAAACCCAGGGGTTTCAAGGCTGATGAGGGGGCACAATGAGATATAAAGGGAGAGACCAAAGGGTCCTTCCTGCAAGTCCCAGCTGTGCCACTTACTGTGTGTGCTGGGCAAGTTACTTGACATCTCTGGGCCACTAGGCACTGTTCTAAATATTTTAAATGCATCAACTGATTCAGTCCTCATACTACCATTTGAAGTGATCATTAGTTAACCTCATTTTATGAATGAGATAACTAAAAAACAAACAGACCGAGCAGCTTATCCAAGGTACCCAACTAAAAACAGGCACAATTGGAATTTTGATCCAGGTAGTCCAGTTATAGTGCCTGTGCTCTGAAGAGTCACTGCATGCTACTAGAAATAATAATAAAAGGGCAAAGGGCCTGGCATGATGGCACACATCCATAGTACCAGCTACTTGGGAGGCTGAGGCACAAGGATCACTTGAGCCCAGGAGTTTGAGGCCTGCCTGGGCACCATAGCAAGATCCTATCTCAAAAAATAAACAACTTAATTAATAAAGAATAATAATAACACCTAGTTCATAGGCTTTGGGGATGTAATGCACACAAAAATGCATAGTAAAGTGTCTAACATGTAGTAGTACTTATTCAATACATGGCATATTTTATCATTGAATCCATTTCTACCTTAGGAGGTTTATTTTTCAATAGGCATACAGGAATATCATGATTAGCTGCAGTTAGATGATACAGACTGATGGATGGTCCAGGATGGTCTAAGACTTGAAATTAAACATTTCGTGCATGGGCCAAGCTACAATTCCCAGAAAAGCATCTAACTCAGCAGGCCAGTTCTGGTGCTAGGCCTATTTCCTAATGATGGGTTCTAGTTCAGGGTTACCAGCAGTCACAGGAATACAAAGCAGCAAGAAAACAGGGGTAAGTGGTACTCTATACAAGTCTGTATCTAGGAGTTCCATCATCAGCCAGCAAGACCCGAATCATTGGGCTGCAACTCCAGGACAAAGCTACAAATCCTGGGGAGGAAGATCCCATGAGGGCAATCCAGGGCTGAGACGTAGATATGTTATGAAAACAAGGGCTTGGGCACAGAGACTAAGGGAGAGATAGGTGGCTGGGATCAAGATAAAGTTTATCCCAATTACCAGATAACTGGACAGATGATAAATATTAGACAGGCAACCCAAGTGGGACCTGAAATTAAGTTTCATTTGACCCATCTAGAGTTTCTTAAAACTTTCCTGCCTTGGGACAGCAGGGAGGCTTAGAGCTTGGCATGAGGGGAGACAAAGATGAGGCTGAGAGGTTCCAGCTGGCAGTGAAGAGCTCACCAAGGCTGGGATCCAGGCAGGGTACAGCACATTCAGACTAAAGCTGCATGTGCACCTGTCAGGGATGTTGGGGTGAGGATGCTGGCATCTGGTAAACGATGGGACCAGTGATCTTTGCTATTCCTTTAACTCTGCAATCCCTTGAATGCAACAGACTCACGCACTTTTGCTCTTCACTCCTCCCTGGATCCTCATGAGCTCACTATGGACTAAACAGAAACATGCTAGAACTGCTTTACACGACAGCATTTCGTTCCAAATATGGAGACAGCACAATGCTCCAAGAGCTGAACCTGACAGAGATGTCTCTGAGAACAATCTCCCTACAACAGCAAAGCCATCCTGAAACCTACAACTTCACAGCCATGCGTCTGTTTCCAAAGGTGATGCGACAGGCCATGGGGAGGCAGGAGCCCCAAGAGTGCTGCTGAGGTTCTCAAGGAGCAAGGAGGGGACAGTCCCAGTCATCAATGGAGCCTTGTGGCCTCAGTGGAAAGGGAGGAACGCCCTGTCTCAGGCATGCAACCTCCAGAGTGCAGAAGACAGCCACACTTTGCCATTATGAAACCCCAAACACTCTGGGTGTGGTGAGACTTTTAAAAGCCTATTCTGCTGTCACTGAGGAGCCTTGGAAATGTGGAGAGCATACCACCCAAGGCCATTAAATGCCCAGACAGCTCCGGACAGAGACAAGAACAAGGATCCAATGAGCTTGAGGTAGAGTGTCTCAAAGAAATAAACATGCGGTGAAGGTATTTCCATAGCCAGTAAATACTGTCTTTCAGGGGGTTCAGAAGGAGACCAAACAGCCTCCCCCCAACATCCACCAATAAAAGAGTGACACTGTGTATCTAAGGAGTGAGCGGCCAGGCACAGAAGCCAGATTTCCCAACCACCCTTTAATTTATAGGCCATAAATGATGGAGCCCATGATCTATTGCCCCTGACTCAGGGGGGATTTATTCTGACTAAGAGCACACACAGAGCCCACTGATATAACTAATGGCCTTGGGTGGAAAAAGGTCGGGCTCTCACTAAATGCTAAGTAAAGATGTTTGGAGCAGACAGTTATAATACTAAGGGATGATTCCAAACATCACAGGAAGCAGCAAACACTACCCATCTCAGCTGAGGTCAAGCTGCAGGGGAGAAAAACCCAGGATGCTGCAGACAGGGAGTGACAGCCTGAAGCAATAGGCAACAGAGCTTCATTTCTCACAACCTTTCCATTTTACATCTTTTCAAGTGTGCCGCTTACCCGAGCTTTCACCCATCAAAGCCCACTCTCAGGTAAAGGTTGCATCCACTCCTTCACACTGAGTTGCCAGGGCTGGGAGAGCCTAAACCTCGTCTATCCCATGATTATTGCAGCTCCAGAGATAGTTCAGTGCCCACCACAGAATGCGGGCTTAGTAAATCTTTATTCAATGAATAAAAATACAGAAATAGTCTGTTTTTATTTATTAATTCATTCATTCCTCCATCCATCCATTCATCCAACCAGTGTTTCTTAAAGGGAACTTGTTACAAAGAGAGCTTCCTTCATGACCAGTGCCTGGGAGGCAAAAGAGACTTTAATAATGTTTTATTTTCATGGTGTATCTTATTGTTGTCATCTATCTATAGCAAGTGATACTGATTTTCCATTTATGGTAGTGATTTCAATTTTCATTTTGTCTAAATTTCTTCCTCCAAAATAAGAAGTCAATTTAAATTTAAAAATCTTCAGTAAATAAACACACAGATTTTATAATTATATGACCAAAATCTTCTGAAATAAAGACATTCTCAGATGAAAGATGGCTGAGAGGATTTGTCATCAGCAGATCTGCTTGAAAAAAAGGAAGTTCTTCAGGCTGAAGAGGAATTATATCAAAAGGAAGAAAACTTCAGAATTAAAAGAAGAGTGGCATAAATGTAAATAACTCGATAAATAGATTATTTTTCTTCTCTTAAATTCTTAAAAATATGTACAACTATTGAAAGCAAAAATTCTAACATTGTCTGGGAGGTCTCCAATGTAATAGACATAATATACATGTCAATTATAACACCAAGGATAAGGATAAAATGACCTGGATGATGGTAAGGCATCTATGCTTTACCTGAAGTGTTAAAATACTAACTCTAAATAGAATGTGAACATTTAGGTATGTATATTGTAATTCACAGAGAAACCACTAAATTAATATAAATATTATGACACAGGGTCATAAACAGTGTCTCTTCCCCAAACTAGATGTGAAAGCCTTATGATTTTCTGGGCAGTAGATAGAATACTCAGAGGGTCTTCTTAACTCAGTAGTGGAAAATAATCAGTCCTAGACTAAACACTGTTCTGACCCAGCCTATAAAAAAGACATAAAAGCAATACTTCAAAAAATCTGTTTCCAAGTAACTTAACTATGTCCCAGAACAAGACTCTATAATATAGGAACACAAAAATATCCAGCATCAAACAGGGTAATTAGAGTCCCTAAAGGAGGTGATAGGAGACAGAAAAAAAATTAGGGGAAATATTTCTCTAAAATGTCCAAATTTGATGAAATCTGTAAACCCACAGAATAAGAATCTCAAAACCCTGAGTACAAGTATTGAAAGAAAAACTATCAACCTAGAATTCTACGCCCAGCTTAAATGAGTTTCAAAATCAAACTAAAATAAAGTCAAAACAAAAAACTTTTACAGATATATGAAAACTAAACAAATGTATTCACCAGCAAAGCTGCATTACAAGAAATACAAAAAGACATCATCATTTAGGCAGAAGGAATAAGATATCAGATGGAAATGTGGCTCTACACAATTGAATTAATAGCCCTGGAAGTGGCAACTGCATGAGTAAACATATAAGATTTTTTATTATTTAAATGTCTTTAGGCAAACTAATCTGTTTAAGCAAAAATAATAACAATGTAGTACAGATTTTATAGCACAGGTACAAGTAGAATATATGTCAAAAATATCATAAGGTTGTAAGGAGAAAAATAGATTATGCTATTGTAAGTTTTTTATACTGTACATGAAGTAGTATAATATTACTTGAACCTAAAGCAACTTATAAAATAACAATACAGAGTTACAGCAAATAAGCCAACAAAAAAGATAAAAAGGAATTTAAAAAAATATATATGCATTCCAAAAGTAGGCAAGAAAAGGGAAACAACATATGGGCAACTTTTTTAAAAAGTGGCAAGATGATAGACTTAAACATGCCATATCAAGAATCCCATTAAATGTAAGTGGTCTAAATATCCCAATGAAAAGGCAGAGATTTTCAGAATGTGGGAAAAAGCAAGACACAAGTATATGCTTTCTACAAGAAATGTACTTTAAATATGAAGAGACAGATTAAAAACAAAAAGGTAAGAAAAGATATAATGTATTAATACCAATCAAAAGACAGATGCATTTGGTATTTCATTCTCTTTGTAGCAATTGTGAATGGGAGTTCACGCATGATTTGGCTCTCTGTTTGTTTGTTATTGGTGTATAGGAATGCTTGTGATTTTTGCACATTGATTTTGTATCCTGACACTTTGCTGAAGTTGCTTATCAACTTAAGGAGATTTTGGGCAAGATAATGGGGTTTTCTAAATATACAGTCATGTCATCTGCAAACAGAGACAACTTGACTTCCTCTCTTCCTATTCGAATACCCTTTATTTCTTTCTCTTGCCTGATTGCCCTGGCCAGAACTTCCAACACTATGCTGAATAGGAGTGGTGAGAGAGGGCATCCCTGTCTTATGCCAGTATTCAAGGGAATGCTTCCAGCTTTTGCCAATTCGGTTTGAGATTGGCTGTGGGTTTGTCATAAACAGCTCTTACTATTTTGAGATGCATTCCATCAATACCAAATTTATTGAGTTTTTAGCATAAAGAGGTGTTGAATTTTATTGAAGGCATTTCTGCATCTGTTGACATAATCATGTGGTTTTTGTCATTGGTTCTGTTTATGCGATGGATTATATTTATTGATTTGCATATGTTGAGCCAGCCTTGCATCCCAGGGATGAAGCCGACTTGATCGTGGTGGATAAGCTCTTTGATGTGCTGCTAGATGTGGTTTGCCAATATTTTATTAAGGATTTTTACATTGATGTTCATCAGGGATATTGGCCTGAAATCTTTTGTTGTTGTTGTGTCTCTGACAGGTTTTGGTATCAGAATAATGCAGGCCTCATAAAATGAGTTAGGGAGGAACCCCTCTTTTTCTATTCTTTGGAATAGTTTCAGAAGGAATGGCACCAGCTTATCTTTTACATCTCGTAGAATTTGGCTGTGAATCCTTCTGGTCCTGGGCCTTTTTTTTTTTTTTTTTTTTTTTTTTTTTTTTTTTTTTTTTTTTTTTTGGTTGGTAGGCTATTAATTACTGCCTCAATTTCAGAACTTGTTATTGGTCTATTCAGGGATCAGACTTCTTCCTCGTTTAGTCTTGGGAGGGTATATGTGTCCAGGAATTTATTCATTTCTTCTAGATTTTCTAGTTTATTTGCGCAGAGGTGTTCCTAGTATTTTCTAATGGTCATTTGTATTTCTGTGGGATCAGTGGTGATATGAAGGACCTCTTCCAGGAGAACTACAAACCACTGCTCAAGGAAATAACACAGTACACAAACAAATGGAAAAACATTCCATGCTCATGATAGGAAGAATTAATACTGTGAAAATGGCCATACTGCCCAAAGTAATTTAGAGATTCAATGCTATCCCCATCAAGCTACCATTGACTTTCCTCACAGAATTAGAAAAAAACTACTTTAAATTTCCTATGGAACCAAAAAAGAGCCCATATAGACAAGACAATCCTAAGAAAAAAAAAAAAGAAAAAGCTGGAGGCATCACGCTACCTGACTTCAAACTATACTACAAGGCTACAGTAACCCAAACAGTATAGTACTGGTACCAAAATATATAGAGAGAGAGACCAGTGGAACAGAAGAGAAGCCTCAGAAATAACAGCACACATCTGCAACAATCTGATCATTGACACACCTGACAAAAACAAGCAATAGGGAAAGAATTCCCTATTTAATAAACGGTGTTGGGAAAACTGGCTAACCATATGCAGAAAACTGAAACTGGACTCCTTCCTTACACCTTATACAAAAATTCACTCAAGATGGATTAAAGACTTAAATGTTAGACCTAAAACCATAAAAATCCTAGAAGAAAACATAGTCAATACCATTCAGGACATATGCGTGGGCAAAGACTTCACGACTAAAACACCAAAAGCAATGGCAAAAAGCAGCCAAAATTGACAAATAGGATC
This sequence comes from Theropithecus gelada, assembly GCF_003255815.1. Classification (NCBI taxonomy): domain Eukaryota; kingdom Metazoa; phylum Chordata; class Mammalia; order Primates; family Cercopithecidae; genus Theropithecus; species Theropithecus gelada. The sequence continues at coordinate 131,986,439 of NC_037676.1, forward strand.
TAATTAAACTAAAGAGTTTATGCACAGCAAAAGAAACTATCAGTATAGTAAACAGGCAACCTACCAAATGGGAGAAAAATTTTGCAATCTATCCATCTGACAAAGAGCTAATATACAGAATCTACAAGGAATTTAAACAAATTTACCAAAAAAAAATCAAATAACCACATCAAAAAGTGGGCAAAGGATATGAACAGACACTTCTCAAAATAAGACATTTATGTGGCCAACAAACATATGAAAAAAAGCTCATCATCTCATCACTGGTCATTAGAGAAATACAAATCAAAACCACAATTAGATACTACCATCTCAGGCCAGGTAGAATGGTGATTATTAAAAAGTGAGGAAACAACAGATGCCGGACAGGATGTGGAGAAATAGTAATGCTTTTACACTGTTGGTGGGAGTGAAATTAGTTCAACCATTGTGGAAGACAGTGTGGAGATTCCTCAAGGATCTAGAACCAGAAATACCATTTGACCCAGCAATCCCATTACTAGGTATATGCCCAAAGGATTATAAATCATTCTACTGTAAAGACACATGCACACCTATGTTTATTGCAGTGCTATTCACAATAGCAAAGACTTGGAACCAACCCAAATGCCCATCAACAATAGACTGGATAAAGGTAGTATGGCACTTATATACCATGGAATAATATGCAGCCATAAAAAAGGATAAGTTCATGTCCTTTGCAGGGATATGAATGAAGCTAGAAACCATCACTCTCAGCAAACTAACACAGGAACAGAAAACAAAACACCACTTGTTCTCACTCATAAATGGGAGTTGAACAATGAGAACTCATGGACACAGGGACGGGAACATCACACACCAGGGCCTGTCGGGAGGTGGGGGGCGAGGGGAGGGATAGCATTAGTAGAAATACCTAATGTAGATGACAGGTTGATGGGTGCAGCAAACCACCGTGGCACATGTATACCTATGTAACAAACCTGCATGTTCTGCATGTGTATCCCAGAGCTTAAAGTATAATTTTTTTAAAAAAACTTAAAAAAGAAAGATGCATTTGGCTATATTAAATTCAAACAAAATAGACTTCAGAAGACATAATATTACCACAGATAATAATGTTCATTTCATAACAAGAGACAAATTCAAGAAAACATAACAATTTTGAATGTTTATACACCTAATAATAGATTTTCAAAATACATGAAGTAAAAGCTGATAAAACCAAAAAGAGATGTGAAAAATTGACAATTATGGTCTAAGATTTCAATATCACTAACTCAGTAATTAATCAAACAAATTGACAGAAGATTGGTAAGGAAACTGAAGACTTGATCAATACTGTCAACTAACTTGACGAAATTAACATTTATAGAATCCACCACTCTGTATAAGCATAATACACATTTTTTTCCAAGAGTACATGGAATACTTACTAAGGTAGATTATATTTTGGTCCATAAAATAACTCAATACATTTTTAAAAGATTCAAGTGGCCAGGCACGGTGGCTCACGCCTGTAATCCCAAAACTTTGGGAGGCTGAGGCAGGCAGACCACTTGAGGCCAGGAATTTGAGACAAGCCTGGCCAACATGGTGAAACCTTGTCTCTACTAAAAATACAAAGATTAGCTGGATGTGGTGGTGTGCATCTGTAATCCCATCTACTCAGGAGGCTGAGGCACAAGAATCGCTTGAAATCAGGAGGCAGAGGTTGCAGTGAGCCAATATCACTTCACTTCACTCCACCCTGGGCAACAGAGCAAGACTCCATCTCTAAATAAATAAATAAATAAATACCAGCCAGGCGCGGTGGCTCACGCCTGTAATCCCAGCACTTTGGGAGGCCAAGGCGGGCAAATCATGAAGTCAGGAGATCTAGACCATCCTGGCTAACACAGTGAAACCCCATCTCTACTAAAAATACAAAAAATTAGCCGGGCGTGGTGACTGGCGCCTGTAGTCCCAGCTACTCGGGAGGCTGAGGCAGGAGAATGGTGTGAACCCGGGAGGCGGAGCTTGCAGTGAGCCGAGATCACTCCACTGCAGTCCAGCCTGGGCGACAGAGGGAGACTCTATCTCAAAAATATAAATAAATAAATAAATATCCAAGTCACATAACTACTCCAATAACAAGTATTCTCATCCATAAATGGGAACAATATCTACCCTTTAGGAGTCCCTATGAAAAAATAGAAATAATATGTAAAAGAATACGAACAGAAAAGACACTCAGTCATGTAACTATTATAATGTGCTCAAAAGAACCAAGCTAGAAAGTAGACAGGATCCAGAGTGGAAGCCCTAGTCTGCCAAATATCAAAGCCAATACTTCCCAATATACAAATCAGATACCCTCATAGTGTTTTGGTGAGAACAGATAGAATAGTGCTTGTGATCATCCTTTGTAGGCTAAAGACCACAAATTCACGTGTAGCAAATAATTACTATTATTATCAACATTCAAGATTATGAATTTGAGTATTTACAATACTGGTATCAGGACATATCAGAAAAATTCTTTTTTTGTCTGAATTCTCATTTAATAAAGTACATTTTAAAAGCCAATGACTTGATTGTCTCCTAAGTACTGTAATAAATATACACATATTCACACCCACATAAATATAACATGTAAGAATAATTCCACAGACATAAAATATTAATGTTATTCTATCTGTATATATACACATGCTTTATTACATATTAGATGTTAATGCACATGTGTACATATACTATCTACATTTGCAATAATGTCACCTTAAACGCACACAAATATATAGTCAGTAACAGATTTGCAATAGTAATGTCAGCTTATGCTTACATGTTAATTTATAGTTTCCAAAGCAATTTCATATACATCATCTCATTGGTGTTTTCAATTGTCCTACTGTAGGTAAGCTAAAAATCATCACAGCAAAGCATAGTGGGAAAAGCATGCCTTCTAGAATCAGGAAGATTTGGTTTCAAATTCTAGCCAAGTCTGTTGCAGAAGCAGACTCAGAGATACAGTGAAAATAAAATGGGATAAGTGCAGTGGGAAACTGAAATAGACACTGGGAAGCCCAACCTCAGGTGCACAAGATGGACAGGCAGAGAAGATAGGCTAGAAGAAGTTCTATCTGAACTCTCTTAAAGAAGTGACTGACATAAGAGTAGTGGATCCCAGGGGATCAAGGTCCCACAGGCAGAGGCAATGGGACAAGAAACCATTTTTGTTGGTTTCACATTTTCTTCTTGAATCCTAAACCTGGGTCTTCCAATGGCCCATTCTTCTTCCGTATTCATCATGTTCTCCCTTCATGATTTAACTGGCACATCATTTTTAATTATTGCCCCCCACTGTAGAAATGGTCTCTCTGCATTGACTCAGTCCCAAATTTTCAACTACTAGGTTAGATGGCCAGCTATCAGTAGCAACTGAACATGTCTACAGTAGATTTCACTCCCACCCCTTTGCCTTACTCCAAATCATTTTCCTGACTTCTTTGTTTCTATTAAGAACAGACAGTACCATCTTCTTAATCATCTGGCTAAAGCTGGCAAATCCTACTGCCTTACTCTTCTCTCCTTCATCTACCACATCTTTTTGTAATCCTTCCCAAAGGCATCCCCAATTTTAATTACTTTACAACTGTTAGTGTTAAAGCCTTGATACTGCTCAATATTCTAGTGTATTAGCCAAGGATCTTCTTGTGGAAATGGTAGAAATTCCAACTCAAATCACCTCTAATAAAGATAATAATTTGTGGGAAAATGTAACTGAAAATTAGACTTCAGACAGGACTGGATCCAGGTCCTCATTATTACCAAATATCACTCTCCATATCACTGCTCTAGCTCTGTCTGACTTGACAGCAATCTCAGTCAGTTTTTCTTATGTAATAGCAAACAGAGCTTTGGGTTTGCATCCTACCAACTGGCAACCCCATTGGTAAAAGGAGGCCTCACTCATGGTTCCAGCAAACATTCTAGGAATGATTGTTGTGGTTTCGGAACAATTGTTGTGGTTTTGGAACAATGTGCTGTATGTTTTCTCCTCGGCCAGAGCTAGTTCACTAACCCCACCCCCAGAGTGGGGGTTAGGTTAGCCCCAACCAAATCACAATGACTAAGAGTGGAAAAGATGGTCCCCCAAAGCACAATTGAAGAACTAAACTGAGAAAGGAGAGCTAGTTGGCCAAAAAAAAATAAAAACATATAAAATATCCTTCCAGTATGCTTCTTAATTAATTTTGATTAATTCGAAATTAATTCCGATTTCATTCCACTTTACATCACTCTATTCCCTGTTTGCAAATTAATCTTAAAGATACATTTGATTATTTCTTCCCACTGTTCATGAGTCTTCAATGACACCTCACTAGAAGCCCTACAGTGCTCTAGGGAATAGCAATTTGCAAGCATGTGTGAAAAAATTTCAGAGCTCTCCTTGAATGAGAGGGAGAGATTTTGAAAGACGTGAAGCTTTAACGAATAATCAATGTGGGTGAGTGAAGGTGTTACAGTTTTATTTCTGGTAGCCCAGTTGGACACCTTGGGTTGGTGTAGCTTATAAACAAGTCTGTTACATAAGAATTCACCTGTCATGGATGGGATTCACAGAAAAGCATCCAGAAAGGCAGAATTTGGCAGCTCCGAGTTTCCTGTGTAGCTGTCAAAATCCTTATTTCACCTGCTGGAGTCCTTTGGCCCTTCTACTGCCCCAGGAGAGGTATGTGAGTTTTTCTCTCTTTCTCATATGTCATGAGCCCCACTAGAATGTAACACTATGAGGACAGCGAATGTGTCTATTTTATTGATGTCTATATTCCAATGCTTAACAGAGCGCCTGGAAAATGGTACCTTTAATATTTGTTGAATAAATGAATGAATGAATGGCAAATGCCAAACAATATCTTTCTCACTTCAACAGCACTTAACCCAGGGTCCAAGACCACATATAGCATAGTCTTGCATACAGATGGATTTAACTTTTTTCAAAACCCATTTTTAAAAAGGATTCTAGTCATATGTTTTTGTTTGGGGCCAGTGCAAATTTTGAGAAGTAAGTTGATTTGAATGATCTATGTGCCAGAGTTCTAAAATTGAAAGCTGCTAATCACAAAACTGTAGAATGTTCACAAACAAGAGGGACATACTCATCACATTCTATTTTTCTGTGTCATTCCCATTTCAGTGTAAGCATCGCTGAAAGCAAACACCAAGAACATTTTCAAACAAATGTTATCTATTCTTAGATGTGAATCATGCTGCTGTTAGCCAACCATGCGTAAAACTACCATCGTGCATGTACACCCTTCCTCTCAACCTAGAAAAATTCTACACCCCCCCGCCAAGGTCTTCCGACCTTGACACTCATCCTATGCACTGCTAGGTGGCCATACAGGCTCAGCATCTAGCAGTTTTCTTCTTTTCTTTTCTTTTTTTTTTTTTTGAGATGGAGTCTCTCTCTGTCACCCAAGCTGGAGTGCAGTGGCGCAATCTCGGTTCACTGCAACCTCCGCTTCCTGGGTTCAAGTAATTGTCCTGCCTCAGCGTCCTGAGTAGCTGGGATTACAGGCACGCACCACCACGCCCGGCTATTTTTTTTTTTTTTCCCTGTATTTTTAGTAGACACAGGGTTTCACCATCCTGTCAAGCTGGTCTCGAACTCCTGATCTCGTGATCCACCCGCCTGGGCCTCCCAAAACGCTGGGATTACAGGCATGAGCCACCACACTCGGCTGCATCTAGCAGTTTTTCTACTGCTTGGGAAATCCAGTGAATTTTAATGCTATTGAGCAACTCTGCTCAAACACTCCTGGTGTGAACTGAGCAAAGCCCTGGTTGCTAGGCAGCCATTCCAAAAGCACAATGATTTCCAAAATAAAAAGAGATCCAGAGCACACTTGAATCAAATACAATTGCACTGTTTATCTGCAACTGGTTGGATTGCACCCCTACCTTGGTTAGATGGTTTATTTCTCTATGAATGACTCTAGAAAATACTACTACTCTAGTCCTTCCAATTTTTAACTAAGCTGAAAGTATTTTTACTTTTTCCAAACTCTCAGTGAGGAAAGAATGAGGGATGTTTCAATGTTGGAACTTCTAGCAAATAGTCGGTGTTCAATAACTACTTGTTGAATTAACTAATTAATGAATATGTGGGTACAAAAGCTTGCTTTTGCATCCTGAGGCAATCATGGCCTCTGGGGAAAGGTAGGCTTGCTGTATCCTGAGGCAATCACTCACTCTGAAGAAAGCCAACCTCCATGTTATGAGGGTACTCAAGCCATCTATGGAGAGGCCACATGGTTAGGAACTAAGGCCTCCTGCTTACAGCCATGTGAGACAGCCATCTTCAAAACAGGTTCTCCAGCCTCACTTAAGCTTTCAGCTGACTCCAGCCTTTGCCAACATCCAACTGCAGTAAGACCCTAAGTCAGAACCAGCCAGGTAGGCCATTCCCAAATTCTTAACCAGCAGAAAGAGGAAAATACAAGTTAAATGTGTATTATTTTAAGCCATTATGTTTTGGGGGTGATTTGTTATGCAATAGATAATACAATCTATTTATTTATCAATAGATTGTGTTGATAACACAATAAATAATACAATAACAATTCGTTATGCAATAGATAATACAATCTTCTTTCACCTTGTGTGAGATGACAGCTTCTTAAAATACAAACTCCTGGAGGGCGAGTTTTCTGTCTTATTCACTCCTGTATTCCTGGTACCTTGTATGCATCCAACAAACAATGAGTAACAACTCACTTAATGACAAACTGGTTTCTGATTTTTTTTTTTTTATTGAGACGGACTCTCGCTCTGTTGCCCAGGCTGGAGTGCAGTGGCGTGATCTCGGCTCACTGCAAGCTCCGCCCCCCGGGTTCACGCCATTCTCCTGCCTCAGCTTCCCAAGTAGCTGGGACTACAGGCGCCCGCCACCAGGCCCGGGTAATTTTTTGTATTTTTAGTGGAGACGGGATTTCACCGTGTTAGTCAGGATGGTCTTGATCTCATGACCTCGTGATCCGCCCACCTCAGCCTCCCAAAGTGCTGGGATTACAGGCGTGAGCCACTGCACCCAGCCGGTTCCTGATTTTTTATAGAAATCTATATATGTTCACACACAGAAACAGAAGTAGAATTCTTCAATAAAATGATACTTTTAGCAAAAAAGCATCAGACAGCATAATTATCCAAAAAGGAACTATTGGAAATTATGGAAAAAAATGTTATTAGAATTCACATAATCCTCCTCCGTTACTGGGGTGGGAGGGAGCCACATGTAGAAGGAATGCAGGGCCTCGAAGTATTCAAAGAAAGAACAATTAACAAAGGGCATAGTTTGAGACGCCCAGCTTCTCCTGAGAAGAAAAAGGCATTGCAAGGTGGCACAGGGTACCAAGATCTCAAGCTCTACTTGGAGTTTTTCTTGAAGTGTTCCTGAAGCAATATCATAAAAGGAATTTGAGAATGCAAGGCCAGTTGAACAAGTTAACCCTTCAGCCCCTTTCTAACTTGAGCTGTTGTGGTTGCTCCTGTCCTCGGCTAGCCTGAGAAAGCTCAAGAGGAAGACCTTGGGGCCACCATTTTCCACGTTCACGTTCACACACACCCTCTCTCCATCAAGCATCTTATTAGACTATCTGTTTGAGCACAGGCTAAATAAGTGTCCTCAAATAAGAGATGGTGAATAATGGCAGCAAGTCCCTGTCTTGTTCCCTCATAATAAAGCCAGTAGAGATTAAAGGGAAGATTTGCCCTCCCTCGAACCTCAGGTAATGAGATGACTACCTGTATTCAAATCAAAGACATACTCATGCATTCCTTTCTTTCTAATGGTTCAGTTTCCAGAGTTGATATTGTGTACTCTGCTGCATGCTGTGAGGTATGTAAGAAAAGTGGCATGTGGCCTGGCATCTCAGTTACTTATCACCCCCCTCCAGAGCCAGGGGGCAGTTTCAAATGTGTTCAATTGCCCAAGATCTAAAAATTAAAAATAGTAATTTAAATGTCCCAGATCAGAGAATCATATTTTCTTCTCTTCTTTCCATTTGTTGCTTTTTGAGTCTTGCCACGACCACAATATCAGGTACACAGCAGGCCTCTAAAACTCAATATTGCTCTTGCTGTTAGTTCCATTCATTCAAGAAAAGCTTGTTGGCCGGGCGCGGTGGCTCAAGCCTGTAATCCCAGCACTTTGGGAGGCCGAGACGGGCGGATCACGAGGTCAGGAGATCGAGACTATCCTGGCTAACACGGTGAAACCCCGTCTCTATTAAGAAATACAAAAAACTAGCCGGGCGAGGTGGCGGGCGCCTGTAGTCCCAGCTACTCGGGAGGCTGAGGCCGGAGAATGGTGTGAACCCGGGAGGCGGAGCTTGCAGTGAGCTGAGATCTGGCCACTGCACTCCAGCCTGGGCAACAGAGCGAGACTCCATCTCAAAAAAAAGAAAAAAAGAAAAAGAAAAGCTTGTTGAGCATCAGCTATGTGCTAGCGCTATACTAGGTTCTTCATATACACTATTTAATTTATGTCAATAGCAATCCAATGCAATGAGAAAAATGAAGCTCAAAGATTTTGAATTATTTACTGGAGGTTGCAGAGTTAGGGATCGGCCCAACTCCAAACCCAGGTTTTTTTGGTTAGCCCTGCCACCCTAATCAAAACAGTCTTTTAAATGAAGGCGACCTTTGTATCCACCAAGATAATGAAGCCCAAGATTCTCACCACCCCTGCTTTCTTATGTGTTAATCAAGATTCCAATGCTTTGAAAGAGTTTAATTGCCTGGCTGAATTTATTTAGAGATAATATTTCTCTGCTTCTGGAAAAATATTTGAAACTCCCAACCCAGGTCTTTGCTCAGCATGAGACAATCAGATTTATCACAGAATCCATAATGATCCTAGCATAAGCAGCTGACATTTTACCAAGGCATGGTTTTTCTGAAATATGGGAAATTGTTCTAAGTTCCTCGTCATTCTGGTCTTACCCCCCAGAGATTTTTAAGGGAGACATTTAATACAATCAACGTAGTGTTTTAAGGAGGTTCTATTCTGAGGATATTAATATAAAAGGAGACCAGTGTTAGGCCCCCTGTTGATGCCCCACTTCTCCCAGCCCACGCCATGTTAACCCAGCAAGGAGAAAGACATGGAAGAGGGGATGAAGAAGGGCAGGTTTGAGAGAGAGGAGATGGCCTTGAATTCAGTAGGTCCCAAAGCATATAAAGGAGAGTGGCAGGCAGCACCAAGCATCCTGCTGTTTGACAATGCTGCCACCTTCTGGCATATATTGGAAATTTACTAGAAGATATTACTAGTCACTGTCATTTTACAGATAACCCACAAAGATGTGATCTGATATACGAATAAAGTTTTTTTAAATTACCTCCAAGGTGTTCTTGGCATCTATTTAAACTGGAATTAAATACACTTACTTTCCAAGCTCCTGTCTTTTAAAGTATTCCATACTATGCCTGGACAATTAGAGAAACTTCCTTGATGTTGTACTTACCTCCATGCAGGCTCCCTTCCAATCCAGTCCCTCCCCCCATCTACCCCCTACCTCTAGCAGCCAGAGTCTCCATGACTTAATTTCACTTGGAATAAATTCAAATGTGTTTCTCTGGCCCAGGAAGGATCCCAAACTGGTAGCCTGCAAGCCCAGTTACAGCAGCTCAGCTGTTATATATATATATTCAGAATAGTGTTTTAAATGGCTGTGGTGGGAAACCCCCATGTATCAGTCTTCCAACAACTTCCCACCCACACCCAATACACAAACACATACACACACACACACACACACACACACCCCTATTCCCATACTTATTTACTCACGTGGCCCCTGAAGTCAAGAAAGTTTACTTGGAAGTTTACATTCATCCAGATCCTCAGAATGTGAGCTTATTTGGAAATACAGCCCTTGCAGATGTATTTAGCTAAAAAGAGGTCATACTAGATTAGAGTGAGCCCTAAATCCATGACTTACAATGGACATATAAGGACATATGACTTACGTCCTTGTAAGAAAAGACAATCTTTTTCTCAAGATGGTGGATTAAAGGCTTTTAGTGTGTGCTCAGCCACTTGGAAACAGCAAGGCAGTGCATAAGGATCAACTCTGTGAGCTCAATTCAAGAAGGAAAATGGGAATCCACCAGAATTGCGAAGGACATTCCAAATCCCGGGGAGGAGAACACCGGCCAACAGCCCCCATGACAGAGTACGGCTGATCAAAGTGAGCGAAGCCTCAGTACGTGAGAGAGGCAGAGAACCCTGCTCTGTAAGTCACCTTTCCGTGGGGATCTGAGAAAGACAGGCTGAGGGAGAGCACTTTGTTTCTCTCAAGCCGTGGAACTAACTTGGGGAGAGGTTTGAAGCCACCGTGAAGGAATGTGAATGGGAAAAGTCACAGACATATTCCCAGACTCAGGACTGAGATCAGGATGCCATTTTTAATCTAGGTGCATGCAAAGTCACCCATCCTTTGCTGACCAGTAGCATGACTGCACAGGCATTTTAGTCTTGGGTAAGAGATTGGAGCACCTGCTCTGGAGTGGGGTAGGAGCCTCCACAGTCAGAACTGTGGAAAGTGCCTCAGCAGTAGGTACTAGAATTGTGTTCTCCCCCATCACAGGTCTGGGGCAGGAGGAAAGCTGCTACAGCTGCAGTCTTATGTGGGCAGCAAGGCTTCAGCCAGGGCCATCTTGGCAACCTGGACCCGCCTGCATGTGCCATTGCTGGGTGCCCAGACTGCTCCTCTGAGATCGTGGTGTAGCAGGGCCCTCTCCACTCCACCCCAGACAGAAGTCCAGGCATTCAGAGCACACTCAGCCTGGACCAGCAGCCTAAGCTGCCCCATCCCTCCTAGACATAGACTATGGTGCAACAGGGTCCTCACTGCTCTACGCCCAGGCAGATCTCCAGGCATTCAGAGCACGTGCTTGCCCAGATCAGCAGCCTGAGTCTCCTCACCCCTCTTGTGCAGAGATCTTGGTGCAGGGGGCCCTCTCTCCTCCACACTCAGGCAGATCTCCAGCCATTTGGAACACCCACTCAACTTGATAAGCACCCTGACCTGCCCTACTGTTTCTGTGCAGAGACCCTGGTGCAGAGGAGTCCTCTCCGCTACACACCCAGGCGGATCTCCAGGTATCTGGAACATCCACTCTCCCGGATTAGAGTTCAGGCTGCCCCCCATCACCATACAGAGAACAGGGGACTGAGGAAGTTTTCCAGCTCCACACCTAGGCACATCTCTGGGTGCTTGGTGGTCACCCACTGGATTCTCCCTCAGCACAGGTGCTTGTGCCTGCCATCACAGGACCTGTAGGTGTACCCCCAATGAGCACCACCTCCCCCCAGGGGCTGAGCAGGGCGCTCAGACCACTATGCATTCCACGAATCAGTTCATTTTCTAGGGCAACAGAGCTTCTGCCTGTAAACAAGGATCAAGTATATACCCAGCCACACTGGCTGCACCAGCTCTTACCTATAAGCACCATCTACTGGCTTGTAGATCAAACTGCACAGTGTGATATAAAACTTGCTGAGGGCGCTGCCTGGTTGGCCCAGCCCCCTGGACCCCTGAGCTGCGGTAGCCTGCCGCTGGAGAGGCTGTTCGCCTGGGGCGGGCCCTTGCAGACCTTTCTCAAGCGCCAGGTGGGGTCTGAAGCCCATTTGAAGGTCAGGAGGCATGAGTTGTTGGCGGTGGTCAAGCTGCTGAACAAGAAGGAACAGGAGCTGCAGGAGACCGAGCACTTGCTGTATGATGAGGATGAATATTTAAGGAAACTTGCAGAGAATGAAATAACTCTGTGTTATAAAAAGAAATAACCAGTTGAAGCTTCAGAAGAAACAGATGAAAATGATTTGATCCTGGAAGTAACTGCAGGAGTTGAAGGTCGGGAGGCAATGTTGTTTACTTCAGAGATGTTTGATACGTATCAGCCATACGCTGCATTTAAAAGATGGCAATTTGAAACCCTGGAATATTTTCCAAGTGAAATAGGTGGCATCAGACATGCATCTGCCAGCATTGGGGGTTCAGAAGCCTATAGGCCATGAAATTTGAAGGACGTGTGCGCAGAGTACAAAGAGTGCCAAAGACAGAAAAGCAAGGCCTCATCCATACTAGCACCATGACTGTAAGCAGTATTGCCCCCGCCTACTGAGATTAATCGGGTGATTAATCTGAAAGATTTGAGAATCGACACTAAGCAAGCCAGTGGAGCTTGGGGGGCAGCATGTAAATACCACGGACAGTGCTGTCCGGCTAGTTCATCTTCCAACAGGAAGAAGAAAAGGGATGAGAAGGAAAAGGAGTATTCCTTGAAAATAAGTAAAGAAGATTTTTCTATTAAAACTTTTTAATTCTTGTAACACTATTCAGGTGTTTCTGAATGTCAGCAAGAGAGATCTCAACTGAAAAATGAAGAGCTGACTATGAAAAAGTTACGTGTAAAACTATACAACATGTATCTAGAAGAAGAAATGAATAAAAAACACAGTGCTAGAAAAATTCAGATTGGAAGTAAAGGAAGATCAGAGAAAATAAGAACCTATAATTTTCCACAGAACCAGGTCTCAGATCACAGAATAAGCAAGTCACTGCATGATCTTGAAACTTTTATGCAAGGAGATTATCTACTGGATGAACTTGTTTGGTCATTAAAGGAATATGCTGATTATGAATCTTTAGTAGAAATTATTTCCCAAAAAGTTTAAGTTGATTTTTTATTCATACGCTTTTGTAGCTTAGAAAAATTCTACTGCAGCACATCCACGTAGTGTAAAAATACCATTATTCTCTTAAAAAACATGAGTTAACACAGTTGGAGGTAATATGCATATTCTGAAGTCATAGATAATTTACACAGATCTCTTTCAATGCATTAGTAAAAACAATACAATATACAGATGGTCCTTGATTTACATTGTGGTTAATTCCCAACAAACCCATCACAAGTCAAAAAATACCTTTAACATTAGCAACACCGCAGTCTCCTACTTAATGACAGCTTGACTTAACAATTTTCCAACTTTACCGTGGTGTGAAAGAGGTATGATTCGTAAGTCCTAAGGAGCTCCTCAGCTTGAAATGGGTTTACATCCTGATAAACCCATCATAAAGTCAAAAAAAACCTAAAACCATCATAAGCTGGTGGCCGCCTGTTATCATGATATAGTGGTAAGTCTTGGACGCTTCTTTACAATAAGTAGACAAAGGAAAATCATCCTTTGTCCTGTTCTATGTAAATATTTAATGAATGATCCAAAATTCAGTTTAAATCTTTATTATGAAAAACTTTAAACCTAAAGTAGTAGAAATATGACAGTAAATATTATATCCTAATATCCAGTCAGGAGACAGAAACCATACCATTAACTTGGACAGGGATAATTTTAATATAAAAAACTTTTAACTGATCATGGTATTAGCTATTAAGAGGGATAAAAGAGAGCTATAATGTCACAGGACTGAGAGTACTCAAGGAAGGAACATCCTTGGAAGGGGCTCCCCTTCCCCATGGTGAAGTCAGACCTAATGGAAAGAGTGTGGCTACTCACTGCTCAGTGATAGAGAAGTTCCCTGCCTTGCCCTGGGCCAGAGCTGGTGGGCAGCTGGTGGCTCAGGTTTGGAAGCAAACAACCTCACACCCTCGGGACTGGTAAGCCAGAAGCCTCCTGCTAGGGTGTGAGCAAAACTTGGACAGGAACTCTCAGTAGATGTTTGTGTTTGTCAAGGTTCTCCAGAGAAACTCCCTTAAAAGGATTGGCTTGTGTGATTATTATTAAGTCTAACAAGTCCAAAAGCTGGAGTGTGAGCCAAGAGGCTTGAGACCCACGAAAGCTGATGGTGTAGGTCCAGTCCAAAGGTATCTGTTGGAGGATTGTCTTTTTCTTGGAAGAGGACAGTCTTTTTTTCTCTTCAGGCCTTCACCTGACTGGATCAAGCCCACTAACATCAAGGAGGACACACCAACAAAGCCTTGCTCACTGCTAGCACAGTAGTCTGAGATTGACCTGCGAGGCAGCAACCTGGCAGGGGAGGGGGGTGTGCACCATTGCTGAGGCTTGAGTAGGTAAACAAAGTGGCTGGGGAAGCTCGAACTGGGCAGATCCCACCACAGCTCAGCAAAGTCTGTTGCCTTTGCAGATTCCACCTCTGGGGGCAGGGCATAGCTGAACAAAAGGCAGCAGAAACTTCTGCAGACTTAAACGTCCCTGTCTGACAGCTCTGAACAGAGCAGTGGTTCTCCCAGCACAGTATTTGAGCTCTGAGAATGGAGAGACTGCCTCCTCAAGTGGGTCCCTGAGCCCCGTGTAGCCTAACTGGGAGATACCTCACAGTAGGGGCCGACTGACACACCTCATACAGACGGATGCCCCCCTGGGATGAAGCTTCCAGAGGAAGGATCAGGCAGCAATATTTGCTGTTCTGCAGCCTCTGGTGGTGATAACCAGGCAAACAGGGTCTGTAGTGGACCTCCAGCAAACTCCAACAGACCTGCAGCTGAAGGACATGACTGCAAGAAGGAAAACTAACAAACAGAAAGGAATAGCATCAACATCAACAAAAAGCACATACACATCAAAACCCCATCTGTAGGTCACCAACATCAAAGACCAAAGGTAGATAAAACCACAAAGATGGGGAGAAACCAGAGCAGAAAAGTGGAAAATTCTAAAAACCAGAGTGTCTTCTCTCCTCCAAAGGACCACAGCTCCTCACCAGCAACAGAACAAAGCTGGATGGAGAATGATTTCGATGAGCTGACAGAAGTAGACTTCAGAAGGTCAGTAATAACGAACTCCTCTGAGCTAAAGGAGGATGTTAGAACCCATTGTAAGGAAGCTAAAAACCTTGAAAAAAGATTAGATGAATGGCTAACTAGAATCAACAGTGTAGGAGTGTAGGAAAGACCTTAAATGACCTGATGGAGCTGAAAACTGTGGCACGAGAACTACATGATGCATGCACAAGCTTCAATACCCAATTTGATCAAGAGGAAGAAACGGTATCAGAGATTGAAGATCAAATTAATGAGATAAAGCGAGAAGAGGAGTTTAGAGAAAAAAGAGTAAAAAGGAACAAACAAAGCATCCAAGAAATATGGGACTAAGTGAAAAGACGTTTGATTGGTGTACCTGAAAGTGACGAGGAGAATGGAACCAAGTTGGAAAACACTCTTCAGGATAATATCCAGGAGAACTTCCCCAACCTAGCAAGGCAGGCCAACATTCAAATTCAGGAAATACAGAGAACACTACAAAGATACTCCTCGAGAACAGCAACCCCAAGACACATAATCGTCAGATTCACCAAGATTGAAATGAAGGAAAAAATGTTAAGGGCAGACAGAGAGAAAGGTCGGGTTACCCACAAAGGGAAGCCCATCAGACTTACAGTGGATCTCTCAGCAGCAACTCTACAAGCCAGAAGAGGGTGGGGGCTAATATTCAACATTCTTAAAGAGATGAATTTTCAACCCAGAATTTCATATCCAGCCAAACTAAGCTTCATAAGTGAAGGAGAAATAAAATCCTTTATGGACAAGCAAATGCTGAGAGATTTGTCACCACCAGGCCTGCCTTACAAGAGCTCCTGAAGGAAGCACTAAATATGGAAAGGAACAACAGGTACCAGCCACTGCAAAAACATGCCAAATTGTAAAGACCACTGAAGCTAGGAAGAAACTACATCAACTAACGGGAAAAATAACCAGCTAACATCATATGACACGATCTAATTCACACATAACAATAGTAACTTAAATGTAAATGGGCTAAATGCTCCAATTAAAAGACACAGACTGGCAAATTGAATAAAGAGTCAAGACCCATCAGTTTGCTGTATTCAGGAGACCCATCTCACATGCAGAGACAGGCTCAAATAGAGGGATGGAGGAAGATCTACCAAGCAAATGGAAAGCAAAAAAAAGCAGGGGTTGCAGTCCTAGTCTCTGATAAAACAGACTTTAAACCAACAAAGATCAAAAGAGACAAAGAAGGCCATTACATAATGGTAAAGGGATCAATTCAACAAGAAGAGCTAACCATCCTAAATATATATACACCCAATACAGGAGCACCCAGATTCATAAAGCAAGTCCTTAGAGACCTACAAAGAGACTTAGACTCCCACACAATAATAATGGGAGACTTTAACACTCCACTGTCAACATTAGACAGATTAATGACAGAAGGTTAACAAGAATATCCAGGACTTGAACTCAGCTCTGCACCAAGTGGACCTAATAGACATCTACAGAACTCTCCACCCCAAATCAACAGAATATACATTCTTCTCAGCACCACATTGCACTTATTCCAAAATTGACCACATAGTTGGAAGTAAAGCACTCCTCAGCAAATGTAAAAGAACAGAAATCACAACAAACTGTCTCTCAGACCACAGTGCAATCAAATTAGAACTCAGGATTAAGAAACACTCAAAACTGCACAACTACATGGAAATTGAACAACCTGCTCCTGAATGACTACTGGGTAAATAACGAAATGAAGGCAGAAATAAAGATGTTCTTTAATATCAATGAGAACAAAAATACAACGTACCAGAATCTCTGGGACACATTTAAAGCAGTGTGTAGAGGGAAATTTATAGCACTAAATGCCCACAAGGGAAAGAAGGCAAGATCTGAAATTGACACCCTAACATCACAATTAAAAGAACTAGAGAAAGCAAGAGCAAACACATTCAAAGGCTAGCAGAAGGCAAGAAATAACTAAAACCAGAGTGGAACTGAAGGAGATAGAGACACAAAAAACCCTTCAAAAAAATCAATGAATCCAGGAGCTGGTTTTTTGAAAAGATCAACAAAATTGGTAGACTGCTAGCAAGACTAATAAAGTAGAAAAGAGAGAAGAATCAAACAGACGCAATAAAAAAATGATAAAGGGGCTATCACCACCAATCCCACAGAAATACAAACTACCATCAGAGAATACTATAAACACCTCTACGCAAATAAACTAGAAAATCTAGAAGAAATGGATAAATTCCTGGACACATACACCCTACCAAGACTAAACCTGGAAGAAACTGAATTTTTGAATATACCAATAACAGGCTCTGAAATTGAGGCAATAATTAATAGCCTACCAACCAAAAAAAGTCCAGGACCATGTGGATTCACAGCCAAATTCTACCAGAGGTACAAAGAGGAGCTGGTACATTCCTTCTGAAACTATTCCAATCAATAGGAAAAGAAGGAATCCTCCCTAACTCATTTTATGAGGCCAGCATCATTCTGATACCAAAGCCTGGCAGAGTCACAACAAAAAAAGAGAATTTTAGACCAATATCCCTGACGAACATCGATGCGAAAATCCTCAATAAAATACTGGCAAACCAAATCCAGCAGCACATCAAAAAGCTTATCTACCATAATCAAGTTGGCTTCATCCCTGGGATGCAAGGCTGGTTCAACACATGCAAATCAATAAACATAATCCATCACATAAATAGAACCAAAGACAAAAACCACATGATTATCTCAATACATGCAGAAAAGGCCTTTGACAAAATTCAACAGCCCTTCATGCTAATAACTCTCAATAAACTAGGTATTGATGGGACATATCTCAAAATAGTAAGAGCTGTTTATGACAAACCCACAGCCAATATCATACTGAATGGGCAAAAACTGGAAGCATTCCCTTTGAAAACTGGCACAAGACAGGAATGTCCTCTCTCACCACTCCTATTCAGCATAGTGTTGGAAGTTCTGGCCAGGGCAATCAGGCAAGAGAAAGAAATCAAGGGTATTCAGTTACGAAAAGAGGAAGTCAAATTGTCCCTGTTTGCAGATGACATGATTGTATATTTAGAAAACCCCATCATCTCAGCCCAAAATCTCCTTAAGCTGATAAGCAACTTCAGCAAAGTCTCAGGATACAAAATCAATGTGCAAAAATCACAAGCATTCGTATACACTAATAACAAACAGAGAGCCAAATCATGAGTGAACTCCCATTCACAATTGCTACAAAGAAAGTAAAATACCTAGGAATCCAACTTATGAGGGATATGAAGGACCTCTCAAGGAGAACTAAAAACCACTGCTCAACGAAATAAAAGAGGACACAAACAAGTGGAAGAACATTCCATGCTCATGCAAAGGAAGAATCAATATCGTGAAAATGGCCATACTTCCCAAGGTAATTTATAGATTCAATGCCATCTCCATCAAGCTACCAATGACTTTCTTCACAGAATTGGAAAAAACCACTTTGAAGTTCATATGGAACCAAAAAAGAGCCCACATTGCCAAGACAATTCTAAGCAAAAAGAACAAAGCTGGAGGCATCATGCTACCTGACTTCAAACTATAGTACAAGGCTACAGGAACCAAAACAGTATGATACTGGTACCAAAACAGAGATATAGACCAATGGAACAGAACAGAGGCCTCAGAAATAACACCACACATCTACAACCATCTGATCTTTGACAAACCTGAAAAAAACAAGAAATAGGGAAAGAATTCCCTATTTAATAAATGGTGCTGGGAAAACTGGCTGGTCATATGCAGAAAACTGAAACTGGATCCCTTCCTTGCACCTTATACAAAAATTAATTCAAGATGGATTAAAGACTTAAATGTAAGACCTAAAACCATAAGAAATCCTAGAAGAAAACCTATGCAATACCATTCAGGACATAGGCATGGGCAAGGACTTCATGACTAAAACACCAAAAGCAATAGCAACAAAAGCCAAAATACACAAATAGGATCTAATTAAACTAAAGAGTTATGCACAGCAAAAGAAACTACCATCAGAGTGAACAGGCAACCTACAGAATGGGAGAAAATTTTTGTAATCTATCCATCTAACAAAAGGCTAATATCCAGAATCTACAAAGAACTTAAACAAATTTACAAGAAAAAAAACAAAAAAAAACATCAAAAAGTGGGCAAAGGATATGAACAGATACTTCTCAAAAGAAGACATTTATGCAACCAACAGACAGACATGCGAAAAAATGCTCATCAGAGAAATGCAAATCAAAACCACAATGAGATACCATCTCATACCAGTTAGAATGGCAATCGTTAAAAAATCAGGAAACAATAGATGCTGGAGAGGATGTGGAGAAATAGGAACGCTTTTACATTGTTGGTGGGAGTATAAACTAGTTCAACCATTGTGGAAGACAGTGTGGTGATTCCTCAAGGATCTAGAGCTAGAAATACCACTTGACCCAGCAATCCCATTACTGGATATATACCCAAAGGATTATAAACCATGCTATAAAGACACATGCACACGTACATTTATTGTGGCACTATTCACAATAGCAAAGACTTGGACCCAACTCAAATGTTCATCAATGATAGACTGGATTAAGAAAATGGTACATACACCATGGAATACTATGCAGCCACAAAAAATGATGAGTTCATGTCCTTTGCAAGGACGTGGATGAAGGTAGAAACCATCATTCTGAGCAAACTATCACAAGGACAGAAAACCGAACACCGCATGTTCTCACTCATAGGCGGGAATTTAACAATGAGAACATTTGGACAGAGGGTGGGGAACATCACACACTGGGGCTTGTTGTGGGGTGGGGGGCAGGGGGAGGAATAGCATTAGGAGAAATACCTACTGTAAACAACGAGTTAACGGGTGCAGCAAACCAACATGGCATATGTATACTTATGTAACAAACCTGCACGTTGTGCACATGTACCCTAGAACTTAAAGTATAATTTTTTTTAAAAAAGAAGGAAAAAAAAACTTCTAAAGCAATCTAGGAAATGAAGGAAGAGATAAACATCTTAAGAAGAAATCAGTCAGAGTTTCTAGGTTTGAAAAACTCACTTAAGGCATTGCAAAAAAAAAAAAATTGAAATATTTATCAATAGACTGGACCAAGCAGAAGAAAAAATCTCAGCAAGAGCTTTAGACCAGTTTTTTAACCAATCCAGTCAGACAAAAATAAAGAAAAAAGAGTTTTTACTTTTTTATTATACTTTAAATTCTGGAATTTGTTACATAGGTATACACTTTCGATGTTGGTTTGCTGAAGACCTGAAGGGAGTGGGTGGCAAGCCATGTGCATGTTCAGGGCAGGCCCTTCCAGGCAGAAGGAACAGCAGGTGAGAACGCCCTGAGATGGGACTGTGCCTGAGGGTTTAAGGAACAGCAAGTATGCCATGTGGCTGGAGGGCGCAGCTAAGGAAAACTTATGAAGCAATGGGGACAGAAGAAAGCAAGGGCAAATCCTGTGCACTATTAGGATTCTGCTTTTTACTTTGAACTAGAAGGGAAATTATTAGAGCATTTTGAGTAGAAAAAAAATTCAGAAAATTTCATTTGTATCTCTCCTTTTGAGAAATGTCTGTTTGGATCCCTTGCCCATTTTTTAATCAGATTATTTGTTTTCTTGCTATTGAGTTCCTTATATGGTCATGCATCATATAAAGACATTTCTGTCAATGACACACCACATGTATGACGGTGGTCCCATAAGATTATAATGGAGCTGAAAAATCCTATCACCTGCTGACATTGTAGCCATCCTGATATCCTGGCAGAATGCATTCTTCACATGTATGTGGTGATGCTGCTGTCAACAAACCTACTGCACAGCCAGCCATATAAAAGTATAGCACACACAATTATGTATAATACAGAATACTTTCTAACAATCATAAATGACTGCATTACTGGCTCATGTGTTTACTATAGATTGTTATTTTAGAATGTACTCAATTGTCTTTTTTTTTAAGTTAATATAAAACAGACTCAGGCACGTCCTTCAGGATGCATTTCAGAAGAAAGCCTTGTTATCCTAGGAGATGACGGCTCCATGCATGTTATTGTTCCTGAAGACCTTCCAGTGGGACAAGGTGTGGAGGTGGAAGAAAGTAATATTGATTATCCTAACCCTGTGTAGGACTGGGCTCATGTGTGTGTGTTTGTGGCTTCATTTTTAACAAAAAGTTTACAAACTAAAACAAAGAAAAAGAAATTTTACAGAGAAAAAACCTTATAGAATAAGGATATAAGAAAATGTTTTGTACAGCTTTAGAATGTTTGTGTTTTAAGCTAAGTAATATTACAAAAGTCAAAAAGTTTGCAAAAAAATAAAAAGTTTATAAAGTAAAAAGTCACAGTAAGCTAAGTTTATTGTTGAAGAAAGAAAAATATTTTTTGTAGGTTTAGTGTAGCCTGCGTGCATAGTATTTATAAAGTCTACAGTAGTGTATAGCAATCCTAGGCCTTCACATTCACCCACCAGTCACTCACTGACTCACTCAGAGCAACTTTCAGTTCATGGTAAGCTATTTCTGCAAGCTCCGTTCGTGGTAAGGGCTTTATACAGGTGTACCATTTTTAACTTTTATACTTTATTTTTACTGTACCTTTACTACTTTAGATATGTTTAGATACACAAATTTTTATAATTGCATTACAGCTGTCTATAGTATTCAGTACATTAACATGCTGTATAGATTAATAACCTTTGAGCAATAGGCCATACCATATAGCTTAGGTGTGCAGTAGACTATACTGTCTAGATTTGTGTAAGTACACTTTATGGGGTTCCCACAATTGAAATCACCTAATGATGCATTTATTAGAAAGTAGCTCCATCGTTAAGCAACTGATACATACACGACTATATGTTTTGGAAATTAGCTCCTTATCAGATGTATGGATTGCAAATATTTTCTCCTAATCCACAGCTGGTCTCTTCACTCTGTTAATGTCTTCCTTTACTGTACAGAAGCTTTTTAAGTTAATGGAATCCATTTGTCTATTTTTGCTAGTGTTGTCTGTGCTTTCGGAGTTCTACCCAATAAATCATTGCCCAGACCGGTGGCTTGCTGTTTCGAGTCTTATATTTAAGTCTTTTATCCATTTTGAATTGATTTTTTTATGGCATGAGTATAAAGGTCCAATTTTATTCTTCTGAATGTGGATATCCAGTTTTCCCAATACCATTTTATTGATATCCAGTTTTCCCAATACCATTTATTGAAGAGATTGTTCTTTCGCCATTATGCATTCTTGGCACTTTTGTTGAAAATCAATTGACCCTAAATACTTGGGTTTATTTCTGGGCTTTTTATCCTGTTCCATTGGCCAATTTGTCTGTTGTAATGCCAGTACTATGTTGTTTTGATTATAATAGCTTTATAATATAATTTAAAAATCAGAAACTGTGATGCCTCCAGCTTTGTTATTTTAACTCAAAATTACTTTGGTTATTCACAGTCTTTTCTAGTTGTATATGAATTTGGGGTTTTTTAATATTTCTGTGAAAATGATATTAGAATTTTGATAAGAATTGCATTGAATCTGTAGATTACTTTGGGTAATAGGGATATTTTAACAGCATCAGTTCTTCCAACCCATGAACATGGGATTTTTCTTCTTTAATTTTTGTCATCAATGCTCAATCATCAGGGAAATGTTCTAATCATCAGGAAAATGCAAGTTAAAATTACAATGAGCTATTCTCTCACACCGGTTAGAATGGCTACTAGCAGATAAATGAAAGATAAGTGTTGGTGACTATGTGAAAAAAAGGAAAGCCTTGTAGGCTGTTGCTGGGAATGTAAATTAGTACAGCCATGATAGAAGACAGCATGGAGGTTCCTCAAAAAACTAAAAGCAACAGAACTACCATATGATTCAACAGTCCCACTTCTAGTTATATATCCACAAGAATCGAAATCAATGTTAGAGAAATATCTGCACTCCCATATTCATTGTCATATTATTTACAATAGCCAAGATATGAAACCAACCTAAGTGTTCATAAACAGATGAGCAAATAAAGAAAATGTAATATATATATACATATATATACATGAAATAATATTCAGCCTTAAAAAAGAAGGATATTCTTTCATTTGTGACAACACAGATGAATGTGGAGGACATAATGCTAAGTGAAATAAGCCAGGCACAAAAGGAAAAATACCACATGATCTCACTTAAATGAATAATTTTTAAGTGAAACTCATAGAAATAGAGTGTAGAAAGGAAGCTACTAGATTCTAGGGCGGGACTGAGATGGGGGTTATTGAAGAGATGTTGGTAGAAGAGTACAAAGTTTCAATTAAACAAAGGAATACATTTTTGAGATCTATTGTACAACAGGGTGACCATAGTTAACCACTGAGAGTAAATTGCAAATGCCCCATCACGAAAAATGATGAGAAAGTGAAGTGACAGATATGTTAATGTGCTTGATTGAATCATCCCCTATTGTATACATACATCAAAATATCACATTGTGCCCCATAATATACCATTATGATTTGTCAAAATAATATTCATTTTAAAAACAAAAAATCTGTTCAATAATGTAATGATATCTCACTCAGTCAACACACAATTGCAAGCCATCCAACCATGATCATTTTACAGGTCTCTAGGGTTTTCTTTCTGTACAACTCTTTCTTCTGCCAGACCCAGTCAAGCTCTAGAAATTTTGCAGCTACAGCTACCTGATAGCTTTTAAATCTATTATTTTGAAGACTTTATTCTATAGATGCACAAGTTAAGTATTTAGACCAAGACTCAAGGTACCCTATATAAATTACTGGATAATACTCCCTCTTTCCTAGAAGTCTGCCCTGAAAATGTTAGCTCCCTTGGCCTCCTCAACCTCCCATCTCTGTATTCTTAACTTAGAGAGACCACTCCAGCTTATATAGGTTTCTCTTTCTGAGCTGTGGTTCAGAATGTGCTCCAGGCAGAAACCTGGGGCAATCTCAGGACTCCTATTTGTTTGCCTGTGCTTCCTATCATACAATATCTGAAAACAGTTGTTTAATATATTTTGGTGAAGTTTTTATTTATTTGCAGAAAGAGGGCAGATTCACTAAAAGTTATTTAATCAAGCTAAAAGTGAAAGCCTACTCCATATTTTAAGAAATATATCTGAAGGTTGAGGTCTGCTCTAGAGATGGAGGTTAGGTAATTATTTGAAAAATAGACAGCAAATGAAATAGTAACTATGGACAATATTGCCCAGGAAATGTATAACAGAATTGGGTTGAGAGGGAAGTAATACAGATCCAACATAATGGTAATTTCAACAAGAAATTGATTTTCTTTCATGCAGAAGTAAAAAGTAGGCAGTGTAGGGCTGACAGGGCAGCTGTGTTTTACAAAGTCCTCAGGAACTTAGTCTTCTTCCAACTCAATGCTCTGCCCTTCCATCCATATTCCAGCAGACAAATGAATAAAGGGACCAGTAAGAGACGAGGAAGGCACACACTAACTGTCTTTAAGAATGGTTTCTGGCTGGGTGCCATGGCTCACGCTTGTAATCCCAGCACTTTGGGAGGCCGAGGTGGGCGGATCACAAGGTCAGGAGATCGAGACCATCCCGGCTAACATGGTGAAACCCCGTCTCTACTAAAAATAGAAAAATTAGCCAGGCGTGGTGGCAGGTGCCTGTAATCCCAGCTACTAGGGAGGCTGAGGCAGGAGAATGGCATGGACCTGGGAGGCAGAGCTGGCAGTGAGCCGAGATCATGCCACTGTACTCCAGCCTGGGCAACAGAGACAGACTCGATCTCAAAAAAAAAAAAAAGAGAGAAAAGAAAAGAGAATGGTTTCTGGATATTAACTCAGAAAACTACTACTTACATACCTGTGGTCATATGGCCAACCTAGCTGTATAGGAAACTAGAAAATATACTATTTCTTCTGAATGACCATGTGCTCATTTAACAATGCTATCATACTGGTAGCAGTGGAAAATGGATATTGGAAGTCAATGTTTTGTGTAGACACTTGTTTCTCTGCCACAAATGTATAAAGAACATAGATGAGACCTGGAGAGGTCCAATGTTTAAGGATGAATAAGTATAAACACAGCCTATAAAGGATAATGGTTTGCCTACCCTGACAGTCTCTCACAGATTTCTTCCCATTCCCTCTTAAATCCATTCCAATCAAGAATTCATACTACAAACCCATGAAAATTGCTTTTGTCGAAGTTATCAATGACCTCAACGTAGCAAAATTCAATAGTCAATTCTCAATTCTCATCTCAATCTATTAGCATCATTTGATCTGTTAGCACTGTTTATAACACACTTCGGGAAGTTTTTGAAACCTTTTCCATGTGACTTCCAAGTGTCACATTCTTTCCTAGTTTTCTCCTTACTTTACATTCAGTTGTCCTCATCTTCTTTGATGTTCCCTCCTCTTCACTCAACCGCTAAACAGTAGGGTTCCCTGGGGATTACTCTCTCATAGTGATTTTTCTCTGCTTTTTACTCTCTCATAGTGATTTTTCACTGCTTCCTAAGTTGTCTCATCCAGCCTCATGACTTTAATACATCTATAGTGTCTGTGCTCAAATGATTGTCTTCAACTCAGGCATCTTCCCAAATTATATGCTGTAACCTACAACTGTCTACTTAATATCTCCACTTGGATAAATAATGACACTTGTCACTTTCTAATATACTGTATAATACATTTATTATTTTCTCTTTTTTCCACTGAAATATAAAATCAGTAGGAAGTGGAACTCCAGGTGCATAGAATAATGACTGGCACATACTAGGCCTTCAGTAAATAATGTTTAGTGAATAAAAAGAAATAGGTGATTAGGAAAACAAGAGCACTACTTCTTTGCAGCCACAAAAGGAGGAAATGTCAAGAAGGAATGAGTAGTTCATAGTGTATAATTCAATATTAAGTCTCCAATAAAACTAGGACTATGATTTTTCCATTGGTTTAAATGATTAGGAGGTCATGGTAACTATGATGACAGAAAATTCAATAAATGTGTCAGGTATGAAGACAGATTGCATTGGGCTGAAAAGTGACTATAAAGTGAGTTAATAAAGATAATAAGCATATTGTTTTACTAAATTTTGAGAAGTTTGGAAGAAAAAAGATTAAAAGACAAAAATTAATTTTAAAGGATTGGAAAAATGTAGACATTTTTCTTTTTTTTTTTTTTTTTTTTGAGACGGAGTCTCGCTCTGTCACCCAGGCTGGAGTGCAGTGGCCGGATCTCAGCTCACTGCAAGCTCCGCCTCCCGGGTTTACGCCATTCTCCTGCCTCAGCCTCCCGAGTAGCTGGGACTACAGGCGCCTGCCACCTCGCCCGGCTAGGTTTTTTTTGTATTTTTAGTAGAGACGGGGTTTCACCGTATTAGCCAGGATGGTCTCGATCTCCTGACCTCGTGATCCGCCCGTCTCGGCCTCCCAAAGTGCTGGGATTACAGGCTTGAGCCACCGCGCCCGGCCTAAATGTAGACATTTTTCAGGCCAAAAAGAATCTGAACAGTTTTGAGGGAGAGACTGAGATTCAGAAGATGGAAGAGACAATTAAAAGAGAAGGTTACTCAAGCGGGGAGAATAGGTTCTGCTCAGTCTACAGCTGGCCTTGAACAGTGTTGGAGACAGGCTAACCTCTAAGGAGGAAAGCAAGCTTGTTTTGTATATGAATCTGTCAGTAGGGAATGTGAAATTGAGGTGTGTTGAGGGCATGAAGAAAGGCTCTAACATGTGGAGACAGGCGAAGATAGAAGCAAATATTTGGAATGTGTTTAGGGAGAGAGAGTGTTGGCCGAAATAATATAAAAGGGGCATCAGTTAAAGAATTTGGGTGACTGAAGCAAAGGGAGTCTCAAAGAGTTGTAAGGGCCAAAGCAAGATTGAAAGTTTAGCTTAAAGTGAAGACAAGAATCACAGAAAATGAAAGCCTTAGAAGTAGAATCCATCTAGTCAAAAACACTTCATTTTACAAAAAAGAAAGTCAAAATCAACACAAATAAAATAACTCATCCATATGCCTTATTTCTCCTGTATCTTCAACCTCTCTCTCTTTATTAATACTTCCTGTTCATTTTTAATCATGCTCAAATGAACAAAAAAAGTTTCTGCTCAACCCTCCAACCCCCTCGAGGAATTTGCTGCCTTATAGTTACCTTCTTTTCCTACCAACAAGAAGGGAACTTCCAAAGATGTCTGTACTTGCCATCTCCATTAATTGACCTCCCACTGTTCTCAATCCATGCCAACCAAATTTCAGGACTCATCACTCCAGACAACAGGCTTGCTAACCTCTCCAAATTATATCTGTTTACCTAAACCTAATATGTAGGGTTAATTCTTTGTTTTTATTTCTTAGCAGCATTCAAATCTGCTGGCCATTTTCTCTCTCTTGGAAAACACTCTTCCTATCATGTTGATTATTCAACACACTTGGTTTTTTCTCCTACCTCTTGTTACCTGTATTAGTTTTCAATTGTTGCGTAAGGGGGGAAAAGCTCGGAAGCTTACAACACTCTATTGTTATTACTATTTCACATTCTGTAGGTCAGAATTCAAGGCAGGCTTGACTGGATTCTCTCCTGAGAGTCTCACAAGGCTGAAGTCAAGATACCCAGTCTGGTTGGGCTGTTTTCCGTAAGCTCTAGGAATAAGTTACTTGCAAGCTCATTTAGGTTGTTGGCAGAATCCAATTTCTTGTGATCATAGGACTGAGGTCCATTTTCTTACTGACTCCAGGAGCCTCACTCTCAGCCCCTTAAATCTCCCATATTCCTTCACACATGTACCACCCCCATCTTTAGTCAGCAGCGGCACACGGAACCCTTCTCATGTTTGGAATCTCTCTGAATTCTTCTGCCATCAGCTATAGAAACTTCTTTGCCTTTAAGGACTTATTCTATTAGATTAGACCCATGAAGATACTCCATTTTTTTAAATCAACACTGCTTTATAACCTACCACAATCACATGAGTGATGTCACATTCACAGATTCCAGGGATTAGGCATGGAATATTGGGGACCATTCCTAAAGGTTCTGCCTACTATACTACCCCATTTTTATTTGCTGGATCAACCTCCTCTAACCACCTTTAAATGTTGGGGAGCCTCAGGCTCAGCCTTAGGTTCTCTTTTCTTCTGCCATGTATTGTCTCTGAAGCCAATCTTACTTATCTCTCCTCATGCCATCAGTTACCATCTGTAGAGCAATAACTCTCAAATTTACATCATCACCCCAACCTCTCAACTCCAAAACCATTACGTGAAACTACTTTCTTGAGACAGAGTCTCGCTCTGTTGCCCAGGCTGGAGTACAATGGTGTGATCTTGGCTCACTGCAAGCTCCACCTCCCGGGTTCACGCCATTCTCCTGCCTCAGCCTCCTGAGTAGCTGGGATTACAGGCACCCGCCACCACTCCCGGCTAATTTTTTGTATTTTTAGTAGAGACGAGGTTTCACCATGTTAGCCAGGATGGTCTCGATCTCCTGACCTCGTGATCTGCCCGCCTCAGCATCCCAAAGTGCTGGAATTACAGGCATGAGCCACCGCGCTCAGCCATGAAACTACTTATTCTACACCTTCATTTGGAGATCTCACAGACTTTTCTAATTCAGTATGTCTAAACATGAATGCAAGATCCTCCCTACCCAAGACTAATGCTCAGCCATTGCCCCTCAATGCACAGCACTACAAGCCACTCCGTTGCACAAGCTAGAAAACTAAACATCATCTTTGACCTACTGTTGCTCTAAATCATTCTGAATAATCATTTCATCATCAAATCCTGCACTTTTACCATCCAAATATTTATAAAATCCCTCCACTTTTCTATATTTCCATTCTTAGCACCCTAGTCCAAACTATCAGTCATCCCTCACCTGGCCTACTACAACTACCACCCCAGAGAGTACCCTGATAGCTACTACACCCCAACTAACTTATTCTCATCACCATCAGAATGTTCTTTTTAAACCCCATATTTTGCATATCATTGATATGCAAAAATTAACTCAAAATAATCATAGACCTAAACATAAAACCAACCTTTAAAATATAAGAAAACACATAAGAGAAATTTGTATGACCTTGAGTTAATCAAAGATTTTGTAGATACTACACAAAAGACACAATCCATAAAATAAATAAATGACAAATTGGATTTTATCCAAACTTCAACTGCTCTTTAAAAGACACTGTTAAGAGAATGAAAAGACAACTGACAGATTAGGAGAAAATATCTGCAAACATATATCTGATAAGAGACATAAAGAACACTGATGACTCACTAATAATAAGACAACCCAATTTTAAAATTATGAAGAATTTGAGTAGACATTTATCCAGAGAATATATGCAAATGACCAATAAGCACATGAAAATATGTTATTAGCCAAAAGGAAAATGCAAATCAAAACCACAGTGAAATACCAAATCATATCCACTAAGATGGCTATATTCAAAAAGACAGATGTAACAAGTGTTCTTAAGGATGTGGAGAAACCTGAACCCTGTTACACTGCTGGGGGGAATGTAAAATGACACAGTTGGTTTGGAAAATGGTTTGACAGTTCACTAAGATGTTAAACACTGAGTAACCATAATACTTAGAAAATCCACGCCTAGCTATACAGTCAAGAGAAATGAAAGCATATATCTAACATAAAAATGTGCACATGAATATCCATAGCAAAGTAATTCTTAATAACCAAAATGTAGAAATAATCCAAATGTCCATTGATCAATGAATGGATAAAATAAAATGTGGTATATCTGCACAATACAATATTATTTAGACTTACAAAGAAAGGACATTCTAATAAAAACTACAACATGGGTGAACCTTGAAAACATTATGCTAAGTGAAGGAAACCAATTGCAAAAGACCACAAATCGTACGATTCCATTTACATGAAATGTCATTAAGCAAATCCATAATGCCAGATTAGTGGTTGCCTAGGATTGGGGAAAATGCTCAGTGGCTGAAAATGGGTGTGTGGGGTTTCCTTTTGGGACGATAAAAATGTTCTAGGCCGGGCGCGGTGGCTCAAGCCTGTAATCCCAGCACTTTGGGAGGCCGAGACGGGCGGATCACGAGGTCAGGAGATCGAGACCATCCTGGCTGACACGGTGAAACCCCGTCTCTACTAAAAAAATACAAAAAACTAGCCGGGCGAGGTGGCGGGCGCCTGTAGTCCCAGCTACTCGGGAGGCTGAGGCAGGAGAATGGCGTGAACCTGGGAGGCGGAGCTTGCAGTGAGCTGAGATCCGGCCACTGCACTCCAGCCTGGGCGACAGAGCGAGACTCCGTCTCAAAAAAAAAAAAAAAAAAAATGTTCTAACATTTACTGTGGTGATAGTTGCACAACTCTATGAACATATGAAAAAAACATTGAATCACACACTTTAGGGGAATTAGGTTGTATGTGAATTATATCTCAAAGCTGTTTTTAAAAATGTAAATTATGTACATTTTTAAATTTTATACATGTAAAATGCAAAAATGTAAATTAAAAAATGTAAATAAATAAAACATCTGATAAAAGACTGGTATCAAGAATATATAAAGAACTCTCCAAACACAATAAGAAAATAAACAACAAAAAAATTTTTTTGAGACAGTCTCTCTCTGCTGCCCAGGCTGGAGTGCAGCAGCATGATCAGAGCTCAATGAAGCTTCAAATTCTTGGGCTCAAGTCATCCCTTTGCCTCAGAGTCCTGAGTAGCTGGTTCTACAACACCTGGCTAATTTCCTTTTTTTTTTTTTTTTTTTTTTTTGAGACGGAGTCTCACTCTATTGCCCAGGTTGGAGTGCAGTGGTGTGACCTGGACTCACAGCAAGCTCCATCTCCCGGGTTCATGCCATTCTCCTGCCTCAGCCTCCCAAGCAGCTGGGACCACAGGCAGCCGCCACCACGCCCAGCTAATTTTTTTATGTTTTTGTAGAGACAGGGTTTCACCATGTTAGCCAGGATGGTCTCCATCTCCTGACCTTGTGATCCGCCCGCCTCAGCCTCCCAAAGTGCTGGGATTACAGATGTGAGCCACCGCGCCTGGCCAGACAAAATATTTGAATAAACATTTCGCCAAAGAACACATATGTATGGCAAAAACTGAAAATTAAAAGACATCATTAGTCATTAGGGAAATGAAAATCAAAGCCACAATGAGACACCACTATATAATTATCAGAATGGCTACAATCAAAATGCATGACAATGCTATTGAGACTGCTCTGGAGAGTACAGAGAAACTGGAACTCTACTGGGAATGCAAAATAATGCAGCCACCTTCAAAAAGAATTGGCAATTTTTTATAAAGTTAAAGAGCACATACCATACAACCCAGCAATGCAATGATTAAGCGTTTAAAGTGAAATGAGAACTTATGTTCACAGAAAAACATGCTCACAAATGTTTTTAGGGTCTTTATTCAAAATTGCTGAAAACTGGAAACAATCCAAATAGTCTTCACTGATGAGTGGATCAAGAGACTGTATAAAATGGAATAACAACAAACAAACTCAGAAATGAAAATGAACAGCTGATACACGCAACAAACATGGATGAATCTAAAGTGCTTTAGGCTAAGTAGCCAAACTCACAAGGCTACCTCGAGTATGATTCCATTTCTGTGTTAGGACACAAAACCAATCAATGCTTATAATGGACTGAAGGTCAGAAGAGTGGCTAACTACAAAAACCCACAAGGGAAATTCAGGAGGGTGACAGTATTCTGTGTTTTGATTGTTGTGGTGGTTACATACTTGTATGCATTTGTTAAAACTACTAGAATTTTTAAGGGTGAATTTTATATTATGCCAATGATGCTCTATGAAAAAGGAAACCTTCTCTGACCCCCCATACCAGAGGTGCTCCCCCATTTGGGTGCTGTCACACCATTATGCCATTTGTCCCTTGTGTTGAAATAACAATATTTTAGATATAATACAATCATACCATTATGAGCATTAATTTTACTGGTTTCATGTTTACTGTTTTAATAAGGCTGCTGGGAAAGTTAAGATTTTATATGTGGCTGCATTATATTTCCGTTGGACAGCTTTGCCTTAGCACCTGCCTAAATTGGTAGAAGAGGAGACCCTTGGACCTTTAACCCTCACCAGTTAGAAAAAGAAATAGTTTGGCTATATTATTTTCAAATCCATCCTTTGGTATTCCCACTGTAAGTTCTACGTTGAACTAGACTCAATATAGATGTCTAACTTTTCCTCGTCCTTTTCCATTCAGTAGAAAATCAGCAGATCATCTTCCTGTCCCAGCTGATGCGTGCTCCCCTTTCCATGTCCATTCACCTTGAGAAAGTTTCTCCACACTTGCACAATATGCCTGTAAGTCAGTCACATAGTTAGACAACAAGGAACCTGAACTGCAAAGCTTCCTCCAAAGGACACCCCTTTGTACAGTACAGGCTCAACAAAGTCAGTATTTATTTTTGCTTTTTGGAAACACTTGTGTGATGTGAGCCAATTCCTCTAATAACTCTCTTCATAGATATATGGTTCTGTCTTTCTGGAGAACCCTAACTTGATATTTCTATTATTCTCACTTTTTTTTTCCCATTCCCTAGAGAAGAATGGGCTCAATCAACGTATGTCAGAATGGGACAGCAAGGAAGGCAGACGTCAGCTTCAGGAGCAGGGACAAATCCAAGGGCCAGGACCCTGGGAAGCACCTCTGAAATGCCTGGCTGTAGGAGTCTGGACATCTGCACAAGCGGAATTAATGTTTTTAACACCTCCTTTCTGTCAAGCACCTTGCATATATTATATAATCCAATCTTACAACAATATCCTAAAGATAAAGCAAAAGGACAAAAAAAATCTTGCCCCAAACCCATTCCCTTTCCATTTACTCCCTGTAGGCTTACAGGAATAAGTGAAGTGCCTGACGGCGGAGAAATTGTGTTAACAGGATTGCCACACCTATAACTTCTGAGTAACATCCCAGAACTGACACACAAAATAGTCCCATTCCTTTCCATTGATAGTATTCACAATGCATTTATTTTACTTTTGCCTCCTCTAATATTCATAAAAGTCCCATGCCCTCCCTTCTCAGTCTTAGGAATCTGATATGCAGCCCATTGAGAACGTAGCTTAGAGCTGTACTTTCTGCATATCACCACCAGACAAGATTTACCAAAATGGAGTCTTACTTCCTATCATTTACATTGTAAAAACTACGGACTTGAAATATAAAATCTTAAGTACATATGCCACTCCTCCATGCACCAACATGCTGAGGGTCCTGCTTCAGGTAAGGTTCCTTGATTGACGATATTCTGTATACCTAGATGTGCCAAGAGGGTGAGCTGTCCCTGAGGACATGGGAGTTTCACATTTATGTTCATTTGCTTCACCATAGTAACTGATATGGTTTGGCTGTGTCCCCACCCAAATCTCATCTTGAATTGTAGCTCCTATAATTCCCAAGTGTTATGGGAGGTACTGGGTGGGAGATAATGAATCAAGCGGGCAGTTTCTCCCATACTGTTCTCATGGTAGTGAATAGTGGTAGTGAATAAATCTCATGAGATCTGATGGTTTTATAAGAGGTTTCAAGGGACAAATGAAAAGATTTCTCTTTTCATTTGGTTCTCATTCCCTCTTCGCCTGCGTCTTTTTTCTTTATAAATTACCCAGTCTTGGGTATGTCTTTATCAGCAGCATGAAACCGGACTAATACATTTTACTACTTATATGCATGCCATAATATCATGTCATATACCTTAAATATACAAAATAAAATATATTTTTAAAAAAACAAATTTCACATATCAGAACCTCCTAGACCTCACCCTATGCAACTCTACCTTTTGCTGATTGATTTGCATCCTTTTGCTATAATAAAATGTAAATGCAAGTATGACACTTTCAATGAGTTCTGTGAGTTGTGTCAGTGAATTATTGAACCTAAAGATGTAGTGAGAAACACCAAGTTTCTAGCCAGCTGGTCAAAAGTGAAGATGTCCTGGGAACTCCCAAATTTGTAGCTGGTGTCTGAAGTGAGGGCAGTGCCCTGCATCTGCAAAATTCAGTCTGACTCCAGGTAGTTATTGTCAAAAGTCATTTTTCTGATCTCACAAAAGTGGTATTGACTACAGTGACCCGGACTCACTGAAACATGTGCTTTGGGAAGAGAAAGAATGAGAGGGTAAGAGATGAATACTCATTGATTCCTGAATGGCTACCTAGTCCCTAGTGACTTGTGATACAAAACTGCACCTGTGCAGTGACCAGTTTTGATAGAAGTTGAGGATCTCTGTTTTCTGATTGCTAACTCTGATCTTAACTGATAAGAGTTAAGCAATGGAATTTTTCTTTTTTTGAGACAGAGTCTTGCTCTGTCACCCAGGTTGGAGTGCAGTGGCACGATCTTGGCTCACTGCAGCCTCCATGTCCCGGGTTCAAGCGATTCTTCTGCCTCAGCCTCTAGAGTAGCTGGGACTACAGGTGCACGCCACCACTTCCGGCTAATGTTTGTAATTTTAGTAGAGACAGCTTCACTATGTTGGCCAGGCTGGTCCCAAACTCCTGACCTCAAGTGATTCACCCACCTCAGACTCCCAAAGCACTGGGATTACAGACATGAGCCACTGAGCTGGGCCAGCAATGGAATTTAGGAAAGAGAGATCCAACTCCTAAGGGGGCTGCCTCATTGTAATGCATCAGGAAATGCAAAGTAACAAGAAAGAGCAAAACATACAATTCCTTGCTTATTGTGATCCATGGTTAAAATGGAAGAAATAGACAAGTCAAGCTTAGATTCTGGCTGGCCTGACTACAGCCTCAGGACTCAGGATCGTCATGGAAAGAATGTGCTGGGGCAGATCCTGATGCTGGATCAAGTTCAGATGCTGGCCCACTGGAGATATAGCCACTAGCCTCAAAGCCATTTCCAAAGGGAAAGGTTATGCTGAAACCTGGACAGTGAAGAAGACTGGTGTAGTTCCTAAGAGAATGGGGAAAAATGAAGAGGGTGAAATAAAGGAGAAAGAGAAAGGATGTCAGGCATCTCATCCCAGCAGGGTGGAAATCTTTAAATGCCTATAAAGAAATGGAGTGAATAAAGCAGATGTTCATGGGCCAAAAAAAGCTCTTAATGCCACAGTCTTAGGATTTGGGATGGGAGCCCGTGCTGTTCCTCCAACAATGAAGAGTCTGCTTCATTCACCCTAGTTTGAAGAAATTAAGAAATCTGACCTCAGATCACCTGCCATGATGATCCCACAATCTAATCAGTACAAGGATTGACAAAAGGACCTGAGTTCCTTGAATGAATTCAGGGAGTTCACGTCAGAAGTCATTTCCAAAAGGGCAAAATCCCTTGATAAGGTGAGGGAACTCAGGCACAGAGAATGTTTAAAATTGTAGAAGGAGAGAGAGAGGCCGGGGCAATCATCCAAGACTGCCCAGACCTCCAGGTGAGCCCTCCCCTTCCCTTCCACATGCCATGACCTTAAGCACTGGAAAACACAGGTTTTCATCCAAAGTTTGCAGAGGAACAGAAACCATCTCATTTCATTTATAAGAGAGTTGAGAAAAACTCATTTACCCTATTGTCTTTGTGTAAATAGAGTTTGGACAGAGCTGCTCATGCTGAGGATGAGCTTTACATGGCAGGGGAAGGTAGAGGGTGACAAGAGATTCCATATAAACACACTACAGGAAAAGAAGCGAGTAGAGGAATCAATTCAGGTAGAAAACATAGCTCAAGAAAAAGAATTGTTTTATGCCATGGAAGAATTTAAGATAAATACTTTAATAAGGCAAAACCTCAAACTGCAAAGATAAAACAACAGAAACATGTGAAGAGAGATTGCAAAGCTAAGGAAAGGAACTGAGATCACAACACAATATCTGAACTGATAAACTGGAAAGAATTATAGTTGACAGTTGAGTTATAGACATACAGCAAAGACCTGCCGTGATCTCAGAGAATGCAGACGAAAAAAAATCAAAGATGCAGGAATTAGACAAAATAATATATGAGAGTCCTATAGGACAATTGGTACCTGTGAGGTAGAGAATCTAACAAATAGAATATGAAAGATATTTAATTATTATAAGAGGAAAAATTCCTAAAAGAATTGAATCTGCAGCTCAGAAGGCACAGTGTCCCAGGAAAAGTGACACAGAGTGACTGAGACACGGGTATTGCCTGATTAAAGTGCTTAACTTCAAGGATGAAGAAATAATTCTTCAGGCATACATTTAGATGTATACGCAAAGAGTTTGGGAAAATTTGACTAGCCTTGATCTTCTTCAAGGCATAAAGAAGTCAACAGGAGACCTTTGCATGGCTACAAAAGACTGAGGGCAAGAAGGTGTTACCTAAAAATATAATCTCTCCCCAAGGAGTTCTTCAAGAATAAAGGCAACAGGCAAAGTTTCTCAAATATGAAGCGACTTGGGGAGTGAAGCACTACTGAAAAAATTATTTGATCACAGCCATTCAAGGAATAAAATAAAATGACTGGTAGTTAGCAATGAACAAATTTAAATAGACTGGAAATGGTGGCTCACACCTGTAATCCCAGCACTTTGGGAGGCCGAAGCAGGCAGATCAGTTGAGGCCAGGAGTTCAAGACCAGCCTGGCCAACATGGTGAAACTCCGTCTGTACAAAAAACAAATACAAAAACTAGCCGAGTGTGGTGGTGCATGCCTGTAATCCCAGCTATTCAGGAAGATGAGGCACAAGAATCACTTGAACCTGGGAGGTGGAGGTTGCAGTGAGCTGAGACCATGCCACTGCATTCCAGCCTTAGTGACAGAGCGAGACTCTGTCTCAAAAAAAAATAAAGAATTAACACTAAACAGACATGAGGAATATGGTTACACTCCTTGGCAATTTACAAATAATAAAATAATTGGAGATAGGAGATGATAGAAGAGCAAGATGGGAGAAGAACTCATTTTCTTGCCTTTTTTAGCAAAAAATAAGTAAACACTGTCTAAAAGTGAAGACATGATGTGAGCAATAAGGATTACTGGAATACACTGGAGTGAACTAGTGATAAGGCACTTGATTATTGTCATGTGGAAATGCGGGCCAAGGTGATTCTGATGAGACACCATATTTAAAATCTTGGTTGATGATTCTAGATGACAGGGAGCCTCTAAAGGATTTTAGGCAGAGGAGTGACATATAAAGGTTGCATTTTTTTAAATTATTCCCCATGCCTGCTGTGATAAGAGCCTCCAGGATTCAAGGAGAATTTGAAGAGAACAAGTTGGTGGCAGGACAACCAGCGGGGAGCACTAGACCAGCTGTCCAGGTGAGAAGAGGAGGGCTATAGTGAGTCGGCTAGACTGTGTTGATCGGGGGTTAAGGAGAGAGAGGAGTCAAGGTGGACTCCCAGGTTTCAGCTTATGAGGCCAGGTGGCATTAGCAAATGACACAGAGAGCACAGAATGAGACAGATATATGACCAAGAAAATGTGATAAAATGTTAATAATGGAGGAATATGCACATACACACACACGTGGGGGCTAATATGAAACGTCAGAATCACAAAATGTTTCAAGAAAAAGAAAAAAAACCTCTTCTATATCCTTCACCCATATTCCCCAATTATTAATACTTTATCACATTTACTTGGTCATGTATCTGTCTATCATCAAGTCAACTTACTTTTTGTTGCATTTCAGTATCAGTTACCGTTATCAGTACACTTCACCCAAAACAATTCAAAATGCACACTGTTAACTAGAGTCAGTATTTGTTTTTATTATTTTGAAGTAAAATTTATACATAGTGAAATGCTTACATCTTTAACATACTATTTGAGGAGTTTTGACAAATATATAAACTCTTGTCAATATATAGAATATTCCACCACCCCAAAACATTTCCTAAAGTCTCTACCCATTACTGTCTCTACTCCACCTAGAAATGCAGAGAGGCACAGCCCTGTCTCTTGCACCCATAAGGACACTCACAGCATAGACTGGGCAAGGGCCAGTATCTCTGGACTGACTGCCCATCAGGGAGGGCTTAGGCCTCAGCCAGCTGCTGTAGCAATGAGAGAGTCCCATAGAGGGCAGACAGGGGCATCTTTGCTTCTAGATCCCAGGTTGACCTGGGGCTATCCAGCTCCATCCTCAGGCCACACTCCTCCAGCAGGCCATAGGTGA
Organism: Theropithecus gelada; assembly: GCF_003255815.1. Classification (NCBI taxonomy): domain Eukaryota; kingdom Metazoa; phylum Chordata; class Mammalia; order Primates; family Cercopithecidae; genus Theropithecus; species Theropithecus gelada. The sequence continues at coordinate 132,024,373 of NC_037676.1, forward strand.
TGGCCAAACCCTCACTCTGGAGTGGGGCAAGGAGCTCGGGTTTGAGGGTGAAGGGAATGCTCCAGGGGTATCTGAAGTTCGGCTCCAGGATGCTCCTTACCTAGAAGAAGGATGATCAGACTCTACAGACCAGCCTTTAAGATCAGGAAGAAAAGGCTTCTGCCCAGCATCCAGGGGCCATGCAGGATAACAGAAGGAGCAAGAGCTTTGGGATCCAGAGGACCAGAAGTAACATGCTCGTCATATCCTATGATCCGCAAATCAAGTTATGGGAAATCAGGGAGCATTGGTTCCACATCTATGAAATAGTGAAAATAAAACTCTCCTCATAGAATACTGGTGTTTTTATTTCTAAATGTATATGCACATATGTAAGAATACAGTAAATGCATATAAAGGTACGTATTTATATGTACATATACTTGGAGAGAGAAAAACAGAGAAATTAGCAAATCATAACAGTGTAACTAGAGCAGAAGTAATTAGCAAATGGTAACAGTGTGAGTAGAGCAGGAATATTATATCCCCTTAGTCCTCAAAGTCCTGTGCTCCCATATGGCTATTTTAGACCATTGGGGAATGCTGCAGAGATTGCCATGGAAGCTAAGACCCTCCTGAGGGAGGCTCATACCCACTGGACCAGGTGTCCAGAAGGACACTGCAGCTAGGGATTTCCCAGTGGCCACCGTTGGATAAGGACTCCCCTCCCAGCATAAACCTGTATCATCTCTCTTTCCTCAGAATCTTTCTTCTTACCTCTGGTTCCCTCACCCTCTTCCCTGAACTTCTGGCCCCTGGGAAGTTCTCACCAGTTCCTGTTGCTGAAGCAGGATCCTCATCTCCACAGAACAGGCCAGCAAATCGTGTTGGATGTCATTCAGCACTGAGGGTGGAGGACATGTGGGGAAAGACAGTAGTGAAGAATCCAGATTTTTCCTCCCACCATAAAGCAGGAGACTCCCTGAGAGAATAACTCCAAAGTAGAGGAATAAAACCCATTAGACTTAAAGGTCAAGCTCCCTGCCCTGGGAAGCCCTTCAGAATGGTCTCCAGGATGCTAAATAAGAGGGACCAGAGGATGGGATTCAGGGGCTGAAGGCTGGAATCACCCACCTCCAGTGATCTGTGGATAAACATAAACTGGTGACTTCCTAGGCCTTAAACTCATTCTGTATCATATGGCAGGTTATCACAGTGAGCCCTCTGACCTTAGAGAGAGCGGTGATGTAAGGACGAAAGATCATGGCATTCAAAGGGCTTTGGACACATGGCATCTAACACAGCTTTTTGGGGGTCTGGGGACCAAACTTATGATTCTCCCATTCTTCCCTTTAATTAATCTTACCCATTATGGCTTCAAGGAGATAAAGAATGGGGTCCTTTGGGTTAAACCATGCACGGTTTGAATCCTGTTGAAGTTTCTTTAGGATGGCACCACCAGGGCCATCCAAATGACCTGAGCTGTCCAATTCCAGCTATAGAAGACAGGTATTATTGTTAATAAATAATACTAATAACAGTAACATTATATAATTTTCCTGTGTCTACTGGTGATAACCAAGGGGTAGGGGTGAGGGTTCTCTACCTTCTACCGGGGTTTCCAAGCAGCCTCAGTAGTGGGGGTGGCACTTTCTGGCCCATTGTGCCCGGCGCCAGAGTCCCGAGCCTTTCTCATTCCCCTGGCATCTTGCTTATTCTTCCTCCCCCCTGTAACTTGGGAGTCATATCTCCTAACCAATCCCATTTACAGCTTACCAGACCTATGCAACTGTGGAGCCCCTCACCATGTCCATCAGGTCCTGTAGAGCCCCTCTGTCTCCGAGCATGGCCAGGATACTATAGAACACGACATCCTGAACATCCTTTGAGAGCTGAGCCAGTGTCTTTATTTTCTGGAAAACCTCCTCTTGTAGATGCTTGAAATCTGCTCTCAGGCATCATCAATGCCAACCAGAGAGTGGGGCAAGTATTTGATTAGAACATCCTTGAAATGATAGCCTGTTTGCATGAATATGAGCCAAACTCTTCTATCCCTTTCAGCTACTAACCAAAATTGTCTCTGCTAATGGCACACTTGAGCTCTGTGGATAGAGCTGTCATAGAAGCTAAAAAGATGGACAATCCAGCATTCTGAAAAGAGGAAATAGGATACTGGGAGCAGAGATTGAGATTTTGAAAAGACATCATCACTAATGGAAGATAATGACAAAGTGGTCATTTCTAGGACATGTCAGGAATACTGTAAAATCTAGCACTGGGCTTTAGAGGCGAAAATCTTAGGTGCTCTGGAATCAGTTTCCATATTGGTTAAATGGGATGCTATGAGGATTAAAAGAGTTTATGTAGGCCAAGCATGGTTGCTCACACTGTAATTCCAGCTCTTTGGGAGGCTGAGATGGGGGGATTGCTTGAGGCCAGGAGTTCAAGACCAGCCTGGCCAACATAGTGAGACCCCATCTCAAAAAGCAAGAGAGAGACAGAGTTTATGTATGTAAGGCACTTGGCACATATAGGCTGCCCTTATTATCAGGCAACTTTGCCAGTATCCTCAAAGTCTATGAAGAATTAACCATGGGGTGGATGTTGGGGGCCCTCTATTTCTCCCAGGAGGCATCAGGTGCCCTCAGGGTGATCTGCTTGGGATGACAGATCACTGGATTGGAAGCTCCAAAGAGGCAAGAATTTATGTCTGTTTGGTTCACAGCCATAACTTTCAAGTTCAGAATAATGCTTGTTGTCCAATAAGTCCTCAATAAACGTTTGTTTGTTTCATGAGCAAAGTGTAAATTTGGAAGTGGATCTAGATTTCTGACTTGCATGGAAACCACCAATTTAGGTGCTCAGATTTGCAGCTCCCACCCAGAAGCCCCAGGTTTCCCCTTAATAAATACTTACTTTGCCAGAAGGGTTCCTCTATTCTTCCTAGAAGGAGAATCAAGTCATCATCTCACTTCCTCATCCCCCCAAATTTGCTTTTCAGATGTTTTGGAGGGTTCTGCTCTCCTACCACCTCCTCCCTCTCACTTAACTTCTTCCTGCCCCCATCACCATTCATCCCTCCACGTTCTCAGCCTTTCTGGATCCTTTCCATTCCATATGACCAAGAGCCAGTCCCTAGGGCAGTGGTGGCAAAGGCAAGGCAGGAGCAATCTGCCCTACTTACCCCATGTGTGCAGGATGGGATCCCCACCACCACCTCCAGCAAACTCACACTCACCTACTGGGAGAATGCAAACTTGTTCATATTCTAAAAAGAGAAATGAAATTCCTCACCAAAGAGGCTCAAAGACTGGATTTCTCCAGTCTTCTGCCTTTCTTTCCCTGAACCCCTCTTCTCTATCTGTTCCAGCCCTTTTCCCAAGGGGCCAGACTCCAAGACCTTGGGTAATAGCACCAAAGGCAATCAGGTGAGTTTTTGTTGTGCAGATTGTCCTGGGAGGGGAGGGCCAGATTCCACTCACTTGGCAAATGCCCTCTCAAAAATTTCGGTTTCAGAAATAGCTCTGGAAAGAGAAAGAAAAGTGTTTACTCACCAAACGTTAGTCTACCCCTACTTTTCCTCTTCTACTTCTTTCCCTCTTGGTCTCACCTCTAACTCCTGTATCCTCCCCTTATTTCCCACATGTACCATCAGTTCAGTTGAAAAACTTCCCTAGAGAGATGGATCCCCAGGCAGCCTCTCTCCCCAACAGACTCACACCATTCCCAATGTTCAAAGGAGAAAGCCTGGTTTCCCTGTGGCCCCAGGGGACAGTGGCTCAGTCAGAGGAAGGGGTCAATTGCAGGAAATGGAGGAGCCTGATTGGGGGAAAGTTCTCTGTGGGTCTGTGTGGGCTGAGCCCAAGCAGGGCTCTTGTGGGAATTCAAAGGGGGTCAGGGATCAGCAGTGCCTCAGTTCTAGGCAAAAAAAACTGCCAGAGGAGGATGAGCGAGATGGTACAATAGAAGCCTACCTGGTTCATACACCCCACACAAACACCAAATTTTAACAACTGTCTGCACAAAGAAAAGCACGATCATAGAAGCAAAAATCAGGTGAGTAATCACAGTACCTGGTTTTAACTTCATATCTTTGGGCGAGGCATTGAAGAGGGTTGGAGAGATAGTATGAAATGATGGTAGCCACTCCTCACTCCTCGCAGCACAGGAGACTAGCCTCTGGGAAATTTTGTACTCTTGGGAGAGAGGGAGAGCACAGTGACTGGGTGAAAAACTTTACATTGAACTCAGTACTGCCTTGTCATAGCAGAGAGCAGAGCCAGGCTGGGCTCAATCAGTGCCAGTGCACAAAGGGAAAATTTGGATAAGACCCAGTCAAAGGGGAATTGCCCATTCCTTCTTTCAGAACTCAAGTTTCTTGGCAAGCCTCACAAATGCCAGCCAGAGTGCTCTGGAGTCCTAGGTAAACTTAAAGGTCAGTCTAGGACAGAAGGACTGCAATATTTAGGCAATTTCTAATGCTGAGCTGGGCTCAGAGCCAGAGGACTAGAGTGACATGTGACCTAAAGAGATACCAGCTGGGGTGACTAAAAAAAGGTGCTTGTGCTACCCCACTCCCAACCTCAGGCAGTGCAGCTCACAGCAATGAAAGTGTTTCATTCCTTTTGTTTAAGTGGAAGAGAGTGAAGAGTAGAGAGGATTCTGTCCCACATCTTGGATACCATCTCAGCAACAGTAGGATAGGAGACTAGGTAGAGTTGTGAGGCCCCCGTTCCAAGCCCTAGCTCCCGGACATCTCTAGACACCCCTGGGTGAAAAGGGAACCTACTGCCTTGAAGGGAAGAACACAGTCCTGGCAGAATTCATCATCTGCTTAATAAAGAACCACTGGGCCCTAAATAACCAGCAGCAGTACCCAGGTGGTATGTAGTGGGCCTTGGGCTCTGAGATGTACTGACCAAAGTTGTGACCCAGCATATTCCCAACTGTGGTGGCTATGGTGAAAGACTCCTTCTATTTGAGAAAAGCAGAGGGAAAAGTCAAGAGGAGGCTTTGCCTTGCATCTTAGGTACCAGTTCAGCCACAGTGGTGTAGTGCACCAAGCAGGCTCTTGGGGCCCTCAAGATCAGGTCTAGGGTCTTCAACAGCATTTCTGGACCTGCCCTGGGCCAGAGGAGAGCCCATTTCCCTAAAGGGTGAGACCCAGGCCAGACAGCATTTACCACGAGCTGACTGTTGAGCTCCTGGGCTGTCAGCAAACATGCAGTGGCCTGGCAGAACCCCTCATGGGCCAGTGGTAATGGTGACCACAGAGAGAGCTTCTCTACCTGTGAAAAGGGGAGGGGAGAGTGGGAAAAACTTTGTCTTGTGATTTGAGTGACAGCTTAGCAGTAGTAGAGTAGAACATAAGGTAAATTTATAAGATTTTTTACTTCAATCCCTAGCTCCCAAACAGCATCTCTGCACTTACCCAGGTCCTGGGAAAACTCAGTGCTCTGAAGGAAGTGAAAAAACCTCGCTGGTTTTGTCACCTGCTGATTGTAGAGCCCTAGGGCCTTGAGTGAACACAGGTGGCAGCCAAGTAGTGGTTACAGCAGGCCTTTGGTGAGACCCAGTTCTGTGCTGGCTTCAGGTCTAACCCAGTGCAGTGCCAGTGGTGGTGGCCACAGGGGTGCTTGCATCACCACACTCCCAATTCCAGGTGGCTCAGCAGAGAGAAAGAGAGACCCCATTTGTTTGGGGGAAAGTAAGGGGAAAAAACAAGAGTCTCTGTCTGGAATTCCAGGTAATTTTTCTGGATCTTATGCAAGACCACCAAAGCAGAACTTCTATGAGTCTAAAACAACCACAGAGATATTAAACAGGAAGTCCAAGTCCCTTTGAATACCTGGAAAGCCTTCTCAAGGACAGGCACAAACAAGCCCAGACTGAGAAGACTACAATAAATACCTAACTTGTCAATGCCTAGATACCAAAAAACACCTACAAGAATCAGGATTATCCAGGAAAACATGACCTCACCAATGAACTAAACAAGGCACCAGGGACAAATCCTGGGGAAAAAAAGAGACATGTGACCTTTCAGATAAAGAATTCAGAATAGTATTTTGAAGAAACTCAAAGAAATTCAAGATAGTATGAGAAGGAATTCAGAATTCTATCAGGTACATTTAAAAAAGAAATTGAAATAATTAAAAAGAATTAAGCAGAAATTCTGGAGTTGAAAAATGCAATTGACATACTGAAGAATGCAAGAGAGTCACTTAATAATAGACTTGACCAAGCATAAGGAAGTATTAGTGAGCTTGAAGACAGCCTATTTGAAAATATACAGTCAGAGGCACCAAAAGAAAAAAGAATAAAAAGCAATGAAGCACACACATATGATCTAGAAAATAGCCTCAGAAAAATGTGAAAGTTGTTGACTTTAAAGAGGACATAGAGAAAGAGATAGGGTAAGAAAGTTTATCCAAAGGAATAACATTAAGTAATTTCCCAAACCTATAGAAAGATATCAACATTCAAGTACAAGTAAGTTATAGAACACCATGCAGATTTAACCCAAAGCAGACTACCTCAATGCGTCTCATAGTCAAAGTCTCAAAGATCAAGGATAAAGAAAGGATCCTAAAGCAGCAAGGAAAAAGAAACAAATAGCATACAATGAAGCTGCAATATGTCTGGCAGCAGACTTTTCACTGGAAACCGTACAGGCCAGGAGAGAATGGCATGACATATTTAAATTGCTGAAGAAAAAATCTTTTATCCTAGAATAGTGTAACTGGCAAAAATATCCTCCAAGGATGAAGAGAAATAAAGACATCTCCAGACAAACAAAAGCTGAGTAATTTCATCAACACCAGACCTGTCTTATAAGAAATGTTAAAGGGAGTTCTTCAGTCTGAAAGAAAAGGACACTAATCAGCAAGAAGAAATCACCTAGAGATACAAAACTCACTGGTAATAGAAAGCACATGGAAAAACATAAACATTATAACACTACAATCGTGGCATGTAAACTACTCAAGCAGAAAGACTAAATGATGAATCAATCAAAAATAACAACTACAACAACTTTTCAAGACATAGTACAATAAGACATAAAGACAAACAACAAAAAGTTAGAAAGTGAGAAGGTAAAGTGTAAAATTTTTATTTTATTAGGTTTCTTTTTGCTTACTAGTTAATTTGCTTATGTAATCAATGTTAAGTTCTCATCAGTTTAAAATAATGGGTTATGAGACAGTATTTGCAACTCTGACAGTAACCCCAAATCAAAAATCTTACAATGGGTACACAAAACATAAAGCAGAAAATAAAACACCACCAGAGAAAATCACCTTCCCTGAAAGGAAGGCCAAAAAGAAGAAAAGAAGGCCACAAAACAAACAGAAAACAAATAACAAAATGGCAGGAGTAAATCCCTATTTATCAACAATAGCATTAATTGTAAATGGGCTAAACTCATCAATCAAAAGATGAAGAGTGGCTAAAAGGATTAAAAAAAAAAAAAAAAAAAAAAGATTCCATGATCTGTTGCCTACAAGAAACACACTTCACCTATAAAGATACACATAGACTGAAAATAAAGGGATGGAAAAAGATATTCTATGCTAAAGGAAACCAAAAAAAAAAGGCAGAAATAGCTATACTTATGTCAAACAAAATAGATTTCAAGACAAAAACTGTAAGAAGAGACAAAAAAGGTCATTATATAAAGATAAGGGGGTCAATCTAGCAACAGGATATAATGATAGTAAATATATATGCACTCAACACTGGAGTAACCAGATATATAAAGCAAATACTATTAGAGTTAAAGAGAGAGATATTATTAGAGCTAAAGAGAGAGAGAGCTAAAGAGAGATTCTTAGAGCTAAAGAGACAGTAATAGGCGAAGACCTCAACACCCTACTTTCAGCACTGAACAGATCTCCCAGAAAGAAACTCAAGAAAGAAACCTGAGACTTATTCTGCACTATAGAACAAATAGACCTAATAGATACTTACAGAACATTTCATCTAAAGGCTGCAGAATACACATTTTTTCTCCTCACCATATGGATAATTCTCAATGATACACCATGTTAGGTGATAAAACAAGTGTTAAAACATTCCAAAATATTGAAATAATATCAACCATCTTCTCTGACCACAATGGAATAAAACTAGAAATCAACAATAAGAGGAATTTTGGAAACTATACAAATACATGGAAATTAAACAATATGCTCCTGAATGACCAGTGGGTCAAGGAAAACATTAATAAGGAAATTGAAACATTTCTTGAAACAAAGGAGAATGGAAACACATCATACGAAAAGCTGTGGGACAAAGCAAAGCAGTACAAAGAGGCATATTTCTAGCTATAACTGGACAAATCAAAAAAGAAGAAAAATTTCATTAAAAACTACCTAATGATGCATCTTAAAGAACTAGAAAACAAGATCAAACCAAACCCAAAATTAGAAAAAAATAAATAATACAGATCAGAGTAGAAATAAATGAAATTAAAGTGAAGAAAACAATACAAAAGATCAATGAAACAAAAAGATCAATGAAACAAAAAGTTGGTTTTTTGAAAAGATATACAAAAATTGACAAAACTTTAGCCAGACCAATAAAAAAAAATGGAGAGAACGCAAATAAATAAAATCAGAGATGAGAAAGGAACACTACAACTGACACAGCAGAAATTTAAAGGGTCATTAGTGGCTACTATGAGCAACCATATGCAAATAAATTAGAAAATCTAGAGAAAAAGGATACATTCCTAGACATATAAAACCTACCAAGATTAAACCATGAACAAATTAAAAACCTGAACAGATCAGTACTGAGTAATGAGATTGAAGCTGTAATAAAAAGTCTCCCAGTAAAGAAAAGCCCAGGACCTGATGGATTCACTGCTGAATTCTACCAAACATTTAAAACGAAATATGAATACTAGCCTGACTCAAACTGTTCCAAAAAATAGAAGAGAGAATACTTCAAAACTCATTCTATGAGGCCAGTATTACCCAGATACCAAAACTAAATGAAGACACATCAAAAAAAAAGAAAAGGAAAAAAAACCCTATAGGCAATATCTCTGATGAATATTGATGCAAAAAGTTTCAACAAAATACTAGCAAACTGAATTCAATGAAACATTAACAAGGTCATTTACAGCCAGGTGTCATGGCTCATACCTGTAATCCCAGCATTTTGGGAGGCCAATGTGGGCAGATTACTTGAGCTCAGGAGTTTGAGACCAGCCTGGGCAACATGGTGAGACCATGTCTCTACAAAAAATACAAAAATTAGCCAGGCATGGTGACACAGGCCTGTAGCCCTAGTTACTTGGGGGCTGAGGTGGGAGGATCATTTGAGCATGTGAGGCAGACGTTGCAGCGAGCCATGTTCATGTCACCACACTGCAGCCTGAGCAACAAAGTAAAACCCTGTCTCAAAAAAAAGAAAAGATTCATCATGAGCAAGTAAGATTTATCCCAGGGATGCAAAGATGGTTCAACATACGCAAGTCAATCAGTGTGATACATTATATCAACAGAATGAAGTACAAAAACCATATGATCATTTCGATTGATGCTAAAAAGCTATTTCACAAAGTTTAACATCCCTTCATGATAAAAAACCCTTTAAAACCCAGGTATAGAAGAAAGATACCTCAACATGATAAAAGCCATATATGACAGAGCCACAGCTAGTTTCATACTGAGTGGGGAAAAACTGAAAGCCTTTCCTCTTAGATCTGGAACATGACAAGGAAGTTCACATTCATTATTGCTATTTAGCATAGTGCTGGAAATCTTAGCTGGAGCAATCAAACAAGAGAAAGAACTAAAGGGCATCCAAATTGGAAAGGAAGAAGTCAAATCATCCTTGTTCGCAGATGATATGATCTTATATTTGGAAAAACCTAAAGGCTCCACTAAAAAAACTATTAGAACTATTAGAACTCCACTAAAAAAACTATTAGAACTAAAAAACTATTAGAACTATTAGAACTAAAACTATTAGAACTGTATTCCTCAGTAAAGTTGAGGAATACAAAATCAACATACAAAAATCGGTAGCATTTCTATATGCCAACAGTAAACACTCTAAAAAAGAAATTTAAAAATTAATCTCATTGACAACAGGGATAAAATTAAACACCTAGGATTTAACTTAACCAAAGAAGTGAAAAGTCTCTACAATAAAAACTATAAAACACTGATGAAAGAAATTGAAGAAGACACGAAAAAAGTGAAAAGATATTCCATGTTCATGGATTGGGAGAATTACTATTGTTAAAATGTCCATACTCCCCAGAGCAATCTATAGATTCAATGCAATCCCTATCAAAACACCAATGACATTCTTCACAGTAAGAAAAAAAAATTCTAAAATTCATATGGAACCACAAAAGACCCAGAATAGCCAAAGCTATCCTCAGCAAAAAGAACAAAACCAGAAGAATCACATTACCTGGCTTCAAATTAAACTGCAGAGCTATAGTAACCAAAACAACATGGTACTGCCATAAAAGCAGACACAAAACCAATGGAACAAAATAGAGAACTTAAAAACAAATCTATGTACCTACAGTGAACTCATCTTTGACAAAGGTGCCAAGAACATACAATGGAGAAAGGACAGTCTTTTCAATAAATGTTGCTGGGAAAACTGGATATCCATATCCAGGAGAATGAAACTAGACCCCTATCTCTTACCATACACAAAAATCAAATCAAAATCATTTAAAGATTTAAATATAAGGCCTTAAACTATGAAACTACTAAAATAAAACATTAAGGAAACTCTTCAGGACAATGGTCTGGGCAAAGATTTCTTGAGTAAATAACCCACAAGCACTGGCAACAAAAGCAAAAGTAGACAAATGGGATCACATCAAGTTAAAAAGCTGCTTCACAGCAAAGGAAACAATTAACAAAGTGAAGACACAACCCGCAGAATCGGAGAAAATATTTGCAAACTACCCATCAGAGAAGGGATTAATAACCAGAATATTTAAGAAGCTCAAATGACTCCATATAACTAAATCTAATAATCTGATTGAAAATGGGCAAAAGATGTGAGTAGACATTTCTCAAAAGAAGACATACAAATAGCAAACAGACATATGAAAATGTGCTTACATCATTGATCATCTGAGAAATGCAAATCAAAACTACAATGAAATATCATCTCAGCCCTGTTAATATGGTTTATATCCAAAAGACAGGCAATAACACATGCTGGGGAGGATGCAGAGAAAAGGAGACTCTCATATGCTGTTGACAGGAATGTAAATTAGTACAACCACTTTGGAGAACAGTTTGGACCTTCCTCAATAAACAAAAACTAGAGTTACCATATGATCCAGCAATCTCACTGCTGGGTATATACACCAAAAGGCAGGCAATCAGTATACCAAAGAGAGATTTAAGAACAAACAAACCATGTTTGTTGCAACACTGTTCATAATAGTCAAGATTTGGAAACAAACTAAATGTCCATCAACAGATGAATGTATAAAGAAAATATCATCCATATACACAATGGTATACTATTCACCCATAAAATAAAGAATGAGATCCTATTATTTGTAAAAACATGAATGAAACTGGAGGTCATTATGTTAAGTGAAATAAGTCAGGAATAGAAAGACAAACATCTTATGTTTTCACTTACTTGTGGGATGTAAAAGTCAAAACAGTCAAACACATAGAGATAGAAGGATGCTACCTGAGACTGGGAAGGGTGGTGGGGGGTCTGGGGGAGAGGTAAGGATGGTTAATGGGCACTTTTAAAAAGCTAGAAAGAATGAATAATACCTAGCATTTGATAGCACAACAGGGTGACTACCGTCAAAATAATTTAATTGTACATTTTTTAAAAACTGGATTGCTTATAACATGAAGGATAAATGCCTCAGGAGATGAATACTCCATTTTCCATGATGTGATTACACATTGCATGCCTGTATCAAAATATCTTGTGTACCTTATAAATATATATACCTCCTGTGTACTCACAAAAATAAAAAAATAAAAAGACCAGGCTTTGGAACTCACCATCTTGAAAGGTTCTCTGTTCATCATCATCTGAGATGAGAATGGCTGAATGGAAAAGAACTTCCATTAGGAGAGTTGAGGTTATTCCTGCCTGAGTCTTTCCCACAGCCCCAACCTGGACCAGGGAATTCCTTGTATCAAAACCACTGGGATGCCTGTTAAATCTGGCCCCTGGCCTCACTCTGTGCCTTCTGAATCACTTTGAAGGGTGCCATAGAACCTGTATTTAAATAAGCAATTTAGGTAATCATTTTGCCATCCAACATTTGGAAATTACCTTGATAGAGTAAAGGAACTCAGCTCCCTTTGACCTTCACTAGGTAGGATTGCTTCCTGCTGCCCTTTTCTTACTGACCTGCCTTACTTACCACTCTCAATCTGACATCTTCTCGGATGATTTCACATTCCATGTAGAGAAATATGCTGAAGTCTGAAACTCACCTAACACTAAAGTGTAAGTGTTCAACAGGGGAAAGAGCCTATGAAGAAGACAAAAAGGTTGTATAAGGGTTGAAGAGTGTGAACTGAATGAAGTTAGAGGAAAAGCTAACCTCACAGCAGTGACTGCAAGTCGTGTTCTGACTACTAGTGGGGACAGTGGCGCTCCTCTATGTCAGACGTCTCATGTGTAAAATGGAAATGAGATCTTCTCTCCCTAGCTGATGCAAGGAATGGAGATACATGTCCAGCAATGTAACTGACACCAATTCATCTTCACCCTCTCCAGTTCATCAGGATCTTTCCCCTAGCCTGAGAACAGGCTCAAGTCTTCACCATCTCGTAAACTCCCTTTCCAAAGCTAAGTATCCTCCTTTAGTTATCTCCTCCTCCCACCTATTGTCTCCTCACAGCCAACTTCCTTCAAGAACCATCTACACACTGGTTCCTCACTTCCCTTCTTTGCATTCACACTTCAACTACTGTAGTTTATTCTCCAATGAATCTACCTGGATTCAGTCACCAATGAATACTGACTTGATTCTATCTGGATACTACCACATCATGTTTTGTGGGGTCTTCTTTTACCTGACCACATCATTCTTTGTTTGTTGTTGATGACGATGATATTTTGAAACTACAGCTCCTTTTCTTTTCCTTCTATGTTAAAATCATCTTATCATTCACCATGACCTTTGGTAGTGCCACCATCTCATGGTGCCCTCCGCAGGAGTCTCTGACCTTTCCCAAGAGTGGGAATCCCATTCTCACCCCTTCTCCTCATTAGAGAGCTGCTTTGGATATGGTCAGTCTTTCCAGAAGCCAGAGTCTACTAACTGAAAGATTGGAGAGAGTTCAGCCTCATTCTGTCTATGGCCACTGATGGGAGGTAACTGACATCAGGACATTCCCTTGACCATGTTGCAGTGAGGATACTATAGGCAGTAGAGTGTGAGAGTGTGTGCGAGAATGAGGAGCTGAGCTTGATCTGTATTTGAATGAGCTCTAGCTGGGACTCAGCATTTGGGAAGGGAGAGAACAAGGACTGTGAGAGCCGGTTGTGTTCCCAGCATTCACCATCACACCCAGGTATGCAACTGACACAGATGCTTCTGCCCACATGGAGTCAAAACCCAAAGTGTGTGTGGTCAGGAACTGTGCATTTTGAGGCTGATGAAGGAGGGAAAGATGTAGATAAAATTCAGGCTTATGTTCTTAGGGCATTGTGTGTGCAGTTTTGTTTGTGATTGTGATGTTGTTATCTCATAGGACCTTAATATGGGATTATGGGTAAGCTTGGGTAATTCTCTGTGACTGAAGAGTTGCTGAGGGTACTTAAGTGAATAAGGATGGTTAGGAGTAGGGTTGGAATTTGCCCAGTGCTAACAACACTCCAAGATGAACAAGTTGGATTATTTTGCATGTATGAGGCTGTCTCTGTATCTCCCAGTAGCAGCATTTCAGCCAGGCCATGCTTGGAGGTACCTCTGTGTGGTAAGATGGGTGTGTGCCCTGGACAGTAAGAAATGTGCATGCTTCTCCTTGGATAGGCAGAGCAGCAAAGATTGCATATTATGGCTATTTTCCTCTCGCTTCTCTCTCAGGAGAAGCAGACACCCCCCTCCACCGCCATCTGCCTTGCTGAGCTCTGCTTACTCCCACCTTTCTCCTTGATAACCAGCTGTTTTCTCTTATAAGCCATCACCATGCCCTTCTGCAGAGTCAGCGCCTTCTTCTTCACTCTGAGACTCTCTCCTTGGCCTTGACCCTGGGGAGAGAAACCAGACAATACAGTATTAAATGTATGTAATTTTAAAGGTCAGATGGCTCTAGAAAGCTCATGAGGAAAACCACCAGCATTCCCTGCTCTCATCCTCCCTACTGCTGACTTGTGATTTCCAATCACTGCTCTTTCTTCCTTGTTTCATCCTGTGCTCATCTTCCCATTTCTCAATTTCATGTTGATATTGCAATGTTTTTATTTCTTTCCAGATTTAACTATTTATTCTCTTTTTGATTATGATGAATTTGTTTTCCTTCTCTTTCCTCATTCCTTATTTCCCTTCTCCCATCTTCCTAAAATATTAATATCCCAATTTTTAAGGTAATATTCACTGTTTATACTTGGACAAAACTGCTTTTCACCACTCCCATCTTTCCTTTATCACCACATTCAGTTAATGTGATGTCCCTGTGCCTTCTCTGTTTCTTTACTCATTCTCTCCAGAGGAGATGGGGGACACATTTTTTTGAGCACTTGTGCGTCTAAAGACATTTTTATTGTACCTCTCACACGTGATTGCTATTTTGACTGGTCATACAATTCTTGGCTGGAATTCTCTGGAATATGACTTTATTTCCCTTTTAGAAATATTTATTGTTGTCTTTTTGAGGTAAGTGTTCTGAAAATTCACTCTTAAGTTTTATGGGGTAGATCTATGTTGACTCAAGAAACCATGCCTTCAGTGGACATTTTCATTCTGGAAACACATTCTTTGGGTCTCAGAACCTTCCTTGTATTTCCTCCTAAAAGATTTTCCACAATGCATTATGTCTTTGTTCTCCCCTTCTGGAACTCCTATTATTCAGGAGTAGTTAAATCTCCTTGACTGATCCTCAAGTTTTGTTTTGTTTTAATTGAGACAGTGTCTCATTCTGTTGCCCAGGCTGGAATGCAGTGGCACAATCATGGCTCACAACAGCTGCAACTTCCAGGCTCAAGCAATTCTCCCACCTCAGCCTCCCAAGTAACTGGAACTACAGGCATGCGCCACCACATCTGGCTAACTTTTTGTTTATATTTTATAGAGACAAGGTCTCACTATGTTGCCCAGGCTGGTTTTGAGCTCCTGAGCTCAACCAACCCACCTGCATGAGCCTCCCAAAGTGCTAGGATTACAGGCATGAGCCACTGTGCCTAGCCTCCACATTTTTTTAATGAATATTCTCCTGTCTTTTTGCTTACTTTTTCCTGGAAATTTCTTTGATTTTGCTTTTTGATTCTTCTATTTAAGTAAAAGAATAATAAATTTCTACTACTCTATTTTTAATTTCTAAGAGCTATAAATACCCTTTTTACAGAGCATTATCCTTTCATGAAAATAAAATATTATCTCTTTAACGGGATCAAGTATGTCTTACCTTCCTATGTTGTTTTTGTTTCCTCTAATTTCCTAATTTCAAAGTGTTTTTGTTTTGTGTTTTAGGCTTTCCTCAAGTGTCTGTGATTTTTTTCTGTTTCGCTAACGAGTGAAGCATGAAAGCTGGTAAGTGTGCCTAGGCAGGGCATGTTGAGTAGAGGTTTCACTTTGGGGCAACCAGGCAGGGATTAAACTATCTCTTTGGAGTCTCCAGTCGTTGGGGGTTTTTTAGTTATTTCTTCTGTACTGGTTAATTTTCCTAGGAAATAATTCTTCAATATCCTGCCTAGGCTGTGTGTTGTGGGGGTAGAAAGGGTAGAGACATGATGCCTGGAGCTGAATGGGGAAAGGGACTCAATGTTCCCACTCTCAATGAGGACTTGCACCTATTTCCCTTTTCCAATATGGCTTCTCACTCCCACCCTTCACTGTAACTAGTCTCCGTAAATCTAGAATCCACAGGGAATAAGTTTTCCACAAGATCTTCTGCCAGAGTGGGTGAGGGTAGGTGCCTGGCTACGCAGAGGTGGGAAGGGATTTGGGCTCTGAGTATTCCTTATAAAGATTCCCTGCAGTGATTATTACACATTGTATGCCTGTATCAAAATATCTCATGTACCCCATAAATGTATACATCTACTATATACCCACAAACATTTTTTAAAAAATTAAAAAGATTTCCAATCAATATTCTTACTTTCAGTCCCACCTATACCCTATCTTCAGAGATAGCTAGTGCCTCCGATTCCTGAACCGTTTGGGGATTCTTGTTTCTAGACTTCCTTCCCTGCTGCAGGTGGCGGTCCACTATTCCAGCTTTCCGGGGTCTGTTACCATTTGTCTAATTTTTAGCAGTAACTCACTGGCATTGGGAAAGTTAGTATGCATATCAGGTTTCTTCTTTAGTTTCTAAAGCTCTTAAGTAAGGACAAATTACACAGACATAGTGTAAAAGCACATTATAACACACACAAACTTTATATGTCCTTGACCCATACTTAATCTGAATATTTGATAAATGAATTTATTTATATTAAAAATATTATACTTGGTTATTGTGAATGACTTGTGTAAGTCACATGTTCTTGAAAATACTTTGATCTCACTCCTTGAAATATTTCTCATCAGGTTATCTTAGAGTTTAAAGTACTTTAACAACTGGGGTTTGGTGCTAGTGGTCCCACATCTCTTCCAGCCACAAAACTAGACTGTATATAATACAGAGATCACACACTTGAATTCTGCAGAATTTATCATTTACCCAAAGCAAAACACAATACTAAATAATTAAATATATTTCTGATTTTGTCAATACTGCATGACCCCATATAGTAAAACACTATAATGGAGGATATTAGAATATACTCTCAGATCAGAAGTCAGGATACACTGACAGGTAAGAAGTGGGAAATAATGACTCCATCCTTTGTAATCCCTGGAAACAGAGTCCAGAGCCCCCTAGGAAATGAAGCTTGGCTGCCAGGACGGGCTATATGTTTTGTATTTCAATCCCACTTCAGGACAACTTTATACCTTGCCATATGTAATCCAAAGAGAAATTTTCCCTAAAATATTCACACCACTGCTATTGTACAGCACAGTATTGTTGATCAGTTCAACAGCTTCTGTCACCACGTACAGGTTGTCACCTCTCCTCCGGCACTCCTTCAGAAATGATGGCTCTGGATCCAACAGTTTCCTGGGGATTTAAGGAAGGAGGAGAAGAGTCAGAGTGGGAAAGCAATGCCTTTTCAGGTTACCCTGGGGGCCCTTCTCCTCAAGACCTGAGAGGGGTGCAATGCCTTTGGACCCTGAAAGGTGAGCCCCCAGTGGGTGTTAGGGCAGCAGAAAGTTTTATCTGACATACAGAATGGAGGAGATCCCATTGATGGTGGTTCAGGTGTGAGAGTATATGTACCATATTGTTAAAGGCATCTGCATTTTGCTAAATTATACTGGTCCTGTTAAGGGGTAATTTATAGAATTTCAACACTAGGGTCTCTCAGAAAAAAAAAGGCTAGAAGCAGACAGGTCCAGATGATTGAGAACGGTCTTTAGGAAGTCCTGTTGTCAAAGCTGGGTATTCAAATCGAACATGTCCATTAGCACAATCAGGGTGGGCTGGAGAGCAGACAGATAAAGTGGGATGAAGCAGGGAAGACTCTGGATGATTTTATGACCTTTACAGATTTACTGTCCTTGGTGGGTGGATTGGTAGGGCTGACTTGATGATGTAGTTTCTGGGGATACATATGAATGGTTTGAAGTACTGAAGACAGATTTCATTTCTATTTCAGTTCTTTCTGAGGCTCAACCTTGATTCTACTCAAGGCACCCATGGAGTCAGTGTCCTAGATAACAGTCATGTGGAATATTGAGGGATTCTTAATTTGCCTTTCAGTAGAGGAGGTTACTGAGCACACAATATTAGGTTTTGTCATTGCTGTCTTCTTACCATATCCTTAGATGCTATGTTATGTGACATCTACTTATCTTCCAAGCTTCATGTTATATCTCCTTTATCCTGGTTGTCTAGGCTTCCAACTCACTGACCTTGCCACTTATCCTGAAAACACCAAGCTTGGTGTTTCACCCTTCATTAGAAGGGTAAGAGTAAGAGTTTTACTTTGGCAGAATCACCCTTCCCCCAAGCGCCATCACAACATGGATGGAGTTCCCCTGGGCCCGCAATCTCTTCAACGGGAAAAAAGAAAGCCAAAGTAGCTATCCAGCTTCAAAAAGCATTCCAAAGCACATCCTAGGAGGTCCAGCTCTGTCCCATGTCACAGAGAACATTGAGGGAATCGGCAGGACTGGACCACCTGGGTCACCTAGAAGCAAAGAAGTGGTCAAGGCTTCAGCAATCACTGCATGGATCTTGGCAGTGACACTGCATTCCTACTAGCAGTGGCACCCAATCAGAGAGACCAGCCAGCAGCTTGCCCGCCTGCAGACCCAAGCCAACCAAATTGTCTGGCCAGGAAGTATGGTAGGCAGTTTCTGTCTGGCTTGCATCCTTAGCCAGTGGTATAGCCTCACTGTGGAGGTCAGTCTCAGAGCCCAACCTAAGTTCCTTGTGGGACAGGAAAGCCAGCCAGCAATGCTGCCTAACTGTGGAGCACAGCCTCTGGCCCCAACGGACCAAGGATCCTCCACAACTCTGCCCAGCCTCAGGGCCCAGCCTAAGACTTTGCCCAAATAGGAAGGCCAGCCAGCAACCACACCTAACTGCAGAGCACAGCCTCTGCCCTGGCCTGAACAGGAAGTCCAAACCGTGATGCTTTCCAAGTTCAGAGCCCAGCCCCAGGCCCCGCTCAAGCAGGAAGTCAAGCTGGTGACTCTGCCTAACTGTGGAGCATAGTCTGTTACCCTGCCTCATGAAGGAGCCTGATCAAGAACCCAACACAGCCTTGAAGTTCTGCCTGCAACCACACCCAAATGTGGGGACACAGGCTACAAACCCAGCCAATCTGGGAGTTCAGTGACCATGACTGACCATGGAGCAAAGTGAGTAGCCCTACCTGGATCAAGTTCCCAGTCAGTGACCCAGCACAAACACACAGTGCAGCCTGTGCCTCTACCCACACATGGAGCCCAGCCTGTGGCCTGCCCAACTACAAAGCACAGCCTGAGACCACCACCAATTACAAAACCTAGTCTGTGGCTCCATCTGAACATGGCATTCAGCCAGCAGCACACCCAGTCAGGGAGCACTTCATGGGCCCCCACCCAACCAGGGGCAATTTCAGAGCCCAGCCTAAAGCCCTGCCCAATTATACACCCTAAATAACAGTACCACAAGGAGCACAGGCTGCAACAACATCTGACAAGAGGCGATTGTGGGGTCCAGCCAGTGGCCCCACTTGACCACAAAGCCAGTCAAAATCCCCACCCTATGAGGGAGCCCAGCCAGTAGCCCTGCCTGAATGCAGAGCCCAGCCAACAGTTCTTCCTGATCACAGAACCCAGCCAGTGATCCAGCCCAACCATGAGCACAGCCAGCAGTTCCACCTCAGAGTGTGGGCAGTGGCTGCACCAACTAGAGAGTGTGAATAGCAACCCACACTTACTCATGAACACTAACAGCCAGTCCATCTAGAACCAAAGGCTGGAATGACTGGTGAAGGTCTATCTCTACTGATATGAACTTGTTAAGGCTAGAAGAAGTGGCTGCTGCCTCAAAAGCACAAAAAGAAATGCAAGATACAAGGATTATGAGGTATCAGGAAAACGTTATACCACCAAAGGAAACTAATAAAATGCCAATGACTGACTCTAAAGAAATGGAGATCTATAAACAAACTGACAAAGAATTCAGAAGTTCAATGAACTACAAGAAAATACAGATAGATAATGAAACAAAATTAAGAAAATAATATTCAAAATTAGTTCCACAAAGAAATAGAAACCATTAAAAAATCCTACAGATAAAGAATACAGTAACTAAACTGAAAAAAAAATTAGGAAAGTTTCAACAGCAGATTCAATCAAGCAAAAGGAAGAATTAGTGGACTCAAAGACAATTTGAAAGTACCCAGTCAGAGGAATAAAAAGAAAACAGAATGCAGAGTGAAAAAATATATATGGCACTTATGGGATACCATCAAGTGAAACAAAATATAATATTCTCCAGAAACAAAAGAGAGTGAGAAAGAGATAAAAAGCCTATTTGTAGAAATAATGATAGCCAGGGGCAGTGGCTTACACCTATAATCCCAGCACTTTGGGAGACCAAGGTTGGAGGATCACTTGTGTCCAGGAGTTCACAACCAGCCTGAGCATAATATTGAGACCATGTCTCTCCAAAAAATAAAAATTTAAGCAAGTTGGTGGCACACACCTTGAGTAGCTAGGACCTGTAGTCCTAGCTACTCAAGAAGCTGAGGTGGGAGGATCACTTCAGCCCAGGAGGTAGAGGCTGCAGTGAACCAGGATCGTGCTATTGCACTCCAGCCTCAGTGACAGAGCAAGACCCTGTCACAAAAGAGAAGAGAAGAGAGGAGAGGAGAGGAGCAGAGAGGAGAGGAGAGGAGAGGAGGAAACTCCCAAATTTTGAGAGAGAAGGGGGCATCAAGATTTGTGACACTAAAAATGTCCCAAATAGGTTTAACCCAAAAGGGTCTACATCAAGACACAGTACAATTAAATTATCAAAAGTCAAAGATAAAGAGAAAATACCGAGCGTAACAAGAGAAAAGCTCATTACATACAGGGGAGTATCTATGAGACAATCAGCAAATTTCTTAGGAGAAACCTGGCTAGGAAAGGATGATATATTCAAGATACTGAAAGAAAAAAAAACTGCTGTCTTGTTCTGTTTTCTGTTGCTGTAAGAGAATATGACAGACTGGCTAAATTATATAAAACTGAAGTTTATTTGGCTCATGATTCTGGAGGCTGGGAAGCCTCAGAGCATGGCACCAGCATTTGGTGTTATGTCATCTCATAGAAGATGGTGAAAAGCAGAAGCAAACACACAAGACAAAGAGAATATAAGCGCTGAACTTCACCCTTTTGTCAAGAGCCCACTCCTGCAAAAACTACCCAACTCCCACGATAATGATATTAATCCATTCATGAGGGCAGAGCACCTTACAAGAAATGCAAAAGGGAATTCTTCAAGTTGAAATGAAAATATGTTAATTAACAACATAAAACACATGAATGTGTAAAATTCATCAGTAAAGGAAAATATATAATCAGAGTCAGAATTCTGTAATATTCTAAATGTGGTACATAAATGATTTTCAACTCTGGTATAAAAATGTTTTAAGTATATTAAAAATAACTACAATAATTTGTTTTTAGATATACAGTATAAAAATATGTAAATCATAATATCAATAACCTAAAATATCAATGAGGGGAAGAAGTAAAGGTATAATGCTTTTTATGCAATCAAAATTAAGCTGAAGGCCAGGCATGGTGGCTCATGTCTGTAATCTCAGCATTTTAGGAGTCCAAGGCAGGCAGATTACTTGAGGCCAGGAGTTCAAGACCAGCCTGGCTAATACGGCAAAACCCTGTCTCTAATAAAAATACAAAAAATTTGCCAGTTGTAGTGGCACATGCCCATAGTCCCACATACTTGGGAGGTTGAGGTATGAGAATTGCTTAAATCTAGGAGGCAGAGGTTGCAGTTAGCTGAGATTGTGCCACTGCATTCCAGCTTGAGCGACACAGTGAGACTGTCTCAAAAATGTCCCATATAGGTTGACCCCCCAAAAAAAATTAATCCCTCAAAATTAAGTTATCAGCATAAAATAGGATATTATAACTATAAGATATTTTATGTAAGCCTCATTGTAACTACAAAGGAAAAACCTGTAGTAGGTATGCAAAAGATTAAGAGAAAGGAATCAAGCATCCTACCACAAAAAGTAATCAAATCACAAAGGAAGATGGCAGGTGAGAAAAAAGGAAAGAAAAAAACTATAAAAGTCATAAAACAATTAAAATGACAATAGCAAGTAGTTACCTATCAATAATTATATTAAATGTAAACAGATTAAATTTTCCAAACTAAAGACAGAGTGGATAAATATATAAGAAAGCAAGATCCAATGACTTGCTGCCTAAAAGAGATTCGTGTTAGCTTTAAGGACACACAGGCTGAAAGGGAAGAGATGGAAAAAGAAATTCTAATGCAAAAGATGGCCAAAAAAGAACAAAGATGGCCATACTTACATAGACACACACACACACACACATACACACACACACACATATTATATATATATTTTTATATATACATATATGTCAGATAAAATGGACTTAAGTCAAAAACTGTAACAAGATAGAAGAATGTCATTATATAATGATACTACTATAAATATGCACCAAACATTAGAGCACATAAATATGTAAATCAAAAATTAACAAAATTAAAAGGAGAAATAAAGAGCAATACAAAATTAGTAAGAGACTTTAATACCCACTCTAATGGCCACATCACCCAGAAAAAAAAATCAATGCAAAAATATAAGACTTGAAAAAAATATTATAAACCAAATGAGCCTAACAGACATATACAGAACATTCCATCTAACAGCAGCAGAATACAAATTCTTCTCCAGAGCACATGGAACATTCTCCAAGATAGACCATATGTTAGGCCACAAAACAAGTCTTAACAAATTTAAGAAGACAGAAATTATTTCAAGTATCTTTTCCAATAACAATGGCACAAAACTAGAAATAACAAGGAATTTCAGAAAATTCACAAATATGTGGAAATTAAACTGAACAATCAGTGGGTCAAAGAAGAAATGAAAAGGGAATTCAAAAAATATCTTACACAAACAAAAATGAAAACACAACATACCAAAACTTATGGGATACAGCAAAAGCAGTTCTAAGAGGAAAGTTTATAAACACCCACATTAAGAAAATAGAAATAATTCAGATCAACAACCTAACTTTATACCTTAAAGAACTAGAAAAGAAGAACAGACTGGGCACAGTGGCTCACACCTGTAATCCCAGCACTTTGGGAGGCCAAGGCGGGCAGATCACGAGGTTAGGAGACCAAGACCATCCTGGCTAACACGATGAAACCCCATCTCTACTAAAAATACAAAAAAAAAAAAAATTAGCCAGGTGTGGTGGTGGGTGCCTGTAGTCCCAGCTACTTGGGAGGCTAAGGCAGGAGAATGGCGTGAACCCAGGAGGCGGAGCATGCAGTGAGTGAAGATCACACCACTGACCACTGCCCTCCAACCTAGGCAACAGAACAAGACTCTGTCTTAAAAAAAAAAAAAAAAAAAAAAGATTAGAGCAGAATAAATTAAATGGAAAATAGAAAAACTATAGAAAAGGTAATAAAACTGAGGGGTTTTTTGAAAAAAAATAAAAATTGACAAACCCTCAGCTAGACAAACCAAGAAAGAAGAACTCAAATAAATTTATAGTAAAAGGAGACATACAAATGATGCCACAGAAATAAAAAAGATCATGAGAGCCTATTATCAACAATTATATATCAACAAACTGGGGCATCTAAGAGAAATGGATAAATTCCTAGAAACATATGACGTATTGAGATTGACTCATGAAGAAACAGAAAATATAAACATATCATTAACAAGTAAGGTGATTGAATCAGTAATCAAAAAAGCTCCCAAAAAACATGCCCATGACCGAATGCCTTCACTGGTGAATTCTACTAGACATTTAAAGAAGATTACATCAATGCTGCTCAAACCAAAAAATTGAAGAGGAAAGAATAATTCAGATTCATTGTGCAAGGCCAGCATTACTCTAATATCAAAGCCAGATAAGGACATTACAACAAGAAAAGAAAATTACAGGCCAATATATCTGATAAACATAGATGCAAAAGTCCTTAACAAAATTTTAGCAAACCAAATTTAACAGCACATTAAAAGGATCATACACCATAATCAAGTGGAATTTATCCCCGGAATGAAAGGATGGTTCAACACATGCAAATCAATAAATACAATACAACATATTGACATAATCAAGGACAAAAACCATATGATCATCTCAGTAGATGTAGAAAAAGCATTTGGTGAAATTTATCATCCTGTCATGATAAAAACTCTCAGCAAATTAGATATAGAAGAAATGTACTTTAACATAATGAAGGCTATACATGGTCATAATAAAGTCCACAGCTAACATTATGCTCAATGTTGAAAAGCTTTTCCTTTAAAATAAGGAACAAAACAAGAATGTCCACCCTCACCACTTCTCTTCAGTATAGCACTGGAAATGCCAGCCAGTGAAATTAGGTAAAAATAAATAAATAAAAGGCACCTAAATAGGAAAGAAAGAAGTAAAATTGTCTCTTTACAGATGATATTATCTTATACATTGAAAATCCTAAAAACTTCATTTTAAAAATATTAGAACTAATAAATAAATGCAGTCAAGTTGCGGGATACAAAATCAACATTAAAAATCAGTTGTATTTCTATAAATTAACAATGAACTATCTTTAAAAATCAATTTATAGGCTGGACATGGTGGCTCTCACCTGTAATCCCAGCTCTTTGGGGGGCTGAGGCAGGTGGATCACCTGAGGTCAGGAGTTCGAGACCAGCCTGGCCAACATGGCAAAACCCCATCTCTACTGAAAATACAAAACATTAGCTGGGCATTGTGGCAGGCACCTGTAATCCCAGCTACTTGGGAGGCTGAGGCAGGAGAATTGCTTGAACCCGGGAGGCAGAGGTTGCAGTGAGTCAAGATCATGCCATTGCACTCCAGCCTGGGTGACAGAGTGAGACTCTGTCTAAAAAAAAAAAAAAAAATCCATTTATAATAGAATCAAAAATAATAAAATACTTGTGAATACATTTCACCAAGGAGGCGAAAGGTCTATATACTGAAAACTACAAAATTGATTAAAGAAGACAAAAATAAACAGCAAAATTTTTGTGCTCACGGATAAGAAGAATTCATATTATTAAAATGTCGTACTACTCAAAGCAATTTATAGATTCAATGCAATTCTTATCAAAATACCAACGACAATCTTCACAGAAATAGAAAAAATAATCCTAAAACTCTTATGGAAAGACCCAGAATAGCTAAAGCAATCTCAAGAAAAAACAAAGCTAGACACCCACTAGACACCCCATACTTCCTGATTTCAAAGTATATTACAAAGCTACAGAAGTTAAAACTTATGGCACTTGCATAAAATCAGACATATAAACTAGTGGAATCGAGTAGAGGGCCAAGAAATAAACTCATATGTGTATGATCAATTAATATTTGACAAGCGTGACAAGAATAGATAGTGGGATAAAGGATAGTGTCTTCAAAAAATGGTGTTGAGAAAACTGGATATTCACATGCAAAAGACTGAAACTGGGTCCTTACCTTATACACAAAGATCAACTCCAAGTAGATTAGAAACCTAAATATACGATACGGAACCTTAAAACATTTTTAGAAGAAAATACAGGGGAAAAGGTCCTCAAGATTGGTTATGGCAACAGTTTGTTTGATATGACACCAAAAGCACCAGCAGCTAAAAAAAAGAAAAGTGGTATTCAGCAAACTAAAAAGCTTCTGCACGGCAAAGGAAACAATCAACAGGGTGAAAATGCAACCTACAGAATGGTCAAAAATATTTGCAAACCTGATAAAGGGTTAATATCTAAAATATATAAAGAATTCATATAGCTAAATTGCAAAAACAAAAACAAAAATCTTGATTTAAAAAATGGGCAAAGGACCTAAATAGATATTTTCTCCAAAAAAAGACATACAAATAAGGTAACAGGCACATGAAATGGTGCTCAAAATTACTTATCAGGGACATACAAATCAAAACCACAATGAGACAAAACTTCGCATCTGGGTAGGATGGCTTTTAACAAAAAGATAAGTGTTGGCAAAGATGTGAATTAAAGGAAATCCTTGTATGCTATTAGTTGGAATGTAATTGATATAGCCATACGGAAAACAGTATGTTGGTTCTCCAAAAAACTAAAACTAGAACTACCATATGATCCAGCAATCCCATTTCTGGGTATACAGCCAATGAAAACTAAATCAGTAGCTCAAAGACACATCTGCACTTCTATGTTCATTGCAGCATTGTTCACAAAAACCAAGACACCAAAACAACCTAAGTGCCTGCCAGCAGATGAATGGAAAAAGAAATCATGGTATGTGTGTGCAATGGAATATTATTCAGCCATAAAAAAGGAAGAAACCCTGCTATTTGCAACAACATGGATAAACCTTGATGGCTTTATGCTAAATAAAAGTCAAACAGAGAAATACAAATACTGTATAATCTCACATATATGTGGAACCTGTAAATGTCAAACTTATAGAAACAAAATATAATGGTGGTTAGCAGGGGTTAGGAAGTCAGGGAAATGGGGGGACATTGGTCAAAAGGAACACAGACTAACAATACTGTATTGTATATTTGAAATTTGCTGAGAGTAGATATTAAATGTTCTCACCACAAAAAAAAAAAAACGATAACTAGGTGAAGTAATAAATATGTTAACTGCCTTTATTGTGGTCTTTTCACAATATATACATACATCAAATCATCACATTGTACACCTTAAATTCACACAATTTTATTTGTCAACTATATCTCAATAGAGCTGAAAAAAATAAAAATAAATCCCAAGACAGTAATGTACATGTTATTTAAATAAATAGTTTTAGAGTCTTTGTCTCACTTAAATTAATACTTTGTTAATTTATTTTTTATTGCTTATTTTCTTACTCCCTGCCCATCCCTTGTCTCCACTAAATGTAAGCTGCTTTATGACAGGTATTTACATCTGTCTTGTTTTCATTCTATCCCCAATGAATAACAGCACAGTAGTGGGTAGTTATTGCTCTAATAAGTATTTGTTAGGTAACTAATAGCTATTACTTGAGTAAAGGAAGGTATGAATACTTAAAAAGAGTAGCAAAATCTGGGATGTCATCATCTTGATTTTCATTCCTACAACAAGACATGCTAGATGTATTTTTGTGTTCAAGGATAGCACCCCCTGGGATACTGATGATCCATTCCCTTCCTCTCCCATGGCCTCACCTTTTTTGAAAGTCTTCCAGGTTTGGAGATGGGATGGTAACAATTTGAAACTCAAGGGAGCATCCATGGTCCACAGAGGCCTCCCCTGACACACTCACTTCTACACCAACATTCACACTCACATCAGCCTTATGCTTCTGGATCACAATGTCACTGAAGTGGAACGGTCCTGTCACAACAGTTTCTGGGAAAGAAAAGATGACCATAGGTTTAGCCAAGAATTCATTCAAGAATTCAAAGGTTTAGCCAAGAACAGCTGGTGAGCAGAATGAAATCACAAAGACCTATTTTGCCCCAACCCTCCCACTCATTTAAAACTCTGTTGAAAACTAACTAATCAACTGAATGTAAATTACTACAGACAGAAAATGTTTAAATGTTTAAAGGGGCACTGTGTGACAGAGATAAAATCTTCACCCTGAGAAATAGTGGTGTCAAATGTACAGTGTCCAGAAGACCCCTCGGATCATCCTTCCAGGCACACTGTCTCCTCTGCAGCAGGCACAGCACCCAGCCGCAGAGGGCAGCACACAGGGGCCGAAAATGTTTGGGATGTGGAGCCAGACAGACCTGGGTTTGGATAGCAGTTCTACCAGTTCCCAGGGACAAACTGTTTTTGGTTTGGTGGTTGTTGTTGTTTTGAGACAGAGTCTCACTCTGTCATCCAGGCTGGAGTGCATTGGTGCAGTCTCAGCTCACTGCAACCTCCACCTTCTGGGCTCAAGCAATTATTGAGTCTCAGCCTCCCAAGTATATGAGAGTACAAGAGTGCACCACCCTGTCTGGGTTTCGGCATGTTGACCAGACTGATCTCGAACTCCTGGCCTCAAGTGATCTGCCCACCTCAGTCTCCCAAAGTGCTGGCATTATAGGCATGAGCCACAGTGCCCAGCCCCCAGGTACATAACTTTGAACAGACAATTGTATAACCTTCTATTTACTCTTATGTAAAATGGGGATAATATCCTCATGAGCCCGATGCAAATATTAAATGACCTAATGAATGCCTACATCCAGATAATTAGTAGGATTCTCAATTTGTCTTTGTTTCTTGCCCCTTGTCTACAGGCAAGGCTAGTCCTGAGAGTTCCTTTCTAGGTGCTCAGTTATTTTTGGATGCTGGGCCATCTTTTTCTGACCACCCATGTTTTTCACCCCTCACCTCCTAGGCCTCTGGCTGACAATACCTGGGACTGAAGAACTTGGCTCCAGGATATCATTGAGGGAGAATCCAACTGGAACATAGTCAGATTGTCCCCAAATAGATGAACGAGAATCCTTCTTTCGTAATATAACAAACTGACGTAATTTGGTGGCACTCAGTAGGTATTTGACAGGTGTCAAGTCTTTGCTTCCAATCTCTTTGATCAAATTTTTGCTAATGCGTTCAAACATGGAGGGCATGTTGCTAGGAGGAGATGAAAGGAGAACATCAGTTGGGAAAGGAAGAAAATGGTTAAACTCTCACCAATTATTGATATTTCCCCTAAAGGAAAAGATCTACATATGAGATTAGCAGGTCTTAAAATAGTGACTAGATTCTAACTTTCTCAACTTTGAGTTCATTTTTTTGTTGTTTTTGAGACAGGGTTTTGCCATGTTGCCCAGACTGGTCTTGAACTCTTGGGCTTAAGTGATTCTCCCACCTCAGCCTACCTAGCATCTGGGATTATAGGCACACACCACCACAACTGGCTTCCAACTTTGGGCTTCTAAAGACAATTTGGGCTTCTGACAGAGGCACTGCTGTGAAATTCATTGCCCCTTATGGTTGGAGTAGGAAATCCTGGGTATCTCCTCACCTCTAACCCAGGGATACTCTAAATAACAAGAAGAAGGAAGGGCTCAATACTGTCATCAACTAAAGGGCCAGAGGGAAGGTGGGGTTTATGTTAAGATGATATGAGTAGTGGTAGAGAATATGTTGGTGTTTGCAGTTTTACAGAGAAAGCCACACTGAGAAGTGACAGTTGAACAATAATGTAGAGGAGGCAAGGTATAAACAATGAACATTATGTGGAGAAAAGAATTCCAGGTAGAGAAATCAGCAAGTGAAAAGATTTAGAAGCAATGCATGCCTGGAATATGTGAGGTGGAAAGGAAAGAAGATGAGGTCAGAAGAAACTGAAGGCAAGTTGGTGAAGGCCCCTGTTGGTCATTTTCATCACTCTCTTTTACTTGAAGTGAGATTAAAAGCCTTTGGAGGGATTTGAGCACACAAGTGACATATCTGATGCATCTTTTGCAGAGAGATGTCTGTAGTGGCTGGGTTGACATTAGCCTGCAGTAAGGGAGTTCAGGCAGAAGTGGGAAGTCTAGTAGGGCAGTTTTGCAATAATACAGGTAATCATTAATGACAGGGTAGGCCAGGGCATTGCACTCAAAGTAATGAGAAATGATCAGGTCCTAGTCTACACTGAAGGTAAAAACAACATATATGAAAAGGATGGTTTGTGGAGGATCGTTCCAAGATGGCCGAATAATGACAGTTCCAGTCTGCAACTCCCAGTGTGATCAATGCAGAAGACAGGTGATTTCTGCATTTCCAACTGAGGTACCTGGTTCATCTCGCTGGGACTGGTTGCATAGTAGGTGCAGTCCACGGAGGGTGAGCCCAAGCAGGGCAGGGTGTTGCCTCACCAGGGAAGTGCAAGGGGTTGGGGGATTTCCCTTTCCTAGACAAGGGAAGCCGTGACAGACTGTACCTGGAAAAATGGGACATTCCTGCCCTAATACTGCACTTTTCCAATGGTCTTAGCAAACAGCACACCAGGAGATTATATCCTGCGCCTGGCTTGGCAGGTCCCACGCCCACAGAGCCTTGCTCAGTGCTAGTGCAGCAGTCCAAGATTGAACTGCCAGCTAGCAGCCTGGGCTGGCAGAGGGGTGTCTGCCATTGCTGAGGCTTGAGTAGGTAAACAAAGCCACCAGGAAGTTCAAACTGGGTGGAGCCCACCGCAGCTCAACGAGGGCTGTCTGCCTCTGTAGACTCCACCTCTGTGGGCAGGGCATAGCTGAACAAAAGGGAGCAGAAACTTCTGCTGACTTAAACGTCCCTGACTGACAGCTCTGAACAGAGCAGTGGTTATCCCAGCACAGAGTTTGAGCTCTGAGGACAGACAGACTGCCTCCTCAAGTGAGTCCCTGACCCCCGTGTAGCCTAACTGGGAGACGTCTGCCAGTAGGGGCCGACTGACACCTTATACAGCCAGGTGCCCCTGTGAGACGAAGCTTCCAGAGGAAGGATCAGGCAGCAATATTTGCTGAGGCACTTTTCAAAAAAAAGACATACATGTGGCCAACAATCTTATTTAAAAAAAGCTCAACATCACTGATCATTAGAGAAATGCAAATCAAAACCACAATGAGATATCAACTGACACAAGTCTGAATGGCTATTAATAAAAGTCAAAAATAACAGATGCTGGCAAGGTTGTGGAGAAAAGGAATGTTTATACACTGTTGATGGGAATGTAAATCAGTTCAACCATTGTGAAAGACAATTTGGTGATTCCTCAAAGTCCTAAAGACAGAAACACCATCTGACCCAGCAAGCTCATTACTGGGTATATACCCAAAAGAATAGATACCATTTTATAATAAAGACACATGCTTGCGTATGTTCATTGCAGCACTATTCACAATAGCAAAGACATGGAATAAACCTAAATACCCATCAATTGTGGACTGGATAAAGAAAATGTGGTACATATACCCCATGGAATACTATGTAGCCAAAAAAAGAACAAGATCAAGGACAGCTCCCAGTGGAGCTAGCAGCCATTATCCTTAATAAACTAACACAGAAACAGAAAACCAAATAGCACTTGTTTTCACTTATAAGTGGGAGCTAAATGATGAGAACACATAGACTCATGGAGGGGACCAACGCACACTGGGGCCTACTGGAAGGTAGAGGATGGAGGGTGGGAGGAGGGAGAGGATCAGGAAAAATAACAAATGGGTACTAGGCTTAATACCTTGGTGACAAAATAATTTGTACAACAAACTCCCATGATACAAGTTTACCTATATAACAAACCTACACATGTACCCCTGAACTTAAAATAAAAGTATAGAAAAAGAAAATACATATATAATTTTAAAAAGAAAGAAAGAAAATGTAAGTCTCTAGTCCAGGAAGCCTATAAGGAAAACTATTTTTAAATTCTGCAATAAAATGTAATTTTGAATTTAAAAAAAAAAAAAAAAAAAAAAAAAAGACTATTCAGGAAAACATGACCTTACCAAATAGACTAAATAAGGCATCAGGGACCAATCCCAGAGAGACAGAGATATGTAATCATTCAAACAAAGAATTCAAAGTAGTGTTTTGAGGACACTCAAAAGAATTCAAGATAACACATAAAAGGAATTCAGAATTCTATCAGATACATTTTTTAAGGAAACTGAAATAATTAAAAAGAAGCAGAAATTCTGGAGTTGAAAAATACATTGACCTACAGGAGAATGCATCAGCATCTCTTAATAACAGAATTGATCAAACAGAAGGAAGAATTAATGATCTTGAAAACAGGCTATTTGAAAATATATAGTCAAAGGAGACAAAAGAAAAAACAACGAAGCATGCTACAAGATGTAGAAAATAGCCTCAAAAGGGCAAATCTAAGAGTTATTGGCCTTAAAGAGAAGATTGAGAAAGAGATAGGTGTAGAAAGTTTATGCAAAGGGAGAACTTCCCAAACTCAGAGTAAGATACCAATATTCAAGTACAAGGTACAAGAAGGTAACAGAACACCCAGCTAATTTAACCCAAAGAAGACTACCTCAGACATTTGATAATCAGACTCCCAAATATCAAGTATAAACTAAGAATCCTAAAGTAGCAAAAGAAAAGAAAACATAGCAAACAATAAAATTCCAATACATCTAGTATCAGACTTTTCACTGGAAACCTTACAGGCCAAGAGACAGTGGCATGACATATTTAATATGCTGAAGGGAAAAAAAACTTTTACCTTAGAGTAGTATATCTGGCAAAAAATATGCTTCAAGGATGAAGGAGAAATAAAGACCTTCCCAGAGAGACAAAAACCTAGAGAGTTCATCAACACCAAACCTGACTTACAAACAGGGAGTTGTTCGGTCTGAAAGAAAAGGATGTTAATGAGCAAGAAGAAATCATCTGAAGGTACAAAATTCAATGGTAGTAGGAAGCACACAGAAAAACACATAATATTGTAACACTGTAATTGTGGTATGTAAACTACTCTTATCTTAAGTAGAAAGGCCAAATGATAAACCAATCAGAAACAACTACAACTTTCAAGACATAGTACCATAGGACATAAAGAGAAAAAACAAACAGTTAAAAAGCAGAGAGATGAAGTTAAAGTGTAGAGTTTTTATTAGTTTTCTTTTTGTGTTTGTTTGTTTATGCAATCACTATTAAGTTGTCATCCATTTAAAATAATGAGTTATAAGATAGCATTTGCAAGCCTCATAGTAATTTCAAATCTAAAAACATACAATGAATAAGCAAAAAATGAAAAGCAAGAAATTAAAATATGCCATCAGTGAAAATTACCTTCACTAAAAGGAAGAGGAAAATGAAGAAGAAACAGAAGATCACAAAACAACCAGAAAACAAAAAATAAAATACCAAAAGTCCTCACTTATTAGTAATAACATTAAATGTAAATGAACTAAACTGTCCAATCTAAAGACATACAGTTATTGAATTAATTAAAAAACAAGAGCCAGTGATCTGTTACCTACAAGAAATACACTTCTCCTATAAAGATACACATGGAATAAAAACATAAGAATGGAAAATATATTTGTGACAATGGAAACCAAAAAAGAGCAGGAATAGCTATACTTATATCAGACAAAATAGAGTTAGATTCAGATTAGAGCTAAAGAGGTAGACCCCAATACAATAATAGCTAGAGACTTCAACACCTCGCTTTCAGCATTGGACAGATCTCCCAGACAGAAAATCAGCAAGGAAACATTGGACTCAATCTGTACTATAGAACAAATGAACCTAATAGGTATTTACAGAACATTTTATCCAATGGACGCAAAATACACGTTTTTTCTTCTCATCACATAGATCATTCTCAAGAGTGGACCATATTTTAGGTCACAGAACTAGTATTAAAACACTCAAAAAGTTGAAATAATATAATGTATCTTCTCTGAACACAATGGAATAAAACTAGAAATCAATAATAGGAATTTTAGAAATTATACAAACACATGGAAAGTAAACAATATACTCCTGAATGACTGATGGGCCAATGAAGAAATTGATGAGGAAATTGAATCATTTCTTGAAACAAATGATAATGCAAACATACCAAAACCCATGGATACAGCAAAAGCAGTACAAAGAGGGAAATTTATAGCTATAAGTGTCTACATCAAAAGAGAAGAAAAACTTCAAATAAATAACCTAATGATGCATTTTAAAGAACTAGAAAACCAAGAGCAGACCAAACCCAAAATTAGTAGAAAATAATAAACAATAATGATCGAACAGAAATAAAGTTAAAATGAAGAAAACAATATAAAAGATGAATGAAATGAAAGTTGCTATGTTGAAAAGATAAACAAAATAGACAAATCTTTAGGCAGACTAAGAAAAGAGAGAGAAGGCCCAAATAAATAAAAACATAGATGAAAAAGAAAACATTATACCTGATACTGCAGGAATTCAAAGGATTATTGGCGGCTACTATGAACAACTATATACCAATAAATTGGAAAATCTAGAGGAAATTGATAAATTCCTAGAAACATATAGCCTACCAAGATTGAACCTTGAAGAAATCCAAAACCTGAACATATCAATCACAGTTAATGAGAGCAAGGCCGTAATAAAAAGTCTCCCAGTAAATAAAAGCCTGGGACCCAATGAATTCAATGCTGAATTCTACCAAACATTTAAAGAAGAGCTAATACCAATCCTATTCAAACTATTTTTAAAAATAGACAAAGATGGAATACTTCCAAACTCATTTTATGAGGCCAATATTACCCGAATAAAAAACAGGACAAAGAAACTTCAAAAAAACTACAAGCCAATATCTCTGATGAATATTGATGGAAACATCCTCAACAAAATACTAGGAAACTAAATTTAACAATATATTAAAAACATCATTTATCATGACCAAGTGGGATTTATCCCAGAGATGCAAGGATGGTACAACATACACAAATCAATCAATGTGATACCTTATATCAACAGAACGAAGGACAAAAACCATGTGATCATTTCCATTAATGCTGAAAAACACTTGATAAAACTCAATATCCTTTGATGATAAAACCCCTCAAAAAAGTGGGTATAGAAGGAACATACCTCAACATAATAAAAAGTCATATATGACAGACTCATTAAATGGGGAGAAGAAAAAAATAAAGGGCATCCTAATTGGAAAGGAAGAAGTCAAATTGTCCTTGTTTGTAGATGATGTGGTCTTATATTTGGAACAACCTAAAGATTCCAAAAAAAAAAAACTATTAGAAGTTATAAATTCATTGGCCAGGTGCAGTGGCTCATGCCTGTAATCCCTGCACTTTGGGAGGCCAAGGTGGGTGGATCACAAAGTCAGGAGATCAAGACCATCCTGGCTAACACGGTGAAACCCTGTCTCTACTAAAAAGTACAAAAAATTAGCTGGGCGTGGTGCCTGGCGCCTGTAGTCCCAGTTACTTGGGAGGCTGAGGCAAGAGAATGGCGTGAACCCGGGAGGCAGAGCTTGGAGTGAGCCGAGATCACGCCACTGCACTCCAGCCTGGGTGACAGAGTGAGACTCCATCTCAAAAAAAAAAAAAAAAAAAAAAAATGAAGAAGTTATAAATTCATTAAAGTTACAGGATACAAAATCAACATCCAAAAATCAGTAGCACTTCTATATGCCAACAGCGAAGAATCGGAAAAGAAAATCAAGAAAGTTATCCCATTTACAAGAGCCACAAATAAAATTAAATTCCTAGGAATTAATTTAACTGAAGAAGTGAAAAATCTCTTCAATGAAAACTATAAAACATTGATGAAAGAAACTAAAGACAACACAAAAAAATGAAAAGATATTCCATGTTCATAGATTGGAAGAATCAACATTGTTAAAATGTCCATACTATCCAAAGCAATCTTCAGATTCTATGCAAATTCTATCAAAATACCAATGACATTCTTCACAGAAAGAGAAAAAACAATCCTAAAACGTATATGGAAACACAAAAGACCCAGAATAACCAAATCTATCCTAAGCAAAAAGAGCAAAACTCAAGGAATCATATTATCTGACATCAAATTATACTACAGAGCTACAGTAACCAAAACAGCATGGTACTGGCATGAAAACAAACACATAGACCAAAGAAAAATAATCAAGAATCCAGAAACAAATCCATACACCTACAGTAAGCTCATTTTTTACCAAGGTGCCAAGAACATACATTAGAGAAAGGACAGTCTCTTCAATAAATGGTGCTGGGAAAGCTGGATATTCATATGCAGAAGACTGAAACTACACCCCTCTCTCATCATGTACAAAAATAAAATCAAAATAGATTAAAGACTTCAATCTAAAGCCTCAAACTGTGAAACTACTACAGGAAAATATTGGGGAAACTCTCTAGGATATTGGTCTAGGCAAAAATTTCTTAAGTAATACACCATAAGCACAGGTAACCAAAGCAAAAATAGACAAATTGGATCTCATCAAGTTACAAAGCTTCCTTCCAGCAAAAGGAAAAATCAGCAACAGAAAAATACAACCCACAGAATGGGAGAAAATATTTGCAAACTGCCCATCTGAAAAGGGATTAATAACTAGAAAATATAAGGAGCCCACACAACTCTATAGGAAAAATATAACAATTGGATTAAAATATGGGCAAAAGAGTTGAATAAACATTTCTCAAAGGAATACATACAAATGAAAAACTCATATGAAAAGGTCCTCAACATTTTTAGTTATCAGAAAAATGTCAATCAAAATTACAATGAGATATAATCTCACCCATGTTAAAAATGGCAATCAAAACTACAATGAGATATAATCTCACCCCTGTTAAAATCTCACCCGTTAATAAAAAATGCTGGAGAGGAGGTGGAGAAAAGAGAACCTTGTACCCTGTTTGTGGGAATGTAAATTAGTACAGCCACTATGGAGAACAGTTTGGACCTTCCTTAAAAAGCTAAAAATAGAGCTGCCATACAACCCAGCAACCTCTCTACTGGGTATACACCCAAAAGAAAGAACAACAGTATATTGAAGAGATATCTGCACTCCCATGTTTGTTGCAGCACTGTTCACAATAGCCAAGATTGGGAAACAATGCAAGTGTCCATCAACAAATGAACAGTTAAGCAAAATGTGGTACATATACATAACAGAGTACTACTCAACCATAAAAAAGAATGAGATCGGCTGGGCGCGGTGGCTCATGCCTGTAATCCCAGCACTTTGGGAGGCTGAGGCAGGTGGATCACCTGAGGTCAGGAGTTCAAGACCAGCCTGACCAACATGGAGAAATCCCGTCTCTACTAAAAATACAAAATTAGCCGGATGTGGTGGCACATGCCTTTAATCCCAGCTACTCGGGAGGCTGAGGCAGGAGAATCACTTGAACCCAGGAAGTGGAGGTTGCAGTGAGCCAAGATCACGCTGTTGCACTCCAGCCTGGGCAACAAGAGCAAAACTCCATCTCAAAAAAAAAAAAAAAAAGAGAGATCCTGTCATTCGCAACAACATAGATGGGACTAGAGGTGATTAAGTAAATAAACCAGGCACAAAAAGACAAACTTTACATGTTCTCACTTATTTATGAGAGCTAAACATTAAGACAATTGAAGTTATGGAGATAGAGAGTCAAATGATGGTTACCAGAGGCTGGGAAGGGCATTAGGGGGTGGTAGGGAGGTAGGGATGGTTAATGAGTACCAAAAAAATAGTTAGACTGAATAAGATCTAGTATTTCTGAATAAGATCTAGTATTTGATAGCACAACGAGGTGACTATAGTCAATAATTGTACAGTTAAAAATAGCTAAAACAGTATAATTGTATTGCTACAATTAAGAGTATAATTGTATTGTTACAATTAAAACAAATAGGAATAGGATTTCCTAACTATAGGAATTCCATTTTTGAACATTCTAAATATGTTCAATAATGAAGAGAGTCAGAATTTTCAACAGTTCATGTAAAAGTCCTGATGTGACCATTTCAATTCTGTCTGATATGGGCCACATAAGAGCTCACTGGACAACAGAGAATAACAAGAACATAAGAAGCTTCTCCAAGAGTGGACGTATACAACAATGTATCAAAGATATATTCCTCAGCCTTACATGCTATCAGGAATTCTCCATTATTAAAAAGAACTTGGCCGGGCGCGGTGGCTCAAGCCTGTAATCCCAGCACTTTGGGAGGCCGAGACGGGCGGATCACGAGGTCAGGAGATCGAGACCATCCTGGCTAACATGGTGAAACCCCGTCTCTATTAAGAAATACAAAAAACTAGCCGGGCGAGGTGGCGGGCGTCTGTAGTCCCAGCTACTCAGGAGGCTGAGGCCGGAGAATGGCGTGAACCCGGGAGGCGGAGCTTGCAGTGAGCTGAGATCCGGCCACTGCACTCCAGCCCGGGCGACAGAGCGAGACTCCGTCTCAAAAAAAAAAAAAAAAAAAAAAAAAAAGAACTTAACTTCCTTTTCAGTCAAATTATGTAGGAAAAGAAAATTCTTTGACTCATTTCACAAACCCATCCTGAACATTTTTGTCGCTGATGATGGTACCTTTTCTTTTTCATCCCCGATCCCATTAGGACTTACCAGATTATATATCCTTTTGTCCTGTAGAGAAATAGCACAATTGGCTGGGCGCGGTGGCTCACGTCTGTAATCCCAGCACTTTAGGAGGCTGAAGCTGGTGGATCACAAGGTCAGGAGTTCAAGATCAGCCTGGCCAAGATGGTGAAACCCCGTCTCTACTGAAAATGCAAAAATTAGCCAGGAGTGGTGGCAGGCACCTGTAATACCAGTTACTTGGGAGGCTGAGGCAGAGAACTGCTTGAACCCAGGAGGCAGAGGTTGCAGTTAGCTGAGATCCCACCACTGCCCTCCAGCCTGGGTGACTCCGTCTCAAAAGAAAAAAAAAGAGAGAAAGAGAAATAGCACAATTGAGTGGGGCCCCTTCCAGTCTTCAGATCTCCTGCAGTCAAGCAGAAATTGTCAGACAAATTCCAGGACCAGGTCAATGTGATTCTGCTCACTGTTCTCTTCTCAACAACGGGTCCCTGATTCAATTTCCAGTCCTGGAAAAATAAGCACAGGGAGGGCCCTCTTCATTTCCAGAAGAGTAAGTCTGGAACCAGTTCTGGATCACAGAACCTTAGCTCTCAAGTCCTTCTCAGCCAAAAATCTGTGGAACAAAATCAAGTAGCATCTAATTATGTATCTCCTGAATCAGAATTTAAAAGGCTTCTTCAGCGTCACACCCATTTCCTTTCACATACAGAACTAGCTGAGCAAGTCTTTGATTCATGGATTCCCAGCAACTGTAGCTGTAACAACTTCTTTGGCTCGCGTTCCTCTGGCATATGTGTTGAATTTAGAATTCAATCATTGGACACCAGGAAAGGCAACTTCAACAGGAGGGACAGGCACCAGTGCCAGGGCCCTGGGAAGTACGTCTGAACTGCCTACATGTGGAGCTCTGTACAACAGGAATTACTGTGCTTAATGCTTCCTCTGTATTAAGTACCATGCATGTATTATCTAAATCCATTCTTGCAACAATCTTTATTTTAAAGATAAATAAAAAGGGGATTTGTGAAAAGAATTAAAAACTTGCCTGAAACCCATGTTCTTTCCAATTATTCCCTATGTGTTTCAAGATGAAGTAAAGTGCCTATAGGAGGAGAAACTGTATAAACAGGATTGCTATACCTTTAAGTTTTGAGTAACTTCCTGGAACTGACACTCAATACAACAACATTCCTTTCAGCTGACAGTATTCCACAATGCATTTACTTTACTTTTGTTTTCTTTTAATATTCAAAAAAGTCTTATGCCTTGCCTTTCCACTATAAGAACCTGATATGCACTTCACTTAGGACAAAGCTCAGACTGTACTTTCTGCATATCACCAGCAGACACAATGTACCAAATTAACTTTCACATTCTATAATTTTCATTGCAAAAACTATAGACATACATAACCCTTTTGTGTACCAACATTCTACAGGCCCCAACCTGCTATTGGGTAATTCAGAAGTCGGAGGAAAGTAATTTAGCTGTTTGGGAACAGTTATGTGAGTCACATCAACTTACATAACCGATAAAGAAAAGCTCTCTAAAAGAAAGTGATATTTATTCAAGAATGAGCATTGCAATGGGAATATGCATGCCATCACAAACTATGTGTGTATTCAGAGAAGGGTGAATACACTGTAAGGGAAGAAAAAAGTTGTAAAGAGAAAAATAAGAAGGATTGCACAATTGTTTTGAATCGATTATCTTTGGTTACAAGGATCAGTAACAAAGGTGGCACCAGTCCAAGGTTAGACAGGCAGTTGGTGGGCAGATGTCCTGGCAGAAGTATTTTTTGTTTAAGGTTGCAGTAGCCTTTGTGCAAAGCTTTGGATTTTGGTTTTGTTTTGTCTTTAATTTTTATGGGTTCATAGATTTATATACTTATTTATGGTATATAGGGGATATTTTAAGACAGGCATACAATGTATAATAATCACACCAGGGTAAATGAGGTATCCATCATCTAAGACTTTTTGTTTGTTTGTTTACAATATAATTATACTCTTTTAGTTATTTTTAAGTGTACAATTAAATTATTATTGACTATCATCACCCTGTTGTGTTATCAGATATTAGATCTTATTCATTCTAAATTTTTTTGTACTCATTAACCATTCCCCCTACCCCTGCACACCCACCTCATTACACTTCCCAGCCTCTGATAACCATCCTTTTATTCTCTATCTCCATAAGTTCAATTGTTTTAATTTTTAGCTTTCACAAATAAGAGAGAACATGTAAAGTTTGTCTTTCTGTGCTTGGCTTATTTCACTTAACATAATGACCTCCAGTTCCATCCATGCTGCTGCAAATGACAGGATCTCATTCTTTTAGTTGTAGAGTCAGGGTTTTACCATGTTGCCCAGGCTGATCTCAAACTTCCAGGCTCAAGTGATCTACCTGCCTCAGTCTTTCAAAGTACTAGGATTGCAGGCATAAGCCTCCACACCCAGATTAAAGTTTTTTAAAAATACAAATACTTTACAGTGCTGCCAGTAATACAGTAAAACCAGAACTCATATAAATATTGGTAGGAACATAAGCTGTACGATATTTCTAAGCTTGTAGTAGTAGGTATTAAAATCATTTTTTGACATTCTTGTTCTTTGAATCAGTAATTTTGCACATACAAATATGTCTTAAGATAATCCAAAAGGTAAGCAAATATTTAGGTATAGATACTTATTATGGCATTATTATGATACTAAAGAACTGAGGGTACCTAAATTACTAACATTATGGAAATTAAGTTGGAGCAATAACCTAAGTTTTATTCTGCATCCTGGAAACCCTCCCAAGAGCAGAGTGGGGAAGGAGTCCTTGTCCTCTCCCTTCCCAAATGCTGAGTCCCAGCTGGAGATCATCCTGGTTCATCTGGGGTTCAGCTCTTCTGAGACAAGGGAATGCCCTCACCCCATCACTCACTCTCACACTCTGCTGCCTGTATCTACAACATCACTATATCTGGTCAGGACGCTACATTTAAAATAGGCCCTTCTGGTGATCATTCTGCCCTCTAACACTGGAGAACTGCCTTTGTAAGGCAGCGTCCTGGTGTCAGTTACCACCTATTGGTGGCCATAAACAGAAAAAGGCTAAACCCTCTAAACTTGTGCACTTAGCAGACTCTGCTTCTACAAAGACCAACCATATTCAAAGCAGCTCTCTAATGAGGACTAGGCATGAGAATCGGATTCACCCTTTAGAGAGAGGTCAGAGACTCCTGCCGAGGGCACCAGGAAATAGTGGTGCTCTTCAAGATCATGGTGAACCATACGGTGATTTTAATTTAGAGAGAGAAAGAAAAGAAACTCCATTTTCAAAAATAGCATATTTCATATGTGTTGACAAGCGGGAAGTGAATGAAATCAGGTTAACTTGGTAGCAGAGCCTGCAAGTCACGACATGACCACTAGGAGGCGAGCGAGGCATCTCTGAACACAATCTGGGCCTAGGGGACAAGGAAAACGAACCTGGATTGTGCCAGTGAAGGAAACACTGGCCGGACACCAAGGACTTAACCCTCACAGCAAGTCAAGAAGGAAAATAATGTGCGGAAATGTTCAATAATTTCCAATAGCCTCTGCTGTGTAACTTCAGAGGAAATTGGAATCCCTCTTTAAGTATCAGCTGTTGGGAAAACATAATTAAAAACGAAATATTCTTCCAACCCAGAAAACCTGTGTCCATAGGTAGTAGAAAAAGAAAACACTTTTTTTAATTGAGTAAACATTAAACCACAAGCAATCCACTAAGAGACTGCAAAGACAAGGATAAAATTGTATTCTTTATATATACAAGCAGGTATCACCAATTACATACTTGTTTTCAAGATAAGCAACAACTAGTCCCCAAGTATGAGGATCTGACAGCACCACCTGTCAGACACGGCGCATCCCAGATTCACCTGGTAATTGGTGTGACCACCTGTTAGCAAATTGGCTTTATCCAGAGAAAAAACAAATCTCTAATATCTTTATGACAGGAGGGAATTTTGCAATGTGAAGTAAGACACACCCCCTCCCCACCGCACCCAGTTCGGGTCCTGTCTTCCCACAGAAAATAGAAGATAGGGTTGTTTCCATTTGAAAGACAGGTTCTCAGATCCTTGAGAAAGACATTCCTGAGTCATCAAGCTGATAAATAACCTACCTAGTTTTCAAAAAGATTTATATATGTTTTTTTTTTTTTTTTTTCTGAGACAGGATCTCACTTTGTCACCTAGGCTGGATTGCAGTGGTGCAATCACAGTTCACTGCAGTCACTAACTCTCAGGCAAAAGCGATCCTCCCGTCTCAGCCTCCCAGATAGCCAGAACTGCAGGTACACAACACCACACCTGGTTAATTTTTGTATTATTTGTAGAGACAGTGTTTCACTGTGTTGCCCAGGCTGGTTTTGAAGTCCTGAGTTCAAGCGATTCACCCGCCTCAGTCTCCCAAAGTGCTGTGATTACAGGCGTGAGCCACCACGCCTTATCTATACATTTCAAAGAGAAGAGAAAGTACTTACAAGTTTTCTAAATTTAAGAAAAAGGAGGCCAGGAAACCCTCTTCCGTTATGTTCAACTGGGAAAATTAGCCTTATTTTTAATTTCTATTTGTCCTTACACAGCCTTCTCTCGCAAATAATGGAAACGAGACCTTCTCTCCTTGGCTGACACAAGGAATGGAGTTGCATGTCCCGCAATGCAACTGATACCGATTTATCTTCACCTTATCCAGTTCAACAGGATCTTTCCCCTCACCTGACAACACGCTCAGGTCTCTGCTATAAACCATCTTCTCCAAGTGCCCCCCCACCCCATTAGTTGTCACCTCCTCCCACCCATTGTCCCCTCACAGCCAACATGTTTCAACAGTCATTTACACACTGGGTTGCCACTTCCTCCCCTGGCATTACCATACACCTCAACCACTGCAGGCCACCCTCCGGTGAATTTACTCATAAGCCACTAACAAACACGGCTTGATCACTCCATCATAGGAACTCTCTTCTCCCTGGATACCAAGACACCACGGTCTGTGGGGTCTCTTTTTATTGGATTCTATCCTTTCCCTTTCAAAGGCTCTTTTCCCCTCCTGAACACTTAACTTTCAGTCTTATGCTATCCTCAGACATCAATACATTTCTCTCCATAGATTTGAAATCACCCAAGAAGATGGCGGGCTTGGGAGTGGAGGAAGGAAGGAGTCCCCATGACAGCAAGACCAAGGGCAACAGGAGGACAAGCCTGCATGACAAGGGAGGGAGAAAGCCAATCTTCTTTACCTTACAAAGGCAGTTCTCCAGTGTTAGAGGGCAGAATGATCACCAGAAGGGCCTATTTTAAATGTAGGTTCCGGCTGGGCATAGTGGCTCACACCTATAATCCCAGCAATTTGGGAGGCCAAGGCAGGTGGATCACTTGAGGTCAGGAGTTCAAGACCAGCCTGGCCAACATGGTGAAACCCCATTGCTACTAAAAAAAATACAATAATTAGGCCGGGCGCGGTGGCTCAAGCCTGTAATCCCAGCACTTTGGGAGGCCGAGGCGGGTGGATCACGAGGTCAGGAGATCGAGACTATCCTGGCTAACATGGTGAAACCCCGTCTCTACTAAAAATACAAAAAACTAGCCGGGCGTGGTGGCGGGCGCCTGTAGTCCCAGCTACTTGGAGGCTGAGGCGGGAGAATGGCATGAACCCGGGAGGTGGAGCTTGCAGTGAGCCGAGATCGCGCCACCGCACTCCAGCCTGGGCGACAGAGCAAGACTCCGTCTCAAAAAAAAAAAAAAAAAAAAAAAAATACAATAATTAGCCTGGTGTGGTGGCACATGCCTATAATCCCAGCTACTTGAGAGGCTGAGGCAGGGGAATCGTTTGAACCTGGGAGGCGGAGGTTGCAGTGAGCCAAGGTCACGCCACTACACTCCAGCCTGGGTGACAAAGCAAGACTCCATCAAAATAAAATTAAAATAAAATAAAATAAAATAAAATATGCAGGTTGCAAGGCCTTCTTTCAGAGAGCCTGATTCAGAAGATACAGTGAGGTCAGAGATCAATTTAACAATCGTTCCAGATGACTCTAATGCCAGGGGTGGGGAGCCAGGCCACACTGAGAAAAGCTGCCACACCTGGTCTGACAGAGGCAGCCAGGGAGGCTGCAGCGCAGAGCCCATGAAAGACTAAGCAGCAATGACCTCAGCATCCTTTGGCTTTCCTAACTAGGTGGCTCCTTCTTCCAGCCAGTCTTTTCATCTCAGATGACAATAAGCATAAAATCTTTTAAGTAGGGGAGTTTCAGAGCTGGGCAGGTCGTCTGTCTGGACCCTGGGCCCTGCTGAGCCCTGACCCCCTGCTGATATCGCTTGGCTATTTGTCCCCTCCAAATCTCATGTTGAAATGTGATTCCTTATGTTGGAGGTGGAGCCTGGTGGGAGGTAATTGTATCGTTGGGGCCCCGGGGAACCAGAGGGGGGTGGATCTCTCACAAATGGGTTAGTTCCACTCCCTTGGTGATAAATGAGTTCTCGCTTAGTTAGATCATTCAAAATCTGGTTGTTTAAAACAGTCTGGGACCTCTCCCTTCTATTAATATCTCTCTCTCTTGCTCCTGCTCTTGCCATGTGACCTACTGGCTTCCCTTCACCTTCCGTTATAATTGGAAACTTCCTGAGGCCTTCACCAGAAGCAAATGCTGCAGGCTGGGTACAGCCTGCAGAACCATGAGCCAATTAAACCTCTTTTTGAAAAAATAAATTACCCAGTCTCAAGCATTTCTTTATAGCAATGCAAGAATAGCCTAATAAAGGCCTCAACACCATTTCAGAAGTCATCCGAGAGCCCCTCCCATTAGAGGCCCAGAGGCCTAGG
Source organism: Theropithecus gelada (assembly GCF_003255815.1). NCBI lineage: Eukaryota > Metazoa > Chordata > Mammalia > Primates > Cercopithecidae > Theropithecus > Theropithecus gelada. Next base: position 132,069,149 of record NC_037676.1, read on the forward strand.
AAGAAATAATGGTTTCATAGACCAGGCCCAGGGTCCCGCAGCCCTGCACATTCTCAGGACACGGCTTCCCTCATCCTTGCCACTCCAGCTCCTTCCTTGGCACAAAGGGGCCCAGGTACAGCTTGGGCCACCAGTCCTGAGGGCACAAGCCTTAAGCCTTGGTGGCTTCCACATGGTGTTAAGTCTGCAGATGCTCCAAATGCAAGTGTGAAGAAGGCTTGACAGCTTCCACCTAGATTTCAGAGGATGTATGGAAAAGCCTGGGTACCCAGGAAGAAATCTGCCACAGGGGCAGAGCCCCCCAAAGAGAAATTCTACTAGAGTGTTGCCAAGGGGAAATGTGGCTTTGGAGCCCACACACAGAGTTGCTACCAGGGCACTGCCTAGTAGAGCTGTGGGAAGCGAGCTACTGCCTCCAGACCCCAGAATGGTAGCTTCATGCAGCTTATGCCCTCTGCCTGGAAAAGCTGCAAGCACTCAACTCCAACCCATGAAAGCAGACGTGAGGGCTGCCCAAGACTTTGGGATCCCATCCCTTGTACCAGAATGCAGCACATGGAGTCAAGAATTATGTTGGAGCTTTAATATGTAATGCCTTCCCGGCCGGGCGCGGTGGCTCAAGCCTGTAATCCCAGCACTTTGGGAGGCCGAGGCGGGTGGATCACGAGGTCAGGAGATCGAGACCATCCTGGCTAACATGGTGAAACCCCGTCTCTACTAAAAAAAATACAAAAAACTAGCCGGGCGTGGTGGCGGGCGCCTGTAGTCCCAGCTACTCGGAGGCTGAGGCGGGAGAATGGCGTGAACCCGGGAGGTGGAGCTTGCAGTGAGCCGAGATCGCGCCACCGCACTCCAGCCTGGGCGACAGAGCGAGACTCCGTCTCAAAAAAAAAAAAAAAAGAAAGAAAGAAAGAAATATGTAATGCCTTCCCTGCTGGGTTTCAGACCTGTATGGGGCCTATTACTCCTTTATTTTGGTCAATTTCTCTCTTTTGGAATGGGAATGTATACTCGATGCCTGTACGCCCATTGTGTCTTGGGAGTCAGTAACTTGTTTTTGATCTCACAGGTTCCTAGGCAGAAGGAGCTCATCTCCAGATGAGACTTTGGACTTTGAGACATGGGACTTTTGAGTTGATCCTGGAATGAGTTAAGGCTTTGGGGGACTACTGTGAAGGTATGAATATATATTGAAATGTGAGAAGGACCTGAGATTTGTGGGACCAGGAGTGAAATGATATGGTTTGGATGTTAGTACCCTCCAAATCTTGTGTTGAAATGTGATTCCCAGAGTTGGAGGTGGGACCTGGTGGGAGGCGACTTGCCCATGGGGGCGGATCTCTCACAAATGGTTTAGTTCTATCCCCTTGGTGATAAGTGAGCTCTTGTTCAGTTAGCTCACATGAGATCTGGTTGTTTAAAAGAGTCTGGGACCTCCCCCTTCTCTCTGCCTTGCTCCCACTCTTGTCATGTGACATGCTGGCTCCCCTTCATCTTCTGCCATGATTGGAAACTTCCTGAGGCCTTCATCAGAAACAGATGCTGGCATCATGCTTCCTGTACAGCCTGCAGAACTGTGAGCCAAAGAAACCTCTTTTCTTTATAAATTACCCAACCTCGGGTATTGCTTTACAGTGATGCAAAAACAGCCTAATACAGATGCTCCTAAGAGCCCTGCTGGGGGCCCAGTCCCCAGTAACCCACAAGGAACCTTTCCTAGACAGGCTCCTATACCACCTGCCATTCTCACCTAGCTCTGACCATCCACAACCCTTGGGGACACAGGGAATCCAACCTTTCTCCTCTGAACTCTAGGATAGAGGTGTGTGTGTGTGTGTGTGTGTGTGTGGGTTGGGTTGGGGGCTACCTGGGGCTCCACCTCTCTCATAGTGGTTAGAGGTAAGAAATAAGGGGGAAGAAGAGGGACTTGGAAAGAGGAGAAGAGGGAAACGGAAGAGAGGAAGAGGGAGAGGAGACAAGTCTTGGTGAGGGAGCAGTGCTTTCTCCTTCCAAAACAATTGTGGATGCACACAGAGCTCCAACATGCCATCTGCAAAGAGGTTTCTGGTTGATACCTAAAGGAATGGAGGTGCCTGGCTCATACTGATGGGGAGTAACATAGCATTTCAGGGATGTTCTCTCACCAAGGAACTGTGCCCACTTTCTGGTTGGTATGATGCCTGAGGCAGATTTCAAGCATCTACAAGATGAGTTTTCTCAAGAAAAGGAGGCACTGGCCCAGCTCTCAACAAACCTTCAAGGTGTCATGTTCTATAGTATCCTGGTCATGCTTGAGGAGAGAGGAGCTCTCTTCGTGGACAGTGAAGGGTTTCACAGCTGCCTAGGGAGATCAAAGCTGTAAAGAGACAGGTTTGGGAGATATGACCACCAAGACATATGGGGGAGGAGGAATGAGCAAGATGCCAGAGCAATGAGAAGGACAGGGGACGCTGGCCCAAGGCATAATCAGGGCCAGGGAGTGCAGCCCCACATAAGGAGTCTGCTTGGAATTTCCTGGGGGAGATAGAGAGCCCTCACCCTCACCCCTTGGTCATCACCTATAGATACAGAAGATATAGGCAAATTATATGATTTATGGTATTACGATTATTACAATACTTGCCTCCTGTAGTTAGAACCGGGTCCCTCAGATTCTTTGGATGGCCTTGGCAGTGCCATCCTAAATGAGCTGGGAGAGAACTCATGCAACCCATGGCTCAACCCAAGACCCTACCTCATCTACCTCCTTGAAGCCGTCATGGGTGACCGTGATTTTGGGGAAGGGTGGAAGAGTCACAAGATTGGCCCTCGACCTCATGAAAGGAATGGGTTATATGCCACCTCTCCAAAGCCCTTCCCATATTGTGATCTGTCAACCTCACATCACACCTCTCTCCAAGGTCAGGGTGCTCACTGGGATAATTCACCAGTAATGCAGACCGACCCTGAGGCCTGGAAAGTAACCGGCCATTGATCATGGAAGGTGTCCTTGGAGGTGGATGACTCCAGGCTCCAGCCTCAGAGTCCCAGCCTCTGGGCCGTTTTATTCAGCATCCTGGAGGCCCTCCCAAGAGCAGAGAGGGGAAGGATTCCCTCCTCAGGAGTCTTCAGTTCCTTGAGAGCGCTAGCCTGCCTTGCCTGGGGGAGACAAAGTGACTCAGAGCCTAGGCAAGCCCTCTCGCTGTGAGAGCAGGGTCACAGGTGTGACAGCCACCTTTCACTTAGGTAGCTTTGCTGTCCCCAACACTTGCATTCCCAGTCACCTCTCTCTTCCCAGGAGCCAGTCTTTCCCTCCCCACATCCCATCTCCCGTATCTCTAATGTCCCACCCAAGCAGATGAGATGGAAAGATCGACTAAGGCTTGAGCTCAAAGCCTATGAAGTGGAAAAGGACACTTCAGCTTCCTCCTGCTCCCCAGGAGATCGTGTCTCATTCATATTTTCTGTTTTCACCTATATTGAAAATGTTCTGGGGTGTTTTTTGTTTGCTTTTTAAACCACAATAATTAGCTCTGGGTGTTTCACATTTATTTTTTCTTTCTACCCGGGGGGGGAAAAAACAGAATGGTACATTCCAGAAGTTTCCCATGTCTCTAGGGGCACGGAAGTGGCCAGGGAGAGCGCTGCTTTCAAGGGAAGATTGGGGTCATGCCCTAGGCAGCACACACTTCTCCCCTCCCCTGTTCTACAAGCTGAAGGTTTTTTGTGTCGTCTTTCAGAATTGACTCACTCCTGTTCCTAGCGCCTCTACAGCAGTCAGTTATGAGCGACAGGAGAGTTTGCCAAGCTGAGAAGCACAGATTCATCCTCTCTCGCTTGCCATCTATGTCCTTGCCTTTTGGTAACTTCTGCTACTATTAAAAAAAATTGCTATTTAACATCCCTCGTATATTCTTATGTTCCCTTTCTCCCTTAAGGCAGTTATCTTTTGTAACCAAATAATCCTCAATTAAGAAAAATAATACAACCTCATCTCCTACTGAATATCTGGATATAAGATCCAGGAAGTCTCACTTTCACCTTTGAAAAAGGAGAGAGGGGAAGAAGAGAATTCGCGTTTACTAAGTATCTACCATGTGCTAAATTACATGCTGGACACTTTCACGCAGCAATACATTTAATCTTCCATCCAGTTAAGAGATAGAATCCCCATCCTACAAATGAGGACGCCTGGACTCACAGGGGTCAGTAACTTTCCAAAGATCATAAAACTGGTAAGAGTCAGAGCTGGGATTCAAACCAATGTTTATCTCATCCCAAAGTCACTACTATACTATACTGTCTCTCCAGGGAGACAAAGGTTGGGGAAGAGAAAGAGACAGAGAGAGAAACTGATTCAGCACCAGGGATAGGGGACCCTCACTCAAAGTTACTTGAAAGTCTTGGCATGGCCACTCATGGTGGCTCCGCCTGTAATCCCAGCACTTTGGGAGGTCGAGAGGGGTGAATCACCTGAGGTCAGGAGTGCAAGACCTGCCTGGGCAACATGGTGAAACTCCGTCTCTACGAAAACACAAAAATTAACTGGGCGTGATGGTGGGCACCTGTAATCCCAGCTACTCAGGAGGCTGAGGCAGGAGAATTGCTTGAACCTGGAGGCAGAGGTTGCAGGGAGCCAAGGTAGTACTCCAGCCTGGGCTAGAGTGAGACTCTGTCTCCCCGCAGCTTTGGCCTACCCAAACCTTTCCCATTCATTATCTCATTGCATCCTCATGTTACACATATGAAATAGATAGGACAAGTATCATCCTTGGCCAGACCTCAAAGTACATAGAGGTCAAGGGACCTAATTGGGATCGCACAGCATTCAGAGACAGAGCTGGTACTTACATCTGAGGCCAGAACTGCTTCCAGTTAACCATGGTCTTGAGTGGAATCCTCGACCTTACATGGAGAACACAAGAAGAAAAAGTCAGGAGTTCACAGGAGTTGTGTTATCTATTTTTAGAAGGTAATTAGAGATCACCTAGCCTACTCCTTTGCTTCTCTGAAGCTCAGAGAAGTGAGGTAGCTGCAGTGCCTCCCATGTCACCAGAGGCGTTGGTGACTGAGCTGGGCAAGGAAGCCTGTCCCAGGCTCCCACACCAGAGTCAGAGACCAATGATCCCAGGAATGCGTACTGAGGCCTTTCCTCCCACCGTCCCACCCATTATTGGATAGAATAACTTTCCAAAGGTCATGAAGCTAGTGAGAAATAGAGCTGCGGTTCAAACTAAGGCTTCTCTGACTCTGGCTCTGCTGTGCTTAAAGAGCAGGAGATTGAAAACCCCAGCTGTAGCCCCAGCAACACTTGAGGAGGAAAGGTAGAGGCCAGGCCTACATGGTGCCCTGGCTCAGTGGCCAGGGGAGGAAGCGGTCAGTGGTCAAGGAACACCAGCCACCAGCTCAAGGCAGGACATCCTCTTCTTATGAATCTTCCTCGGGTCCCCCAGACACTGCACAAGAGAAGCTCCAGCCAAACACACACCTTTATCCCTAAACAAAGGCAGCACTGCCTGCTCCTCCATCTCTCTATGTAGATCTCCCACTAAGGGTGTCACGGAGCCCAACCTGGTTATGAACCTGGTTATGAACATCCATGCTACAGCAAAGACAGATTCATCTGCTCAGGCTGCCATTGCAAAATACCATAGACTTAGTGGCTTACATAATGGAAATTTCTCTTTCACAGTTCTGGAAGCTGGAAGTCCTAGATCAATGTACCAACATGGTCAGGTTTTGGTGAGGGCTCTTGTCGTAGCTTGTAGAAGTCCACCTTCTCACTGTGTCCTCTGGTGGAGACAGTGAGAGCTCTGGAGACAAGCTCTCTGGAGTCCCTTCCTATAAAGGCACTAATCCCATCATGAGAGCCCCGCCCTCATGACGTAATCTAACTCCAGTTACCTCCCAAAGACCGCATTTCCAAATACTACTGCAAGGGATTCAGTGTGAATTTGGAGGAGACACATACATTCAGACCACAACAAAGGGGAAACCAAATGCAAGCCCTGTGCTGTCTGTTGTGAGGCTGGTAGCTGGAAACCCAGATCTTTTTCGTTCATTTTT